>NW_022436943.1:64781307-64835608 GCF_009761245.1 Sapajus apella
CTCAGGTGCAGTGCTCAGCTGCGGAGCTCAGGTACAGTGCTCAGGTGCGGAGCTCAGGTGCGGAGCTCAGGTATGGAGCTCAGGTACAGAGCTCAGGTGCAGTTCTCAGGTGCAGAGCTCAGATACAGAGCTTATGCTGCAGGCAGGCCCCACAGTGGGGAAGCCAACAGGATGGAGCTGAGACAGAGCTCAGAAGGAACCAGTGTATGGGAGCGCTGAGCAGATGGCGGGACAGCCACTGATCCAGGGTCACCCAGGTGCTGAGGTGCCAGGCACACACTGCAATCCTGGTGCTCTGACTCTGGAGGAAGGTACAACAAGCTGGGGTCGCAGGGTTCCTCAGGAGTGGCTGTGTCCTGAAAACGGAGCGGCTGGTGGGAGGGGGACTGGAGCGGAAGGGAAGGTGTTTGAGAAGGGCAGAATCTGTGCCGTGGTAGAGGTGGGAGTCAGCCCGTGTGAAGGTCTGTGTGGGTAGAAGAGCTTCCCAGCAAGGAAGACAGGCATGCAGGCCAGGATATGAGACAGCACCCCGCCCCCACCCTCCCCCACAGCTGACCGCCCCTCAGACACTGACCCAGGCCTCCATCAAGCCCAGATTTTCACCTGAACGCTGGACATACTTCCCCTGACACCCACAGGTCAGTCCTAAGGTCCACTGGCTCCAGCAGTCTCCTTCTTTGTCTGTCCCCCAGCCCCCAACCCCATGTGGGGGCCGGGGAGCCCCTGCATGTCTCTCCCCAGAGCCCAGCCCAACTGTGGCAAAGCTCATGCCCCAGCATCAGAAAGCTGGAATTCACAGCGGTCCACTGTCCACCTTGGCCCCCTGTGCAGGTTGAGGGCTTCCCCCAGGGACTCTGAAATGAGACTGCCTGAGAATCCCCATCACTAGCTGGGGGCAGCGGGGTTTGCTGCCGGGAGGTAACTCCCCAGGAAGGCAAGATTATGGCGCGGTTGTCTCTGGAGGCGGCTCCATGCTGCCCTCAGCCCATGGTGGCCCAACTGTGGCTCAGTGTCCCCACGCTCCATGCTGCCGCACCAGCTCCCAGCAAGGCCCTCCGAATGTGGCTCCGGCAGCTGTCACAGGCCTGGGACTTGACATGACAATTATTCCCTCACCACCCCTGATGAAGGCTCGGGCCACGGTCTGGCCCTAGGGGCAGAGCTGCCACTGACAAGAATGATGGGAGCTGAGGCTGCGTGGCCACCCTGCTGCCACTCAGACGCCTTGAAGCCCACAGCCACACGACAGGGCCGGGAAAGCCAGTGCCAGCCACACCAGCTTGGCCGTCTGTCTCGGGCAGGCACCGTCTGCTAAGGCTAGCGGGTGGTGGGTCTAGGCCTGGCCTGCCCTAGACGCCACCAAGGTGCGGGAGGTGTGACTGCTGGCTCCTGGGAGCTCGTCTGGGGTGTCCGTGTGACACGGACCTGCCCACACAAGGCGCTCAGACCCCCTTGGCCTCAGAGTTCTCATCTGAAAAATAGGAATAATAACCATCTCCACGTTACAGCAGGGAGGACTAATACAGGCTGTTCAGTCAGCCGCTCGTTCAGAAAACGCACCTGGGGCCAAGCATCTGGTTATCAGACCTGGTGATGGGATTTGCCACCAACCGAGGGACTGGATGATGAGTGTGTCCAGCTCAGGGCCAGGAGCTGAGTATGTCCTAAGCCCAGACATCAGCACTCATGCAGGCACTAGCGGGGCTCCAGCAGGGCTCCTCATCAGCCAGGCCTCCGTCCTGATGTGGGATCTTCCAGCCAAGGCTGCTCCTGTCCTGGCTGTGGCCAGCTCCTCACGCGGGAGCCACTCTGTTTCTTTGCCTTCCAGCACTGATGGCTCCCTGGAATCACATCTGTGTGTTGCCTGTCTATTGCCGAGCCCCTCTGACACGCTGGGCGCCCAGGGGCTGGCTTTCTGCCTGTGTTGATCGCTGCCAAATACTTAGAATAGTTGGTGCTCAATTCATGTTGACTAAATGAATGGAAGTTGGCCCGGTGGGGACTCAGGCACAGAGAGCAGGATGGAAATTACACATGGAATCACAGTGGGCCCTCGCTGCTGACCCAAGGAAGGAGGGCTCCTCTTGCCCACAGCTGGGACAGCACTGGGTCCAGAGAACCTGAGGCTGCTGGAGGGGAACAGGACACAATCTGAGAAGGCACCAGAACCCACCTGCCCTATCCCACCCAGGCTGCCAGAGGACACTGTCATCTCCTTCCAAGGGTTCAGCGTCTCAGTGGTGCACATACAGTCACACACACTCACATGCATGCTCCCATACAGGCACACACAGTCACACACGTGCATGCTCACACAGGCACACACACACACACACACACACACGCATGCTCACACGCACACACAGTCACACACATGCATGCTTCCACAAAGGCACACACACACTCACATACAGGCTCACATGCACACACAGTCACACACATGCATGCTCACACAGGCACACACAGTCACACACACACACATATGCATGCTCACATGCACACACAGTCACACACATACCTGCATGCTCACAGAGGCACACACAGTCACACACATGCATGCACACACAGTCACATACATGCACGCTCACACACATGCACACACACATGCACAACAGTCACACATGCTTACACACATGCACACATAGTCACACACATGCATGCTCACACACATGCATGCATGCTCACACACATGCACACACGCTCACATGCACAACAGTCACACACGCATGCTCACACACAGGTACACACACTCACATGCATGCTCACAAACATGCACACAGTCACACACATGCATGCTCACATGCACACACAGTCACACACACACACACTCGTGCAGTCATCCACACTCATAAACTCACACACATCCACACACAGGCATGAGTCACACACATGAGAAACGGGCTACTCAGAGCCAAGTGTCTACTTTGTCAGACAATGAAGTCCAGGTTCTTCAGGGGAAGATTTGGGCCAAGTCATAAGGAAACAGTCTGCTAATACACCCTCTCTTAATCACTGTCTGATCCTCCTCTTCCTGTCTCTTCTCCCTTCAATGTCTGCTGAGCAGGACTACAGACTTGGTTGTGTTCAAGTGAGAACAGGAAGAAATGCAGAGCTCTTGGGCACTAGTACAGATGATTCAGGGAGTGGGCAGTGGTTCTGTGGAAAAGGGTAGGTAAGTTGGTCCAAGAACGTGGAAAGCTGGACCAGGCTGGTACAAAGCCATCTGTGCACTCAAGGATCTGCTCAGATTCTGGGAGGAGGCTCTTGCTCTTCACAAGATGGAACAAAAGGTACAGGGTTTACTCTCTCACTTGGAATGATGAACAAATAAAATTTATAAAACAATGATTTTCAAGACATTGGACATTAGGCAGTAAAGGACTGTGCTCTCAGAGAGATGACACACAAGCAAGCTGAGCCCTCGTGTTGGGATGGTTCTGCCTTGGCAGAGTTTCCAGGTCCTGATGGGGGAGGGGAAACCAAGGCAGAGCCCTGTGGACTCCCTGAATTGACGAGATGGATCTGAGAGTCTGGAAGATCAAGAGGGCTAGAGTTTGCAGGCCAGAGTCCTGGACAGGGGCAGCTGCACAGAGAGGGAGCTCTGGGATCTGCAGGGGTTCTCTTACTTAGCATAGCACAGATCTACCCAGGCATCTGAGGAGGTGACTCAAGATCAAGGCAAAGCTCCACCTGTATGGATTAGAAGGAACACCAACTGGAGCTCACACAGGCCCAGGGATAGAGCCAGCTCCATCAGCCTGACTAGAAAACCTCTTCCTCCACAGAGTATCATCGGCAGTCTGGTCTTGCTGTGGTTGTGGGGAATAATTCACCCTAAGCTAGACACCACTCGGTTCCATCTAGCAAATCTTAACAGCAAGACCCAACATGATCAAAGCAGTTCCCAAAACAAAAACTATCCAGTACCACCAAGATAAAGATTCACAATGTCCAGCATCCAGTGCAGAATCATGAGACAAGGAAAGAAGCAGAAAACAGTTTATAAAGAGGATCAGAGCATCAAAGTAGACTCGGAACTGCACGGATGTCAGAATTAGTAGACAGGGACCTGTCATTATAGCCATATTTTATCTACGATGTCCAAAACATTACAGGAATGAGTGCACATGCTCAATAGAGACATGGAAAGTAAAAAGAAGACTCAAATCAAACTTCCAGAGCTGAGAACTACAAAGTCTGGGAAGAAAAACTCACTGTATGTGGTTAATGATACATTAGAGATCACAGATAAAGGATTAGTGAACGTGACGATTTGGCTATAGAAACTAATCAAAATGAAATACACAGAAAAAAATCTTAAAAACCAGCAGAGTATGAGTGATCTGCTTACTTGACAATGACAAGCAGACTGACACATGCGTCTGAAGTACCTAAAGGTGGGGGCAGGGGGAAGAGAGAGCGAGGATTGAAGAAATAATGGCTGAAATTTTTCCAAATTTGATGGAAACTATAAGCCCACAGATGCAAAAAGTTCAGAAAACAAACAAACAAGCAAAAAAGCCCAAGTGCAAGAAACACTAAGAAAAGCATACCGAGCCACAGCATAACCAAAATTCTCAAATCCAGTGACGAAGAGAAAACCTTAAGAAAAAAAACAAACTACCTGGAAACCATCATTCTCAGCAAACTGACAGAAGAGCAGAAGATCAAACACCGCATGTTCTCACTCATAGGTGGGTGTTGAACAATGGGAACACATGGACACAGGGAGGGGAGCACTACACACTGGGGTCAGTGGGGGGCAAATAGGGGAGGGATGGTAGGGGGTGGGGAGCTGGGGAGAGATAGCAAGGGGAGAGATGCCAGATGTAGGTGATGGGGAGGAAGGCAGCAAATCACACTGCCATGTGTGTACCTATGCAACAATCTTGCATGTTCTTCACATGTACCCCAAAACCTAAAATGCAATAAAATAAATAAATGGGAAAAAAAAATTAAAAAAATAAAACAAGGTAAGTCACTCCTAAAAAAAATAAATAAATAAAAATAAAAAAGGAAATGAAAGTAAGTTGAACAACAACAAAAAAGACTGTTTCACATAGAGGAAGCTAGGTAAGGATGGCAGTAGAGTTCTTGCTGGAAACAATGTATCCCAAGAAGACTGTGGAGCTACCTCTTCTTTAAAGGAATGAAGGTGGGAAATCCCTGACAACCTCAAATTCTATACCCAGAAAAAATATCTTTCAAAAACCACAGGCAAAACAAAGATGTTTAGCCATACAAAGCTAAAAAGGCTACAAACTGCTGACTCACGCTACAAGAAATGCAACAGAAGTCGCAGTCAGAAGGAAAATGGTGACAGACCAACATGAATCCACACAAAGGAATAAAGAGCGCTGGAAACACTGCCTACATGTGTAACACACAGGGTCTCTTTCTTAGAATGTAAACCTCCTTAAAGAGCCTACGGTGCGGCCACGTGTGGCTGGGTGGGAGCCAGCCCATGGCAGCAAGAAGGCACAGCCCAGGGCCAGCGTTCCGTGGTAAGTGCAGGTTGGGTTAGGGACTGATCATTGATATCACAGAGGATTGTTTGGTGTGTCAGTCAGCCCAGGCTGCCATAACAGGACACCCACAGGCTGGGGGACATCAACAGCAAGGGTGTTTTTCTCACAGCTCCGGAAAGCTGGAAGTCTGAGGTGGAGACGTTGGTTTCTTCTGAGGCCTCGCTGCTTGGCCTGTAGACGGCCGCCATCTCCGTGTCCTCGCATGGTCCTCCCTCTGTGTGTGTCTGTCTCCTAATCTCTCCTTTAAGGACACCAGGCATATGGGATGAGGGCCCACCCTAAGGACCTCATTTTGACTTAATCACCTCTGGGAAGGATCTATCTCCAAATACAGTCATATTCTGAGGCACAGCGGGGTCAGGCTTCAGCAAACAGATGTTAGAGGGGACACATCATAGCCCATAACAGCTGGTGATCAGGACCCAAGGCAGGCTCATGAGAACTCAGAGTGACCTGAGGTTTGGGAGGCCACAGGAGGGGAACACTCCCCATCCATCCGTGGGAGGCACCATGGGCTCTGGGCTGGCTGTGCAGAGGACAGTGACTACCTGTGTCCAGGTGGGCTCCGGGGGCTTCCACTGGCTCTGGGGAAGGCAGTCGAGTTGCCCTGGTACCTTGGCCCAGCATCCCGGGAACTGGGAGCCCCATCTGTTCAGGTAAATGAGTCCACAGATGGGGCCAAGCACCCCCGTGGCTGCCCTGCCCGAGAGAGTCCTGTTCATCTCTGGCCCTCACTGCAGCCGCCCACACTGAGGAGGGCTGTGAACCTTTACTGACCTCTGCCACTTGGGGTTTATTTACTCAGCTCTGACAACCACAGAAATCAATGCTGCCACTGAACTCCTGGCTGCGTCTTTTATGACTGCTTTTAATGTCTGACTTCCAACCACTGGGACTTCCTCTGGAGGGCCTGCTTCTGTCTGCAGGTGTGAGTGCCGGCGTACGCATGCACAGGCCAGACGTGCTCCTTTTTAGAAGCATGCATGGCCTGAATGCCTGGGTGAGCTTGGGTCTGTTCACATGTCTGCACGTATGTTTATCATGTGCTGGCATGTATGCCTGCACAAATGTATCAGTGCTGTGTGCTCACGGGCCCTGCCCACGTATGCACCTGCCCGTGTGTACGTGGTTGGAGACTGCCCAGCTGTGCGTGTGCATGTGTGTGTGTCCTTGCTTATGTGCACAGGCATGTGGGTGCTCCTGGGAGCAGGTGCACAGCCTGCGTTTTGCATTTGGACTCATCGATGTGAAAACAGACTCACAGCTATAAACTCTTTGCTTAATCTGAAGCAAAAAGAGAGAGAGAGAGAAAGAATGAGAGCCTGAGAGTGCTATTTGCATCACTTAGCCCTGAATGTGAACCTCATTTTGGTGGGAAATGAACACAGCAGGAGTCCTTAAAAATCCATCAGACCCGTTCCCAGGCCTGCAGATTTGAAATAAGCCCATGAAAGACCTACTGGCAAGTGACATTTCTTCTTCTGGCTCCCCTGCCTGGACTTTATCCAGAGCGATGTTCATCAGCAGGGCCTGGAAGAATGAAAAACAGGCCCAAGGCAGCCTTGGCCTCAGAATCTACCTGTTGGGCCACAAGAGACAAGCCCGAGGCTGGGCCAGCCTGAGGATTTCACCTTCTGAGGCAGGCCTGTTCAGCTCCCTTCTCCCAGTGCCAGTCAATGGACATCGGTCCCTCCGTCTCAACCCTCAGACGACTGCCCAGGATCACACAACAGTGTCCAGTGGTGCCTTCTAGCTCTCCCTGCCAGACTCTTGGGTTGAGGTTTAGATCACATGCCTCTCCCTCACTTGTTCCCTAGAACAATCGATGCCTTCTGACGGGCCCCAGAGTCTAAGCTCAGTTGTGCAGGTCACGCACTGCACAATTCCAGGGTGCCGAGTCACACAATATTCTATGTGCTCAAGAACAGTGCTTCTTGAGTTGAGCAGTGTACAAGCTGTGCACCAGTCCATGGCAGACCTGGTTGGGCCCACACTGCCCTGCGTGACTCCTGGCAGGAAATCGAACCTTGGCCTCCCCGCAACATTCCTGAGGCACGAGCCACAGTGGGAAGCATTAGCTGCTTCCTTGAGGTCATGTTATTTTGCTGAGAATAAATATTCTTTCCGGTTTTCAGGGATAAGTCCATCCAGCCCCCTGACCCTGGGAAAACCACTCACCTTCCCTGCACCTCAGGCTCTGGAGGCTGCAGGGTCAACATAATAAAGGCTATGGAGGTGTTTGGTTGGTGGGAGGACTGTCGATACTACGAGTCATAGTGTAATAATTTAACATACAACAATCCCAAGAAGTTTCCCATAATTCGATCATGGTGTGGCCCTCGTCAGAGTCGTTTTTACAAGCGTTTCCCTACCCTAAGAAGCACAGTATCAAACCTGTAGGAAACATGAAATAAATTCTGGTTGACGCCATTAGAGAGGCCTGGACTGGACTGGAACTTGGTGGCTGGCAAGTTGATAACCTGGGAATGCAAAATAGTGCAGACCTGGGGCCTCAGCAGACGCTCACTTCCCTCGGATCCAGAGGCTGAGTCCACAATCAGCATGTGGGCCGGCTCTGGTGTGGCGTGGTGAGGGCTGGCTTTGGTGTGATGAGGGCTCCAGTGAGGGCTCTGGTGTGGTGAGGGTTAGCTCCTGTGTGGTGTGGTGAGGGCCGGCTCCGGTGAGGTGAGGGCCGGCTCCGGCGTAGTGTGGTGACGGCCAGCTCCGGTGTGGTGTGGTGAGGGCAGGCTTTGGCGCAGTGAAGGCCAGCTCTGGCATGGTGAGGGCTCTGGTGAGGTGAGGGCTTCTGCCTGGTGAGGGCCGGCTCCGGTGTGGTGTGGTGTGGTGTGGTGAGGGCAGGCTCTGGTGTGGTGTGGTGTGGTGAGGGCCAGCTCTGGTGTGGTGTGGTGTGGTATGGTGTGGTGTGGTGAGGGCCAGCTCTGGTGTGGTGTGGTGTGGTGAGGGCCGGCTCTGGTGTGGTATGGTGTGGTGAGGGCGGGCTCTGGTGGTTGCCGGCTCCAGTGCAGTGAAGGCCAGCTCTGGCATGGTGAGGGTTCTGGTGTGGTGAGGGCTCCAGCGTGGTGAGGGCCAGCAGCTTGGTGTCAGTGCCTTCTCACTGGGCACACGGGGAGGGGGGGAGCAGGGGTCTCTCTCTTCCTCATCTCATAAGGCCACAGTCTACTGCATCAGGCCCCACCCACCCTTGAGACTTCATTTAACCTTCATTAGCCCCTGAAGACAAATACAGTCTCACTGGGCATGATGTTACAGAGCCCAGCAGGGGCCCGCTCGCCCCGCATGGGAACGGCAGACGCCCACAGGGATGTTCGAGTGGGAGAAGGAGGGTGTTTATTTGCAGGCACCGAGCAGGGGCCGGGGGAGCGCACGCTTCTGTCCTGACCCCCAGATGGCTGGCCACTCGAGGTTTCTAAAGGCACGTTTCAGGAAAGCAGAAGTTGAGGCAAAATTGGAAACCAACACTTGGAGGTTACACATTGGGTTTGGCCTCAAAGGGCGGGGTGTCTTGAAGTGGAGGGCTTACAGGTCCCAGGTGGATTCAAAGATTTTCTGATTTGCAATTGGCGAAGGAAGAGAAGCTTTGCTTAAAACACTGGGCTCAGCAGAAAAGCATATGAGCTCTGCCTCCTGGGTGTGACTCCCTCCAGGCCCCCCAGGAATAAATTCGGAACAAAGAATTAGGCTGGCAAAGTTCAGTGCTCAGCTCCCCCGCAAGTGAGGCCCATGTGGCCTCGGGTCAGGTCCAGTGTGGGGATCCTGGCTTCTGCAAAACAACTCCAGGTCGTACGTGCCTGTAATCCCAGCACTTTGGGAGGCCGAGGTGGGTAGATCACCTGAGGTCAGGAGTTCGAGACCAGCCTGGCCAACATGGTGAAACTCTTTCTCTACTAAAAATACAAAATTTAGCCAGGTATGGTGGCGGGGGCCTGTAATCCCAGCTGCACGGGAGTCTGAGGTAGGAAAATCGCTTGAATCCAGGAGGCAGAGGTTGCGAAGAGCTGAGATCGTGCCACTGCACTCCAACCTGGGTGACAGAGCGAGAATCCCTCTCAAAAAAAAAAAAAAAAAAATGTCACCTTTAGTTTCTACAGGGGACCCGGGCACCCAGTGATCCTAGCTCCCTCAGCTGCTGTTTTATGATCCCATTAGTTTTAATTTATTGCCTACCAAGTTGTTACAGAACCCAGCTGCAGGGTCAACATCATAAAGGTTATGGGTGATCAGGGCAGGCTGAAGAATTCTTCACTTCTCTGGGCCAGCTGGGAGCCTGGAATTCCCTTGAAGAAACTCAGGATTTTTCTTTATTTCCATGTTAGGGGTGAGGGGGCAGCCCACAGGCTCCTAAGAGGGGCCCCTGCTCCATCTCACTTAGGGCTTCAGTCTGTGAATTTGAAGGGACGTAATGCCATCCATAGCACCTTCCAGTCACGACATGGACACCGCGGCGGGTTCACCAGGTGGGCCCTGTGGTCAGGGACTCAGGCAGCAGGGTTGGCAGGCAGGTGCCTCCGCTGCGCCCCAGGAGCAGAACTTACTCGGCCCGGTGTTTTCAAAACCTCAGCATGGCTGCCGTGGAAGTTGCCACCACCCAGCCCCGTCTCCTCCTTACCCTGAAATCCCTGTGCTCCTTCCGGTGGGGGGTGGGTTCCTTGGCAGCCACGCTAATCACAGCTTAGTCCACATTCCTTGCTCTGCAGATGTCTGTTTCTATCTCTGGACAAGTGTCTCAAGAGCAAAAGCCGCCTTTTACTTGAGTTTTTCAATTTCTGAAAGCCGGTCTGGGCTTACGCAGCCTGGACGCCCCTCTGCCATCCCTGGGTAAATGGGAGAGGAAACGCACCCAGGAAGCAAAGCCCTCTTTTCCGCTCAGGGACTGCTCTGTTCTTAGGAGCATTCATCAAGAACGTACAAATTGAGACTCATTTCTAAAACTAGCTGAGTTGATGCCTGTCCAAATTATACAATGTTAAAAGGCTTGTGATTCTGTGAAAACGTGAGTCACGCGAACCAGGTGAAGGAACTCACTAGGTGAGGTCCCGTAGAAACTGCCTCAGCAGATGGATGAGAGTTGCTTGTAATTAGCACATCAGTTGCACGGGGAGGCGTCCCCAAAGCACTACAAACTCCTGTTCTCCCAGGTGGGTGGAAAGCCTGCCCTCCAGCCAGGCCCAGGCTCCAAGGCTGCTTCATGATGCCTTGGCCCAGAGCAGGCTAGGGGGCAGAGGGCACTGTCAGGGCGCCGTCTGCAGGGTGGTCAGCAGGTGGGCGCTCCCCACTAGGAGACTGATATGGTCCTCGGGTTCAAGACTCTGGTCCACTCAGCAGATCCACTCGGGGCCCTACTGCTCATCAGACCCCCTTCAGGATGAGGCAGCTGTGGGGGACAGCACCCCAAGGTGCTGGGTGACTTGCAGAGACGTCTCTTGCGGAGACAGACAGGCCGTCAGCATGGACCCCACAGCCAGCAGGAAAGCGAAGCTTCTCCCTGGAAGGGGCCCAGCGTGGCTGCTGAAACCAGCTGCAGAGTCGCCTGGGCGTCGGGAAGGGAAGCCGCCTTCAGCTGTGCATCAGCACAGAGGTCTGGAGGGACCGGGAACCTTCCACCCTCCAAGTTTCTCCAGCTGTCTCTGGCCCCTCAGACAAGCCTTGTCCACCTCTCTGCACCGAATAAGTGAAATTGGCCTCAAGGTGCGGATGCTGGCCGGACACTCCTGGCTTCCCCTCCTGGTGACACCCTCAAACCCTGAGGGGGTACTAAGGGTCAGCAGGACACCTGGACTAGAGGAGCAGCGGGCAGGCAGAAAAGGCCACTCCTGTGATGGCTCCTCTGGTCCTCCCCAGCAGCAGACATGGGCCTGGCCCTTCCCAGCTTGTCACCTATGTGGAAACCCAGAGCCTGGCAGCAGTTAGGGGTGATAGAGCAGCTCTCATTCAGGATGACGCAGTGGCGTACAGGCCTTAGGGGGATGGGGTCCGATCCTCAGCACAGCACAGGCCAGTGGATATTATGGCTGGCAGCAGGGTGGGGTCAGGGGATGGAAAATGACCAGGAGGAAGCAGCCTGGGTGAGGGGATTCTGGTGGAACCCCTAAAAGGATGCCTGCTGAAGGCAGGCCAGGGGACCAGGCCTCTCCTGGAGGGCTTCTCTTTAAAATGACTTCACAGCGTTCTTGCCGAAACTGGGCTCCTGAGGGCATGTCCAGGGACAAGGCTTCGTCAGTCCTGGGGGAGCCTGTCCAGTGTCTGGCCTAGGACAGAGTCCTTGTCACCGACAGCAATCACCCAGCCCCTGTGTTCCAAGTCTGGAGGCCAGGTCTTGGTGAGGAGACAGTGAACTCCTTTAGCTTTGCTGAATCCACCTGAAATGTGCCATTTCCTTTCGTTAACTTCATAGCTTTGCTTTCAAATAACTGGCTTTACCCAGCACACAATGAACGTCACTAAACATCTGACTGAGAACTAACCCACAGGCTTCCCCAGATGGCAAAGGCCCTGCCTTGAAGAAAGATAAATCTACAAGTAAAAACATGACCCCATAGCAGCTCCCTAAAAACAGACAAGCAATAAAATACACAGCATGCAGCTGACTCGCTGCAACGAACAGATCAAAATCATAAGTAGACATGCCAAATATTTATAAGATAATCAAGGAAAGGTGTAAAATAAAGAGCAAATAAACGGAAGTTCTAAGAACAATCATTCAATTTGAAAAGTTGAGGCATTCGAGGGATACTAGAAATAGATTCCCTAGGCTATAAACGACCTCTGGCTGAAGAGTTCATCAAATGCCAAATGTAATATGTGAAACGTCGGATAGACAACACCGGAATGGAACGAAGGCTGGGACAGACACAGTCGAGAGGCCGCTCAGTGAGCTGCGTGATCGGGGGGTAACTCCCCAGAGGTGAGCGGGAAAGGATGGAGAGACAGGAAATGTGAAAGAGAAGCTGGGAGGTGTGGAAGACATGCAGAAGGCCTCTGGCTACAAGACAGAAGAAAGGAGAAAGGCGCTGAGGGATACTAGAAATAGATTCCCCGGGATATAAAAGACCTCCGGCTAAAGAGCTCATCAAACGCCATATGTAAGGGACGGAAAATCCTTCCTGGACAGATGAAAGCAAAATTTAGGGAAAAGCCAAAATGGAACTACTCCTAAAAACTTCCAAAGAGCAAAAGCAGATCATCCATGGAGGAAAGAGATTTGCACCAGCTACATGACATACTAAAAATAAGGCAATGGCATTTGGAATTATTAAAAGAACTTTGGGGCCTGGCACAGGGGCTCACACCTGTAATCCCAGCTCTTTGGGAGCCCGAAGCAAGTGAATCACCTAAGGTCAGGAGTTTGAGAGCAGCCTGCCCAACATGGTGAAGCCTGGTCTCTACTAAAAATACAAAAATTAGCCAGGCATGGCAGCACACGACTGTAGTCCCAGCTACTCGGGGGTGCTGAGGCAGGAGAATTGCTTGAACCTGGGAGGTGGAGATCACGTTGAGCCAAGGTCACATCACTGCATTCCAGCCTGGGCAACAGAGCAAGACTCTGTCTCAAGGAAAAAAAAAAAAAAAAAAAAAAGAACGCTCGATCTAGAACTTTGAATTCAGCAAAATTATCACTTAAATATGATGGCATAAAGAAAATATTCACCAGCATGAAGATGGATGATTTCCATGAAAAGACACACAATGAAAATACTTTTTTAAAGAACTCATCAACAGAGAGGGGACGACATCTAGGAGTTGCTATAAGAGGTAGGTATAGATGATCAAGTATTTTGGTACAATCGATCATGAGCTTTTGAAATAAAATAAACAAGAATTCATAGCTAGAGAGAAAAATGATGGAAAAAAGTGGGGAGGGATAACATGGGAGAAATGCCAGATACAGTACACACCTAAAATTAAATAAATAATTTTTTTAAGAAGTCTACAATAAGCCAGGATGCACTTTCTAGACAATATCAGTATGACCAGTCAGGGTCAGGTGGGCTAGCAGCGGCCTGAGGGCAGAGAGCAGGCTCTGTGTCCCGGGGCAGAGAAGAATGTGAGAAGCTTAGGAAGTGGACACGGGGAATATGTGTCTTCAGGGCACTCTCTGTAGGGAAAGAAAAAGGAAAACAAAAGGAAAAGTTGAAAATGGAGATGATGAAATAAGAGAGCAGGAATGAGTCCTAAGATGATAGCAATAACCGTGTAAATGGATTAAATTTGTCAATCAAATGTGTTAAAATGTCTCTCAACAGAAGAAGAAAGATGGCGGAAGAGGAGGAAGAGGAGAAAAGCAACCTACTGTCTGCAAGAGCCCAGGTGAAGCAGGAGGCCTCGGGAGGGGACACAGGAGACAGTGGAAGGCACTCAACGTGGATGGAGAGAAACGTGGGCAGTAAACGTAACAGTAAAAAATCAAGCTTAGGGAAAACAAATAACGCAGGACAAAATGCACCTTGTTTGCCGGGAGTCCGGAGTGGCTGGCCCCAATCTGACCCACCAGCCTGGTCAGTGTGCCCAGGACTCCATCCTGCATGGGGCCAGCACATGGTGGGTGCCCAGGCGGCTCTGAGGGAGGTGCTGACCCTGTCTGCAGTGGCCTTGGGAGCTGTCAACAGAACCTCCTGAGGAGGACACCGTAGGCAGAGAGATGTTTGTTAGAGGCTCTCTCCTTCCTCCCAGCCCCTCCCCAAGGCCTGGGGCTCCCTATTGGTGGGGTGGGGGGTGGACAGGGAGATCAATCTTTGGTGCTGGCCCAGTGCCCAACATAACAGAGCTGTCCCTTTGGGAGCAGGAAGTGTCTGCCTGCTGCCACATCTCAGGCAGTGCTCAGCAAGGGATAGGCTAGAAAGAGGGGGGAGGCCAGGCTGGGCCCCTGCTCTGCCCATCCACGCTGCAGCAACAGGGAGGCAGCCATGCGCCTCCGCCAGGACCCCGCCTTCCAGCCAGGAGGGAGCCCCAGAGCCCTGACGTTGCTGTGGCCTTGCAGGCGGCTTCTCCTATCCCCAGGGCTCCCTCACATGCCAGGGTGGCACAGACCCTCGGGAGTCCAGGACCGACTGGCTGAGCTCCTCGCCCCTCCTGCCTGCCACAGGATGGCACTGTGCTGTGTCACTTAAGGACTCACCTGCTTTGTAGAGGCCAGACAGGTGGCCGCTCCAGACAGGAGCTTCCCACAGGCACAGCTCACCCAGCTGTACTTTTCCAGCTGGATTCTAGAGCCAGTGTGAGACTCTGACCCTGGCCTGGGGCATTCCATCCGACCGGGGCGTTCCATCCGACCGGGCTCTGCTGGTCCATCTGGGCAGCACCTTTCTATTTACCTGAAAGTCCCGCACCAGGCTGGCCCCCTTCTCGCCTCCCCTCTCTTCCTGAGATGTGGGGGCCCACCTGCTCCTCTGCAGCCTTGATGCTGCCCTCCCCCAACCCCGGCCATCGGGGACCCTGGCTTCCCTACTGGCCCCTTCTTACTCCCAAGGCCAGGTTGGTCAGGTCCTGGCCCTCAGGGCATGTTGCTGGGCTCTGGCACGATGTCACATGCTGGTTCCTCTGGAATTGCACAAAGTTTCCACGGTCTCTGGGTCCAGCTGGGTTGCTACCTCCGTCCCCAAAGCTGGGGCTTCTGCTTTCTGCTTTTTTTCCAAGGGATCGCTAATGTCAGAGTGACATCACCTGTGTCACCCCCTCCCGACGACAGTCACCCTTTCCCGAGCTCTGGGCTTCTCGTGGGCTTCTCCCCTCAAACAGACAGCTCCCCCCAGTTTACCAATTCTCGACTTCACTATGGTGTGAAGCGGTGCAAGTGTGATGTAACGTACAGTATTCAATAAATGACATGATACTTTCTGATAAAATCGGCTTTGTATAAGATACCTACTGGACTGTAGGCTAATGTGTGTGCTCTGTGCACATTAAGGCAGGCCAGGTTAAGCTATGACGTTCGGCAGGTGAAGTGTATTAAATGTGTTTTTGGCTCATGATATTTTCAATGTATGGGGGGCTTTATCAGAACACAGCCCTATGGTAAGTCGGGGGGCATCTGTGCCTGACCTGTGGCACGGCTCTTGTTCACTGACCTGCCCCTTCCCGGGGCTCCCCAGCACTCCCCGGGGCATCCTCATGCCATGCAGCTAGTAGGTGCTCCCAAGTCACTGCAGTTGAACAAATGCCAAGTGAGGTTCTTGGAGCTCTCTGTACTGCCCCACATTACCGGGTTATGATGCAACAGAGAAGTCGGGCTCCCACGGGGGCAGAAACAGAGCCTCATGCCTTCAGTTGCACCTAACAGTCCACCAGGCTCTGCTGAGCTGGGCAAGGAGATTTGTTGTTCCATCCCTGAAAGTCCGTCCACAGAGCCACTCCAGGAGTTGTTGATTCAGGGGCTCAGAAGTGTCACCAGGGTGCTGGGACTGTTCGCTCATGATCAGTTTTGTCCACGCCCACTGGCTCCACCCGAGGGCCACTTCCATCCCGTAGAAGGCACCTCCCAGAGGCACCTGTGTTCGCCCCCGAAGATTAGTCATGGACCTGAGCCCTTCCTTTCACTTTGTGGCCAGGCAGCACTGGTCCTTGCCTAACCTGGGTTGAGCCTGAGCTCCCAGCTGTCCCTGGGTCGGGCGGAGGGTGAACTTGCCTTGACAGCATGAGGCCGTGGGTCACGTGGGCGGGGTGTCTGAGAGGCGCACACAGAATAAGATTAGAATTGCTTGGTTTAACTGGGGAGGTGGTTTTGGGGAGCAGATGAGGGACAGGCAGCCAGTGACCACTGGAGGTGTCCCCGCCACCCTCCCAGCTCTGCGGACTCTGTCTTCCCCTAGAACAGCTGTCCCCAACCTTTTTGGCACCGGGGACCAGTTTCACGGAAGGCAATTTTTCCATGGAGCGAGGGGGTGGGGCAGTGATGGTTTGGGACGACTCCAGCCCGTGACATTAACTGTGCGCTGTTTCTATTCTGATTACATTTTAGTATCTTATGAAATATTCTACAACTCACCATCATGTAGAGTCAGTGGGAGCCCTGAGCTTGTTTTCCTGCAACCAGACAGTCCCATCCGGGGGTTGTGGGAGACGGTGACAGATCGTCAGGTATTAGATTCTCCTAAAGAATGTGCAACCTACATCCTCGCATGTGCAGTTCACTGTGAGGCTCAGGCTCCCATGAGAATCAGATGCCACTGCTGATCTGACGGGGCAGAGCTCAGGCGGAAATGGGAGCCCTGGGGAGCGGCTGTAAAACAGACGAAGCTCTGCTCGCCTGCCTCTACCCGAGCCCTGCTGTGCAGCCTGGTTGCTACCGGGCTTTGCCCTTGCCGTAGAGCACAGGCTGCATTTCTCGGCTCCCACGGTGCAGGCACTGCTCTGGAGCAGGACGGAAGAGCTCACTGTTCCTCTCCAAGAAACTACTGGGCTTCAGTGGTAACTTGCACCTGGCACAAACCCCCATCTGCCAGGGAGTTGAAGGGAGGAAGGGGATTATTTTCCTAGAAGTCCAACTTCTTCAACGTGTTGCATGAAACCCCCGCGTTGGATATCAGCTCTGCTTCTCACACATGTTTGAGTGTCTGTTGCTTTTATCTTAGAAAAGCCGGAACATCGGGAGTGCTCAGAGACAATGACTGATTCACTGACCATCCATCATCAACATCCTCGCTGTGGCCACGGGGTGGGCGGGGTCCTCAGGTGGTGAGCACGCTGGAGACCACGAGTGCAGGTCGCTCCATAGCTGTTCACATTCATCCATCTGGGCTCTGTCCTGAGCACAGTGAGACAGGGACAAGGAACCAGGCAGCCCAGGAGCTGCAGCCCAGGGGAGGATGGGCCCCAGCCCCCCACACTCTCCGACAGGTTCTCTGGACCACATTCATACACCCAGTGCTGGGGGAACGGCTGAGACACGATGTGCAGGATCCAGGCCTGGCCACGGGTGGCTCAGGTGGGACCCTGTGTCTGTCCTCCTGGCTGCTGGTCTTGGGTAAGCTGCTCAACCTCTCAGAGCTGCTGTCTCTGATTCCCTTGAAGGCGGAGGAGTGGCCCTGACTTGGGGGACTGAGGAGGAGCAGGAAGCTCCGTGATGATGATGAGGGCCGGTGGAGGAGCTGCCATCCAAGGTGCTGAGCTGAGAGCTGGTCACTGTTGACCAGTGCCAAGGCCCGGCACAGGAGCACACCTTCTGGAAGGTGAGGCCAAACCACAGCACAGCATGCCCAGAGAAAAGGGGTGGGGGAGAAGCGGGCGGCCGCAGATTATGGGTGCTCCTTGGAGAGGGGCACCACACTGTCGGGAAGAGCCACGATGGAGACTGTGCCAGGCGGAGTGGGTGAGAGTAGCCAGAAGGTCTCCTCTGCCCCCTTGCCTGGACCCATCCTGTGGGGAGCCCCACAGGGACCCTGAGCAGATGCTGAGCCCCTCAGTAGGACGCAGCTTGGTGCGTGTGGTGTGGGTCGAGGTTGAATTTTGAACCATTGTCAGTCAGCAACCCTGGAAGGCAGGGCAGGACTGGCAGCAGCTAAGGTGAGGTGGGTGGGGCAGGGCACTTAGGGTCGCTGTCCTGCAGAATAACAGCCTGGAGCCCTCCCTGCAGGCTGGAGGTGGGTGGTGGGTGCGGATTAGATGGAGGACGACTCCCCTGCTCCCCAGGAACTGGACACAGAGGGAGGGGCCGGGCCCAGGAGGAGCATAGGGCACTGGAAAAGGAAGCATCCCCGCCTCCGTCCCCTGGCCCCAGAGAGAGGCAGGTGCCTGATGGGTCTCCAGCATCACTTCATGCGTGCCTGGCAGGGATGCTGACCCATGATTCCAGGACAATGCTAAATAACGCTTCCTTTCCAAGCTGGCCTGGTCGGGCGGTGAGGAGAGCTTCCATCCCTGTGACGCACGTGTTGAACCTTGGTTGCTTACAGGCACCCTCCCTGCACTGTGCCCCAGAATGGGCTGCGGGAAGGGACAGGGAGATTAGTAGGAGGTGGTACCACAAGTCAAGCACAGGGCCAGAGGCCATGGCAAGCCCAGAGCTGACCCATGAGAAGGGTGCTGCTTGGAACAGGAGGGCAGGAACTGGGAGGGGACCAGGAAGGTCGGGGCCATGCCACTGAGCTGGAGACGGGAGACCTGCAGATGACCAGTCCTGGAATGTCACAGGAAGGAACCCGGGCCCAGCCCCAGGAGCAGGGGGTTTAGGCTGAGGTGTTGACTCCAAAATCAGTCTTACCTTTGAACCTTTGAGAATCCTCTTGAAATAATCAAAAGGAAACAGGTGGAGGTTGGTCCGGCCCCTGAGAGGACAAGGACTTCCTGCTCATCAAAGACACAAACACAAAGCACAGCATCTGATAGCCAGAAATTACAGTTCTGTATGTCAGAGCGGTGCAGCCGAAATCACAGGCAAAGGAAAGGCAGGACATGTTTGTAGCAATTACAATAACACTAACTTCTTATGTAAGCAGCTCAAATTGATAAGAAAAATTGTAAGCCACACGCTGAAAAGTGAGCAAAATACATGAAAAGACACTCCACAAAATAGGAATCATGAATGCCAAACAAACATGAGGGGATAAATCATTTACCCCTCCAAGTAGGGAAGGAAATTAAAAGTGCAGCAGCAAGGAGGTACGCTCCTGCCTATCCAGCACGCCTGGATCAGGGCGGGGCTCGGCGCTGGAGGGTGCGGACGTCAGCACAGCCCCCGAGAAGGTCTCACACACACAGCATCTGTGCCAGAAGGGCCGGCCCCGCACCTTCCTCCAAGGCTCCATGGAAGGAGACGCTCTCATATGCTAACAAAGCTTTTGAGCAAACATGTCCACGGAGTGACTTCCGACAGCCAGGGTGCAGGTGTGACTCGGCCCCCGCCAGAGGTGCCCTGGAGAAGTGGGCATGGCCTGGCCCTTGCCAACTCTGCCCAGAGTGAAAGGTCATTGAGGGTGAGCCACTGGGCTAGGAGGCAAAATTGGGTGGCTGTCTGCAAACCCACGATCACAGCCGTACCACCTACAGAGCCAAGAGACGGAGGTAGCCCTGCCTCCCTCCAGACCAGCCCAGGCCTCCCCTGTGCTGGAGCCTCCCAGAAGCCCCAGCCCAGGGAACCACCCCTCCGTCTCCCAGAAATTGCCGTGATGCAGAATGTAATCTCTGCCATCCCACACAGCGGAAAGGAGGAGGATCTGGTGGCAGGACCCGAAGGGTTCCAGGATCAGTGTCGCCCCTGCCAGCAGTAAGGCCCTGAATCTCAGATCCCCCGTCTATACAATGGGCACTCTGCAAGCAAGGACAAAGCCAGAATCCAGGCCCAGGCGCAGTCCTGGCGTGTAGGGCACAGTCCTCGAGGGTGGTCCTCGCCCTCCCCTCTCCCGTAGCGCCGTCACTCCTATGGCCGTGACGGTCGCACACACTGGGGGTCACCCAGAGAGGGGCTTTTCTTTTGCTATGGTCACCGTGTGAGTCTGTGGTCACCATGTGAGTCTGTGGTCACCGTGTGAGTCTGTGGTCACCGTGTGAGTCTGTGGTCACCGTGCAGTGCTGTGGTCACCGTGTGAGTCTGTGGTCACCGTGCAGTGCTGTGGTCACCATGTGAGTCTGTGGTCACCATGCAGTGCTATGGTCACCGTGTGAGTCTGTGGTCACCGTGCTATGCTGTGGTCACCGTGTGAGTCTGTGGTCACCGTGTGATTCTGTGGTCACCATGTGAGCCTGTGGTCGCCGTGCGGTGCTGTGGTCACCGTGTGAGCCTGTGGTCGCCGTGCGGTGCTGTAGTCACCGTGTGAGTCTGTGGTGGCCGTGTGATGCCAGCACTGATCCTGCAGCCTGCTATGAGACAGACACTGTTCTTATCCTCCTTTTATACCTGGGGAAACTGAGGCCCAGAGAAGTAAAGCATGGTGCCCTCATTCTCACAGAAAGTGAGGGGTGAGAATAGCACCCGACCCACCAGTCCTTGTCCTGGGCTCACCACTCCCTCCTGGGCTGGCTGCAGGGGCCTCCACGGGGACCCTCCTCAGCAGGAGCAGGAGGGGCCTCAGTGCCTACGCATGCGCACCGGCCCTGTGCCTTCCCTTCCCCTTCCCCGTCTCTGGCTTTGCTTGCAGAGCGGCCTCACCCTCTGCGCAGGCCCTTTCTACCAGCAGGAATCAAGGCAGCCCTGGCTTAGCCCTGACTTGGAAATTCCCACGCAGAGCAGAGGTTTCTTTTCCCATGTCCGAACCTCACTCCCAAGAATGGGCTTGGATTAGCTCTACCTGGAGCCCCTGCCCCTCTGAGCCTGTGGTGTCCCTGGGGTCCCACTGGGGCCCGGGAAAGTCCAGGACACCGCGTGTGCTCACCCTCCAGGGTAGAGGCTGATGAGCAGCAGAAGGCAGGTGAGAAAGCCACTGGGCAGAGCCCAGGGTACTGCACCCACAAACCAAAGCCTGCGTCAACACGAAGGACTGGCCAGAGGGGAACGCATGGGGCGGAGGGAGGCCTGGAGCGGCAGGATGGCCAGGCTGGAGGCAGGCACCCCCGTGGGCTTGGGTAGGGCTGGAGGAACTGCAGCTTCAGCACCAACAGACTTGACGAAGGATGGCCCAGACGTGCTTGGAGGGGCCCATCTACGGGACAGGCAGGCCTTGGCACGCTCCTGCACTGGAAGCTCAGGAAGCAGAAAGCTGGCCCTCCAATTAACAGCTATCGCTCAGGCTGTGCCTGCTCCAGTCCCCGGAAATGTCCCTCCTGGGCACTAATTGCTGGGACCTGAAGTATCTGAACAGCCGCACTTGAGGCGCGAGGGCTCTGCGTGGACATGGAATTGCCTGCAGGGCCAGAGGCCAGCTTGACAAAAGGTGGCACGTGCTTTGACCCGGCAAGGCGGGGTCTGTGGGGAAGGTGGGACAGGGGAGCGCGTGCAATGGTGAGGAGCATTGTGGGAAGAGTGGCCGCCCCACGTGGAGGCAATAATCCCAGCTAACTCCTCCTGTGAGGCGCAGCCTGTCAACAGGTCTCTACTCATTTGCCAAACACATGAGATGTCTCCTTGTCCTGGAAAATGAGACTTTCCCTTCCCGAATCCAGCCGGGCTGGCTGGGAGCCAAGATGTTTCTCTTAACCCCACACGTGGCATCCAGCCTTGGGGTCCACAGAGACCCAAGCGTGAAGTTCCCCTCAGCCCCCAGGTGGCAGGAGGGAGAGTTGGTGGAGTAAAAACCTTCACAGGTAGACCCCACTCCCAGCCCCACCCAGCTCTATCTGTCGCCTGCCCTTGCAGATGACCCAGAGAGGACACTGGAAGGACTCAAGGCTCAGAGCTGCTCCATGTTCCCAGAGAAACTGGCATCTGACAAGGGATGTCACCCAGGCCAGGAGACAGCTTCCCAGAGCTGCTGCCAGCTGTGGCTGCCCTGCAGGAGAGGTAGGTGGGCGAGCCCTGCCAGCCCCAGCACTCCCAGGCTCTGTCCCGAATCTCAGACCTTGCAGGGAGGCTGGACCAGCAGGTCACAGGCCCTGGCAGCCATGGGCTGGAGGCCAAGGCAGAAGCCCAGCTCTGGACACAGCTGAGCCCACAGTGGCCACCCCTCTCTGCTTTGGTGTCCTCACCTGCTCAGCAAGAGGGTAACTGAGGTGCTCCCGGAAAGTGTGTGCTAAGTTCTCAACACATACCCAGCAGCGTTAACAACTGATTCCAGAATCCAGATACTGAGGCCGGAGGAGGAGTGAGGCCAAGAAGGGACGACTTGGTGAGAGTTTTCATCCTGTCCCTGAGGGCAGCCAGAGAGGGAGATGGGCCAGAGGAGGAGTGAGACAGGGAAGGGTCGAGTTGGTCAGGAGGAGGGTTTGCTGCCACAGAGAGCTGGGCTGGTGGTGGCCGAGCTCAACGCTGCAGTCGGCATCCACGGCCTGGCCCCACTCACCCTAGGACCCAGGCTGACCCTCTGGGTTCCTCTGGGCAGTGGGCACAATACACCTCGCTCCAGAGCTGTGTGATGGCAAACTCAAGAGCACGGTCAGGAAGGGGTTCCACATGCAAGCGTCCTGTCCCTCTCACTGTGCACTTTCTATGGCCTGGAGGAGCCTCCAGGACAGAGGTCACTCCAGACTTCCTCTCCCAGCCCCAGATGCCGAAGGCCGCCCCGTGCGATGGGCCCAGGCAGTGGAGACCTGCATCCCCACACCGAGCTGCTCTACACGATGGCTGGGATCCAGACGACAAAGCTGATCAGGAAGATGAGGGTCACACCTGTCTATGAATCGAGCACGAGGCCCAGCACACGGGAAGTGCGCACAAATGCTCCCACACCACTGCTCGCACACCACCCGTGTCGGCTCAGGCATGCACTTCACAGAGCAGAAATGCCCCACGGAGGTGAGCGCCAGCAGGCAGGGTTCCATCTGCTTTGTGTGCAGCCAGAAGGCCAGACACCCCACAGCGGGAGCAAACACCCAGGTGCAGGGGTGAAAGGCGGAACTGCAATGCACACAGCACCTCGAACACGCACACAGCTGCACATGGACGCTCACCCTGGGCGCTCACCGCCGGGCGTGGACACTCACCCTGGGACGGGCACTCACCGCCGGGCGTGGACGCTCACCCTGTGATGGGCGCCCACAGCTGCGTGTGGACACTCACCCTGGGACAGGCACTCACTGCTGGGCATGGACGCTCACCCTGGGATGGGCGCTCATTGCTGGGCGTGGACACTCACTCTGGGACAGGCACCCACAGCTGTGCGTGGACACTCACCCTGTGATGGGCGCCCACAGCTGCGTGTGGACACTCACCCTGGGATGGGCGCTCACCGCTAGGCATGGACGCTCGGCGCTCACCGCTGGGCATGGAAGCTCACCCTGGGATGGGCACCCACAGCTGTGCATGGACGCTCACCCTGGGACAGGCACTCACTGCTGGGCGTGGAAGCTCACCCTGGGACGGGTGCTCACCGCTGGGCGTGGACGCCCACCCTGGGATGGGCGCTCACAGCTGTGTGTGGATGCTCACCCTGGGACGGGCGCTCACTGCCAGGCGTGCTTGCTGGGGCTCTCAGCCAGCAGCGTGCTCCTCCCCATTACTGGACTTCTTTCACCAGCCATGAGCACACAGGGAGAGCTTAAGGGGGAGTATCTGTGGGTTTTATGAGGCTTTTCTTCATATGAAAAAATCACTTGTATGGCACTGAGCTTCACTTTTGCAGCCTTTGCCTTTGCAGGTAATGGAATAACTCCGTCTGGAAGCTATGACTGCCCATGGGCACCAGACCTAAGGTGTCCTTGAGAGCAGCTTGCTGTGCCTCTGAGCCAGTCCCACCAAGCACATGGCACAGAGGGCCCACAGCCACCAGGGGAATCTGAGGGTGGTGCTGGGCTGGGGAATGGAGGGTGCCTGCCTGAGGGCCAGCGTCAGGCCTGGGATCCTCAAAGGCCGGGAAGGGAGATGGGAGTTGAATGGTGTCCCCCAAACTCCTGTCCACCGGAGCCTCAAATGGGACCATATTTGGAAATAGTTTTTTGCAGATGTGATGAGGGAAGGCATCCCATGACAAACCGTCCTGGGTGGGGGAGACTCTAAACCCGTCACTGTGGCCTCATAAGGAGTAGGGAGACAGCAGATACACAGGGTGGTGACCTCGTGCAACTGACGCAGAGATTGGAGTGAGGTGATCATGAGCAAGGAAGGCCTGGGACCACTGTAACCTGGAGGAGTGAGGACAAGCCCCCGCCCACACCCCAGGGTCTTCAGAGGGAGAACGGGCCTGTTGGCACCTTGATTTTGGACAGCTGGCCTCCAGAGCTGTGAGACCATTGATTGCTATTGTTTTAGGCCACCCGGTTGATTGTACCCCGTGACAGCAGACCTCAGGGACTAGCACAGGACGGGACACCTGTGAATCAGCCACAACCCAGGGAGCCAGCACGGCCTGGAGCCTCCCCAGAGCCACTGCCCCAACCCGCAGCTCCTTCCTCAGCTCGGACAACACGCAGCCTCCTTCTCCCCTCCTGCCCGTCCTTCAGGCTCCCTTCCGCTCACTTCAGGGCTGTTTGGAGGATCCAGTGTTTGTGGGAAGGATAGACAAGGCCTGGCTGGCTCCAGCAACCGGCAGGATGGCCAGGTGTGGGGTGCCCAGCTGCCCATCCACACACGCCCTCACCGGGCACATCTGGCTCTCAGCAGCCTGCCCCAGCCCCTTCCAGTGCCATCCCCTCTCAGCTGTGGTAATAGGTTACCTTCCACCATACCAGATGGCTTCCTGCTGCCTGAACAGGACCAGCTTCCCCTCAGTCACAGCTGTTGCTGATCTCCACATCAGGGGCTCCTCCGTGGGTCACCTCACTCACGGCTGCTCTCCAAATCAGGGACGCCTCCATGGTCACCTCACTCATGGCTGAGTGAGTCTCCATGTCAGGGACGCCTCCATGGGTGACCTCGGTCACGGCTGATATCAGGGAGGCTCTGTGGGTCACCTGAGTCACAGCTGATCTCCACGTCAGGGACTCCTCTGTGGGTCACCCTGCCCCACCATATCCCGATCTCCATGCATGCCAGCCTTCCTGTGGCCCCGTGACTCTGCCTTCCCAGAGATCTCGCTCTCATCCAAACCCCTGCCCTTTAGTGCGAGCCAGGCATGTGACCGGCTTTTTTTAAAAAGGAAATGTAAATAATTTTTTTTATTTTGAGATGATTATAGATTAACATGCAACAGTTAAGAGATAACACAGAGAAATCCCACATTTCTTTTTACCCAGCTCCCCACAATCTTAGCATCTTATAGAATTGTAGTGAATATCACAAGGAGGATATTCACATGGAAAGTCAAGATACAGCATGACTACACAACCCAGAAGACATCACAGAACAGCCCATCACCACAAACACCCCACAGAATATGTCACAGAACATCCCCATCATCACAAACACCCCACAAAACATCCCCATCACCACTATGACCCCACAGAACATCCCCATCACCATAAACACCCCATAGAACATCTGCATCACCACAAGCACCCCACAGAACATCCC
The DNA here is from genome assembly GCF_009761245.1 of Sapajus apella. NCBI lineage: Eukaryota > Metazoa > Chordata > Mammalia > Primates > Cebidae > Sapajus > Sapajus apella. The sequence goes on from NW_022436943.1 coordinate 64,806,823, forward strand.
TATCACCACAAACACCACATAGAGCATCCCCATCATCACAAACACCCCACAGAACATCCCCATCACCATGAAGATGCCACAGAACATCCTCATCACCATGAAGACCCCACAGAACATCCCCATCATCACAAACACCCCACAGAACATTTGCATCACCACAAACACCCCACAGAACATCTCCATCACAATAAACACCCCACAGAACATCCCCATCACCACAAAGACCCAACAGAACATCCCCATGACCACAAACACCCCACAGAACATCCCCATCACCACAAACACCCCACAGAACATCCCCATCACCACAAACACCCCACAGAACATCCCCATCACCACAAACACTTCACAGAACATCTCCATCACCACAAACACTTCACAGAACATCCGCATCACCATGAACACCCCACAGAACATCCCCATCACCACGAAGACCCCACAGATCATCCCCATCACCACGAACATCCCACAGAACATCTCCATCACCACAAACACCACATAGAGCATCCCCATCACCACGAACATCCCACAGAACATACCCATCACCACAAACACCCCACAGAACGTCCCCATCACCACAAACACCCCACAGAACATCCCCATCACCATAAAGACCCTAAAGAACACTACCATCACCACAACGATTCCACAGAAACTCCTCATTACTGCAAAGACTCCATGTGTCACCCTTTATAGCCACATTCACTTCTCTTCTGCCCCACCACCTCCTTAACCCCTGGAAACCATTAATCTGTTCTCTCTGTCTCTACAATTTTGTCATTTCAAGAATGTGATATAATGGAATCATACAGTATGGAATCCTTTGGAACTGGATTTTTCCACTCAGCATTATCCTCTAGAGGCTCACCCATATTGTGGCATGCAGCAGTAGCTTGTTTCTTTTCATTGCTGAGTAGTCTTCTGTGGTGTGGCAGTTGGTTTGATCATTCACCCACTGAAGGACATCTGGATTTGTTTCCAGTTTTTGGCTTATACAAATAAAGCTGGTATAAACACTTGTGTACAGATTTTTGTGTGAACATAAGTCCTTATTTCTCTAAGATAAAAACCTAGGAGTATGATTGATGGCTTGTGTGGTAGTTGAATGTTTACTCTTTAAAAAAACTGACACACTCTTTGCCAAGTGGCTGCACTGTTTAAATTATTTGTTTTAGTTGTTCTGATAGGTGTATAGTGATACCACATTGTGGTTTTAATATGCATTTCCATAATGGCTAATTATGTTGAACATGTTTTTATGAGCTTAATTGCCATCTGCATCTTCTTCAGTGAAATGTTTCTTTATGCTTTATCTATGGATTGTTTATTTGTTTTCACTGTTGAGTTTTGGCAGTTCTTTCTATATTCTAGACAAAAGTTCTTTGTTACACAATGTAGTTTTCAAAAATCTTCTCCCTTTAGTAATTTGACTTTTCATCTTCTCAACAGGATATTTTCCAAGTTGAGTTTACCAGTATTTTCCATTTATCAATTAGGTTTCCAGTGTCAAGTCTAAATAACACTTTGTTTAGTCCAGGATCAGAAGAATTTTATCCTGTTTTTACTTAAACGTTTTGTAGTTTAATGTTTCACATTTAAGCCTGTAATCCACGTTGAGTTGATTTTTGTTTTGGGCTGAGGTTTACTTTTATTGTGAGATTCATCTTAAGTTGAGGTTTCCTTTTTTGCCTGTGTATGTTCACTTGCTTAGAACCATTTTCTAAAAAATCTACCTTCATTGAATTGTTTTTGTACTTTTGTCAAAAATTATTTGGGCTTATTTTCATATGTATAGTTCTAAGTTCTCTATTCTTTTGCATTAAGCATTGTTGTCTGTCCCTCTACAAATACCACACAATTTTGATTACTGTAGCTAAACAATAAGCCTTGAAATTGGGTAAATTGAGTCTTCCCACTTTGTTCTTTATCAAAATTGTTTTAGCTATGCTAATTCCTTTGTATTTCCACATAAATTTTAGAATAATCTTGACTATTTATATCTTGCATGTTCTTCACATGTACCCCAAAACCTAAAATGCAATAAAATAAATAAATGGGAAAAAAATAAAAATAAAAAACCGCTTGCTGAAATTCTAATACAAATTGTGTTAAACCTGTATACCAATTGAAAGAGAGTTGACATTTTTACTACGTTGTCTTTCAATCCATGAACATGGTATGCCCCTCTGACTATATCTTCTTTTCTTTGTTTTTATCAGATTGTGTTGTTTCAATCTACAAATTTTGCATGCTTTGTTATATTTACACCCAAGTATTTTATTTTTAAGTTATTGTACATGACATTGTATTTTTAATGTAGGGTTCTAAGCATTTGTGGCTAACATACAGAAATTCAATTGAGTTTTGTATAACCTTGTATCTCGAAGCTTTCTGAATTCATTAGTTCCAGGAATGTTTTGTAGATGTCTTTGGATTATGTCCTCTGCAAATAGGGTCAGTTTCATTTCTTTCTTTCTAGTTTGTTTGACTTTTATTGCCTTTTCTCACTTCAGTGCACTAGCTGGAACTTCCAGCACTGTGTTGAGTGAAAGTAATAGGAATGGACATCCTTATCCTTACCTTATTACCAATCTTAGGGAGAAAGCATTCCATTTTTATCATTAAGTTAATGTTACCTGTAGCTTTCAATTGATGTTTCTTCTCAAGTTGAGGAAGTCCTCCTCTGTTCCTATTTTTCTGAGTTTTTATCATGAATGGATATTGAATTTTGTCAAATGACCTTTTTGGATTTGTTGGTATGATCATTATTTTTCTGTAGCATGTTAATACAATGGATTACATTGAACCAGCCTTGCATTCCTGTAATAAAACTTTCTTTGTCATGACTTATAATTATTTTTATATATTGCTCAATTGTGTTTGCTAATATTTTTAAAGGAATTTTGCATCTGTATTTAGGAGAAATATTGGCCTGTATTTTTCTCTCTTATTTTGTACTATCTTTATAGTTGTGGTAAAAACAGCATCAAAAACTGAATTGGTAAGTGTTCCCTTCTCTGCTACTTTGTGGAAATGACTGTGTAGTGTTCTACATTAAAAGTTTGGTGAAATTCTCTAGTGAAACTACCTTGGACCTTATGTGTCTTTTGGGGGGAGATTTTCAATTGTGAATTTAATTCCCTTAATACTTAAAGGGCCATTTAATTTTTTTTTGTGTACAGTGAGTTGTGATAGTTTGTGTTTTTGAAGAAATTGATCCATTTCATCTAAGTTGTTAAATTTATGTGTGTAAAGCTGTTTGTAGTGTTTATAATCCTTTTGATGTCTGCAAGACCTGTCATGTATCCTGTTTAATTTCTGATATTGGTAACTTATGCCTTCTTTTTTTGCTTTGTCAATCTTGTTAGAGTTTTGTCGGTTTTATTGATCTTTTCAAAGAAATAGATCCTTATTTTATGTATTTTATCTATTTTTTTTCTGTTTTCAGTGTAATCAATGTAATGGACTTTGGCTCTTGCCTTTATTATTTTCTTCTTTCTTGCTTTGTGTTTATTTTGCTCTTCATTTTTTTGGCTTCTCAACTAGAAGTTTAGATTATTTATTTGAAACTCTTAATCTCTTCTAATGTATGTACTTAGTGCCATATATATGGCACTAAGTACATATATATATATGTGTGTGTGTGTGTGTGTGTGTGTGTGTGTGTGTGTGTGTCTCAGTGCTGCTTTATCTGTATCCCATAAATTTTGAAATGTTATATTTTTATTTTGATTTAGTTTAATGTGTGTTTTTTATTTTCCTTGAGACTCATCTTTTTCTTCCTCTTTGCCCGAATAGTTTATTTAGAAGTGTACTTTTTAGTTTTCTCAAGTTTGGAGATTTTCCCATATCTTCCTGTTATTGATTTTCAGGTCAATTCCATTTTAGTTAAAGAACACTCTGCATGATTTTGATTCTTTTACATTTGTTGAGGTTTGTTATATGGCTCAAGATACGGTCTGCCATAAAATATATGTTTATGGGCACTTGAAAAGAACATGCAAATTTTTGCTATTGGTTAGTGAAGTGTTTGTGAAGGTTGATTAGATCCCGCTGGTTGATGATGTGGGTGAGTTCTACATTCCTGCTGATTTTGTGTCTGGTTGTTCTACCCAACTGTTGAGAGAGACGTGTTGAAGTTGCCAGTTATAATTGTGGATTTGTCCATTTCTCTTTTCAGCTCTATCAGTTTTTGCTTCACATATTTTACAGCTTTGTTGTTTGGTACATACACATTTAGGATTGCTATGTTTTCTTGGTGGATTGACCGTTTTATCATAATGTGATGTTCCTCTCTGTCCTTGGCAAATTTCTTTACTCTGAAGTTTACTTTATCTGTTATTAATATAGCCAATCAATTTATTTTTGTTAATATTATTTTTCATATTTTTGAAAATTTTAACCAATGTATACCATTATATTTAAAGTGAGTTTTTTTGTTGACATCTAAAGGGCAGGCCTTCTGTTGCTGCTGGAAAAGGATGAGAACTCTAGCATCTTCCATAGTCTCCCTCCCTCGCCATCACAGTGGGTGACAGGGAGCACCTGACTCTCCAGGAGGCCTCCTCAGACCCCACCCCAGCAGGGAAAGCAAAAAGCACCTCATTGTTGCCATGTGAGGATGGAGGCCCAGGCTTTCCATGTGATCTCTACTGATACTGCTGGAGGCCCCATTACTGGGTAGTGGGAGTCATAGTCCTGTTTCTTTAGCACCACCCTGATGAGGGTGTTGGATACCTCGTTACAGCCTCCCATGGGTGGAAGTCTAGGTTCCCCATGCATCATTTGCTGATGAATTAATCAAAAACTGGTGTGGGGCCGCAGTTTTTCTTTGGCATTTGGCTGAAGTAGAGCTATTACTATCTGCACATTTTCTGTCTTGTGAACTGACTTTGTCCTGGTTATTTGGCTAAAGAGAAAAAGCTTTTGTTGAGCCTCATCTGTGCCTGTTTGTCCCTGCAGTTTGCCAGCTTATGTAATTCTAAGTCTGGGACATATGAGGCCAAAATGAAACCCTAGGAACACACTGCTGCCTTCTTCCTCAGGTCCTAAGTCCCCTCAACATTCTACCTTCTTTCCTCCACCTTTCACAGCGTTCTGATGCTTGCTTTGTGTATCATGTTCAGGGTCGTTAGCTGTATTTAATGGGAGAAACAGGGAAACGTACATCAACTTCATCTTCTCTGAAGTCCACTTGCTTTTGACCAATAGAATAGAACAAAGGTGATGCTGTGATTATATTATGTCAGATTGGACTCCGTTGTGCTAGCAGACTCTCTCTAGTGACTCTCCTTGGTGGCTTGACAAAGTGAGCAGCCATGCTGGGGACTTCACATGTGAAGAAGCTGTGGGTGACTTCTAGTTAATGGTCAGTAAGAAGCTGCAGTCATTGGTCTTGTAACCACAAATAAATAACTTTTACCAACAACCTGAGTACATTTGGAAGCGGAGTCTTCCCAGTTGAGCCTCCAGATGAGAATACAGTCCTAGATGATGCCTTGACTGTAGCCTTGTGAGACCCTGAGCAGAAGACCCAGCTTCCCCGTGCCTGGACTTCTGATCCACAGTGCAGTGGAAAGAGCATGTTCTCACAAAATTTTTATGTTGAAATCCTAACCTCCATTGTAATGGTATTTGGAGGTGGGACATTTGGAAGGCAATTAGGTCATGAGGGTGGAGCTCATGTGAATGGGGTTAGTGCCTAAGGAGAGGCCCCAGAGAGCTACCTCACACGTTTTTTTTGTTTTTTTTTTTTTTTTGACAGTCTCACTCCATCACCAGGCACCAGGCTGGAGTGCAATGGCAGGACCTCAGCTCACCGCAACCTCAGCCTCCCGAGTTTAAGCAATTCTCCTGCCTCAACCTCCCGAGTAGCTGGGACTACAGGTGTGCACCACCATCCCCAGCTAATTTTTTGTATTTTTAGTAGAGGTGGGGTTTCACCATGTTGGCCAGGATGGCCTCCATCTCTTGACCTCGTGATCTATCTGCCTCGGCCTCCTAAAATGCTGGGATTACAGGCATGAGCCACCGTGCCCAGCCAGCTCACTCTTTCTCTGCCAGGTAAAGATTTGAGGAGGAGTCAGCCATCAGCAACTGGAAGAGGGCCCTCTCCAGAGTCCAACCAAGCTGCCATGCTGGTCTCAGATCTCCAGCCTCCAGGAACATAGGAAATAAACGTCTGTTGTTTATGAGCCTCCCAGTCTGCAGTATTTTGTGAGAGCAGCTGGAGCTGACAAGATGCAGTCACTGTGACTTCATAAATGAGCGCTGTTTTCACATGCCACGTTCATGAAAATGTGTCCTGTAGCAATGGACAGTCAGTATCTTCCGCATTCCCAAAGTCCCTAAGGGCACTGCCTCCATAGTCCCTGCCACGTCGGGGATTCCCTTCCTGGTTGCCCTCACCAGCTTCAGCCAGACTCCCACTGACAGGGCCTCCCTGGGTGAATCTGAAGTTTGCCCAGGGCAGGGATTGGATTTGGACCACCCCAGCATCCTGGGCAGGGCCCAGTGGCCTGTGGAGTTTGTAGACCCCTGATATTTGGGTATTGGGTGTTTAGGCCCCTCCTATGGGGAAGAAGTGAATTCAGTCCACACTATGTTCAGAGCTGGGAGCCAGCCTGTGCACACAGAGGAGACTGAGGCACCAGTTAGTGCCAGCCGAGTGTGCAACCCCACCTCTAATGCCACCGTGGCCAGTGCTGAAGGATGGGGTGGGCAGAGAGGGGCCAGCTCTGAATGCTGACCAGTGGACATCACACAGAGGGACAGCAGGAAGGGGCATGGCATGAGCAGAGGCAGAGGCATGGCCAGGGGAGCTGCGATGGGAGGGGCAGGCTCACAGAGGGCCCCCTCACTCACCCCCACTGGGCTCCTGCTCTCCCTGGGTGGCACCACCAGCCACCCTCCCTGCCTCCCTCCTGCCATGATGTTCAAGTGACAGCCCACTGGGTCTACTCCATGGCTGCTCCCAGGCCATACTGGAGCCTCCAACAACCCCAGCCAACTCACCTGCTCTGTATCTCTCAGACGGGCACCTTCTGTTGCCTCCACTGCCCCACCCTCCTCTCCTCCCAGCCCCTGCGACAGCCCCCAACTCCGCTTGTATTCCGTTCTCCACTCAGCCAGACATTCCTCAAAAGGCAGACTAATCACATCCCTGTGTCCTGCCGAAAACCCCCCAGGACTCCCCTGTCCTTCAGGGTGAAGTCTGTGCTCTCGGTTAACCACAGGCCCTTTGAGGCCTGCTCCCAGACACCTTCCCACCCCACCCCCAGGTCCTCTGACCACCATGTTTCTCCTCCCTGGACCACTGGGTGTTCTCGGAGCCCAAAGAGCTCCTTTCCCCTCCAGACCAACCTTCAGCTGACCTCACCTCCTCCCTGCACCCAATCGTGCCCCCGCCCCCTCAGGCTCCAGTCTCAGGCTGTCCTGCCACCCCTACCCAGCCTTGGGAGGAACCCTCTTCTGTACAGCTCTGTCATCTGGCCTGCAACTTCCTGATTACCTGCGTACCTGCCTGTCTCCTCTCCAGCTACAAGTCTAGAGCTCCCAGAAGGAGAGGCTCAGGAAACGGCACACACGTGTGTGTGTGTGTGTGTGCGTGCGTGTGTGTGTGTGTGGGAGAGAGAGAAAAAGAGAGAGTGCGTCAGTGAACAAGAAGATGGGAGTGTGGGGAGGAGACGCAGCAGCGTTCCTGTCTAACGTGCAGCCTCCGTTTGGGAAGACGCACTGGTCTAGTGGGATGGATGGTGGTGATGTCCGCACAGCAGTGGGAATGAGCTGAATCTCATGGAACTGTGCACTTAACTGTGGGTAGATGGTAGATCGCACATTACTGTGTGTATTTCACCACAATAAAATTTTTTAAATTATTATAATGAAATAAAATCATAAAACGAAAAAGACTTTAAAAGGTATATGTGATTATGCTCATTAATTCTGTCTATAGAAACTGTCCTGAAAAAAAAATCAGTTTTTAGATTAGGCTGATATACAAATATGCTCAAAGAAACAGGATTTATGCCAGAGAAGACAGAAAGGAGCTGTTTATTCAACAGAGGAAGTGGTTAAATAAACCGTAACTCAAATATTCTGGAGTATTTTAACTCTTTAGAGGGACGCTCATGAAAATGGTATAAACATCAATATTTTCTTATAATAATCACTGAGAAAGGTAGGAATCAAACTTTAAATATAACTTCAGTTTTTAAAAAAAATCTATGCTCGGAAAATAAAATAGTAATTAACACATCTGAATTTAACAGTTTGTATTTGGAATATTTTATTTTTATTTTTTATATTCTTTATGAGTTTTTTAATGCTGTGATAATGAAAATTAATATTATTTTTAAGGATGATTTAGAAACCAATTTCAAAGATAGTAAAAACAAGAAAGAGGAGAAGGAGGAGGAGAGAACAGAGGAGGTGAGGAAGAGGAAGAAGGAAGAGGAGGAGGGGAGGGGAGGAGGAAGGCGAGGCCATGGTCGCCCCCGAGCAGAAGCCGCGTTGAGTTTTCAGGGAGAACAGTGCCCTTGAAGGGGCGTGGCCTCCAGCAGCCAGGGGGCAGGAACCCAGATGCCCTTGCATTGTGCCCAGTTCTGGGCTGGGCCTACGGGACAGTATGGAAGAAGAAGCTTGAATCCCTGACCCCAGAATGTGATCGAGGGACAAGACATTCCCAGACCAGATGATGCCAACTGCGTTGCTGCAGCCTGGCTGTGCCAATCACCATTGGCAGAGCTTGCCAAGGACCGTGCTCTTGACTGTCACGTTCTCTCGTTGGGGGAGACAGCGCTGTGGTCCCTACCCTGCAGGCCTCACAGCAGAACCATCGTCCAAGATAACAGAGCTGGAGGGTGGTACATCGGAAATTCAAAGTGTGAGTGCATGACCCAGGAGGCTGGCTTCACCTGAGCATGCACTGGAGCAATCCTGGAAGACTTCCTGCAGGCAGCCTTCCTTTCCTGCCCCCCACCACGGTGCCTCACTCTGCAGGCGTAGTGGGCTGCCACGGTGTCACCCCCCAGGCCCCTGCACTTGCTGCAACCCTGCTCCACCTGACAAGTCCCCCTTCCTGCTCAGATTCCACTGCCCCAGCTCGACCCCTTCCTGGGAGAGTCACAGCACATCTGTGTCCAGGCCACACAGTACACAAGTGCTGAGCCCAGGACTTGATCCAGTCTGTTCAACACTGGCGATTTTCACCTAAATCAAAGGATGGATGCTTGGCACAGGGGGCCGCCCCAGCCTCTGCTCATACTGAGGGCCCATGACATCCTTGCTCAGTGTCCTTCTCAACACTGCCCTGGCGGCTCCAGCCGACCTAGCACCATCGCTGTGGAGTGCAGAGGTACCGGCTGTCCCAGCTGCCACAGCTCAGGGTGGCTGTCCTCTCCGTGCTACCAGCAGCCCCAGGTGAATGACACGGTTACCCTTTAGGGAAGGGCCTGCCCTGCCTCCACACGTGCAGTGATTGCTCGCAGTGCAAGTCCTTCCTCTCTGAGTCCAGGCAAGCGCAAGCACCGTGGTGGCCCTTCCCGGGCATCAGAGCTGTTGAAGAGCCACCACGGTGGACGCCCATCTGCCGGTACCCACACCGAACTGCAGGGTGCAGGGTGGAGGCCAGGCAGCAGGAGGGATGACGATGGGGAAACAGGAGGGCGCTTCTACTGGCTGTAGTTAAATTCTGCTGAATGCCTCCCGCTGTGCAGTTGGGCTGGAGCGGGAGACACCCCTGAACCAGGGCCTCCAAGGCTGACACGCACAGACTTCTCTGGGTCCTGCTGGAAACGCACGCCCAGGGAGCGGGGCCTGAGACTCCGCAACCCTAACAGCTCCCAGGAAATGCTGAAGCCACTGCCTGGAGACCAGCTGGCATCCCCGAGTGGGGACATGGCAAGTCCACGTTCCTCACCCTCTCGCTTCCAAGGTCTATCGTCCAACCTGCAGCCGCCTTTACACCCTGCCCGGCCCCACTTCTCTCCCAGCTCCCTCCACCTCACCACACCAGGGCCCCATCCCAGAGGGTCCCCCAGAAAACACAGCAAGGACAGCACCCGCCTGTGAATGATCTCCAAGAGATTGACCCAGCCTCGTGGGAAGGACCCTGTGCCACAGAAGGGCCAGCCACCACCTGAGGTCGTGCAGCTGGCTAAGGAGCAGAGGCTAGGTGTGTGCTGCCTCCAGCCTCCGGCACCGGGTGCAGGCTGTGAGCGGTTCCACCTCTGTGCAGGTTCAGAAAGGCGCTGAATCTCTCTGGCCTTCATTTGTTCCTGGGGCATGTGGTAGGGGCAGCCACCTTTGAAACCTTGAGGCCTGTGGGCCTGGGGTGGAGTGCTGGTGAGGAAACGCACTGGAAAGAACTGTTGATCCCTGGATTTGGTGCAAGTCTGAGGAGGTGAGCAGCCACCCGTGGCCTCCTGCCCTCCCGGCCAGGCAGAGGCCCCTTCCCATGGCGCTCTTCTGGGGCCAGCCTGTGACCCTGCACCCTCCCACCAGTTTGCAACTCACACTGCTTCCCCCTGCCCATCTCCTGCTTGATAGGACCCTCACTCGGGCGCATCACATGTGTCTTCAATGCTTGGATGGGAACCCCGGAACTCTGTGCCAGGCTGCAGCAGTGGAGGCAAAGTGGTTTCCTCTCTGCAGAACGTAAGTTACCAACTTCAGCAGCTGGACGAGGACTTGATTTAAAGAACTTCTCACACCCAAGGTAATGTTGCTCCCAGCCCCAGCCCCAGAGGACCGAGAAGCCACCCAGGGCTGTGGCTCCCACCCGCCCGAGCGTGGGATCTCCCTCTGGAGCCCGGCCTCCCAGGCCTCTCCAGCCTCCGCAGGGGGAGGCACAGCCTTAGGCAGTCTGGGAACTGGGAAGTGGCCCATCTCATCCGGTATTACAGATAAAGAAACTGAGGCACACGAAGTCCAACAGACACGTCAACCTCAAATAGCAAGCTAGGAGGCTGCAGGACCCCACCTGGCCTCTCCCTCAGCCCAGTGTCCCATGGCAGCCGACTACATGTGCAAGCTCCTGGGGCTCTGCGTGTTTCATGTATGTTTCATGTGTCTCTGCCGCTGCCTGTCCTGGGGCCGGTACCTGCTAAGGCGCCTTCACTGCCCTGGGACCGACCCAACCTGCAGTGGAGCTCAGCAGCATCTGCTGACGCAGAGGCCTTCGCAGTGTTCTGGGCTGAGACCCGGGTCCGGGCTGAGTTGTGCCTCCCCGAAGTTCTATGCTGAGGCCTCAACCCAGGACCTCAGAACGTGGCTGTGCTCTGCATCACGGCCTTCAACAGGGGACTAGGGCTAAACACGGTCACTGGGGAGGGCCCTGATCTAGGGTGCCTGGCATTTGTACGAGAAGAGGAGATGAGGACGCAGACACGCAGAGGGTGACCGTGTGAGGACACAGGGAGAACATGCTGTCTACATGCCAAGGAGAGGGGCCTTGGGAGAAGCCAGCCCTGCCCTCACCTTGGTCTCGGACTGCAGCCTCCAGAGCTGTGGGACGGTAAACACCTGTGGCATTTGTCACAGAGTCCGAGCTGACCACGCCTAGCTCAGGGGGGGCACGGAGGCCCACAGTTGTCCATGCTGTTATGTGGCTTGTTGAAATCCCCTGGGTCTCTGGTCATGAGGGTGGGTGAGTTCGTTTCCCTATGGAATCATGGATCATCAAGGCCCTGGTGGATCTGGGAGTCTGCAAGCTAGGTGTCTGATGAGGGGGGTGAGACGTGGCCAGTTCTGTGGCTGGGAACAATTAGCTAAAAAAGAAAGTGGCTAAATAGAATGTGGCTGAAAACAAGGTAACAACCGTAGCGATATGTCAAAGGCCATTTGGTTAGAAATGACTCTTTGCAAAGCTGGTGTGGTGGCTCACACCCGTGATTCCAGCACTTTGGGAGGCTGAGGCAGGGGTGTCACTTGAGCCCAGGAGCTCAAGACCAGCCTGGGCAACAAAGCAAGACCCCATCTCTACTAAAAAACAACAAGGTTAAAAATTAGCCAGATGCGGTGGTGCACACTTGTAGTCCCAGCTACTTGAGAGGTTGGGGCAGGAAAATTGCTTGAGCCCAGGAGCTGGAGGCCGCAGTGAGCCAAGATGGGGCCCCACTGCACTCCAGCCTGGGGGACAAAGCAAGGCCTTGTCTCAAAGGAAAAACGTCTCTCTGCTGCTGCTGATTGTGAGAGTGTGCCGTTGTGTGTGTGGAGCGTCAGTTCTGTGATCTTTGGTGAGGTGGCCGCGTGTCCCATGCCCTCCACGGGTCTTCATTCCCAGTTCCTTGTGACTCAGCCATCCTACCCTCTGCCGTGTGTGCCTGAGAAAAAGTGGAGAACCATAACCAGTTTTTTAATATTGGTAATAGTAGACCGTAAACTTTTTTGTGTGTGTGTGTATTTTTGTATATTTAGTAGGGACGCGGTTTCATCATGTTGGCCAGGCTGGTCTCGAACTCCTGGCCTCAAGTGGACCACCTGCCTCCACCTCCCTAAGTGCTGGGATTACAGGCATGAGCCACCACACCCTGCCTAAACAGTAATCTTATCCAATGGTTCCCTTTGTCACTTTATTTCAAATTTCTTTTTAGACAAGCTCTTGGTGCTTCTGTATTGAACAAAATGTTGGCAAAGAATAAAGAAAGTGACACCACGTTTAACCCTTGTGAAGACAGCTGCTGAGCGACGATGGTTCCTCCCAGACACGTTAGGTGAAAGAGAGGATTTTTCTTGCAAACTAAACACCTAGTTTTTCTTTTTGGTCTATCGTGGTTTATTCATGCCATCTAATCAGGGGTGGACATTCCTATTCTTCCCAGTACTCCTCTGAGGCTGAACTTTGGTTGAGACAAATTGCTTTGGGCCAAGTTAGGGGCACGGTGCTCTGGCCTGACCACCAGAGGCAGAGTTGCACCCCCAGTGGGGAGGGACCCAGCCTGGCCCCCCACCTGCGTGAGCCAGAGCAGCTTTGAAAGCAGGACTGATGGGTATCCCCCCGATCTCTGACATCCATTATAACAAGTGCTGGAGAAAGAAATCAATGCATCCTTACTGCCCCTTTAGGAACACTCTAGGCAGGAAAATTCCACTTCACACTGAAGCATGGATTTACCGATGTGCGGGCAGAGCGGGCAGAGGAAACCCAGCATCCATGGGGCTGTCTCAGTGGAGGCTCTGGAGGAGAATGCACATTTTCCCTGGGGTCTTTGGCCAGGTGGCTCACCTGTCACAAGCCAGAGAGGGCCCCCGCCCCACCCAGTGCCGCGCCTCCCAGCCAGAGCACCGAGGCCCTGCTTCCAGCCTCACTCCTGCTCACTTGCCTCTCAGGCACCAAGGGATGGTCAGCTCATTAGGGCTGAGGGCAGTTCGGGTGCCTGCCGCTGAGGTGAGTCCCAGCCAAGGACCTTCACTACCCCACAGCCCGGGAGGCTGGGGGTCTGAGATCAAGGCGTCGTAGGGTGGTTTCTCCTGAGGTCTCGCTCCTCGGCGTGTGGACGGCTGCCTTCTCCCTGTGTCCACACATGGTCTTCTGAGTGCATGTCTGTCTGTGCCCACATTTCCTGTATTTAAGGACACCAACCACCCTGGATTAGAGCCCACCCTCATTTAACCAGATCACCGCCGGAAAGACTCCATCTCCAGATAAGACCACACGCTGCAGTCCTGGGGGTTAGGACTTAACACATGAATTTGAGGGGACGTAATTCCGCCCAGACAGCGTGTGAGCCAAGGACACGGTGGCACTCAGTAAGTGCGGTCACTGGCGCAGGAGCAGGAGAGGGCACAGAGAATGGCCTCAGGCACAGAGCAGGCACCATCTGCATGCAGCCACCCTGCCCACTCCATCAGGCTGGCACCTGCCCACTGGGCCCTCTTTGGGGCCAGGCAGCCGGCAGGTGCCTGATCATGGTTTCAGCGGGAAAGGGGATTGGCTGGAACAAGGGTCTGTGGGGACCCGCATGGCAGGGATGTTTCCAAGCCACGTACAAGCACTTCCTGGTGACACTGGCCCCAGGCCAACGTGGTTGCCAGATGTCACCTCAGGACCAAGGTGTCCAATAATCGGTGAAGAGTTCGCAGCTGAGCCTCTCCCAGGAATTGCCCTCAGACAGAGAAAGCTGCTTCACCCCAGGTCATGTCTTTCCTTGGGAGTGGGTCTCACTCAGTGACTGGGGTGGGGGGCCAGAGACCACAGCCCAGACATTGCCCCATGGCTTCAATTCAAAGCCACACTAGAGGGCCATTCTGGGCCCAGGGCACTCCGTGGCAGGGCGGGGGCTTGTGTTGAGGCCACATCCCAGCAGACCTTCTCCCTCTACCCATTTTTGCCTCCCTGTCTCCCACCCCAGGCCTCGATCCCGAGAGCCCTCCATGCCAGCCTCTGCACACACAACCCCGCCTGCCCCAGAAGCCTTCTTAGGATGGCCGGCACCAGGACTGCTCCAAGGAAGCAAACTGAAATTGGACTGGAGCAGGCCGTGAGGACCCAGAGCTGATGAAGGGCAGTGGCCGGGGGGCCCACAGGTACCACAGTGGGTCAAAGTGCCCCCAAAGCCATGCCCACCCTGAGCCTCAGAATGTCACCTTATTTGCAAATAGGGTCCCTGAAGATGTTAGTTAAGATGAGGACATATTGACTTAGGGTGAGCCCTAGATCCAATGACCTGTGTCCTAAGAAGAGAAGATCCCCCAAAGGGGGCCACCTCCTGGAGACAGGCAGAGATGGGGTGATGCTTCTACAAGCCGAGGAACCAAAGACGATGCCACCACCAGCAGCAGGAACGGGCAGTGGGTGCGAGGCCGGGGCAGCTCCTCCCTCAGGGTGTGCAGACGGAACCTGCCTGCCCACCTCCATTTCAGCCTTCCGCCTCCAGAACCACGGGAGAATCCATTCCTGCTGTTTTCAGCCACCAGTGTGTGGTAACGTGTTACAGTAGCCTTAAAAAATAACACAAGACCTCACCATACAAATTACAAGACCTCACCAAAGAAATACATAACCTGAATGAACGCATCGTAATGAAATCGTCTGAACCAGTGTTGCCTCGTCTAAACCTTCACAGACAGCCTGCATTCTATGAACTGTTCCCGCGAGAAGGAAAAAAAGGGAGACGTTGTGTGAGTAAACTTTTGGAGATTTATTTAATCTGATGTAATAGGATTTATTACAGCGATACAAAGATAATTCTAAATAAGAAGTTCTACTAATAAAAAATCACTCACCAAAAATATCAAAACAAAAACACCTGTGGATCATCCTCCAGGGGAAAAGAAACACCCTTCCGTAAAATTTTACATTCATCGTTCATTTTTTAAAACTCTTAAAAAATAAGTAATAGAAGAGAATGTCCTTTTAATGCCGGAGGAAGTCCATTACCGACCTGCAGCCATCGTATTTAATGGTGAAACTTCTCCTTGAACTCAGGACAAGGCAAGTACATGCTGATGCCATGGGGGGAAGAAAGTGCACTGCAGGATGAGGTTTGGAAAGAAACAGATCCAGCTGTCCTTGTTTGTGGCAATAGGATTGTCTCAGCCAGCCAGGGGACCTGCCTGGAACCGCAGCCCCAGTGCTGGACTCAATATTAATATCCAGAGGTTAAAGGCATTGCTTTTCAGTAGGGATGATCAATTTGAAAATGTGGTTTTTAAATATCTAGAGCAGCAAGAAGTATGAAGTCTGTAGGAATAACACTCAGAAGCATGTGCAAGTTTTCTATGAAAATCATCACAGTTTTACAGAACGCGGAGGTCTGGATTCACCGGGAGCTGTACTGTTTCAGGAAATATAAGCTACACTGCAGTGAGCTACAACCTCAGGGTCTCAGCAGCTTCAGCCAGCAATGACATGGTCCGTGGCTTGCCGGGAAATGTTTAACAACTGGCTCTGCAAACCCAAAATAAAAATTTTAAATAAGATAACAATCCCTGCTCTTTGCAGCAGAGGAAACAATCTACAAAATAAAAAGGCAACTAACTTGTAGAGTGGGAGGAAATATTTGCCAACCATATCCCTGAAAAGGGGTTAAGACCCAAAATGCCTAAGGAATTCCTGCAAGTCAATAGCAAAAAGATAGACGATCCAGTTTACAAATGGGGAAAGGACCAGAACAGACATTTTTCCAGAGAAGACGCACACATGGCCAACAGGCACGTGAAAGGGCGCTTAGGGTCCCCAAAGAAATGCAAATTGGGAGGCTGAGGCAGGAGAATCTCTTGAATCCAGGAGGCGGAGGGTGCCGTGGGCCGAGATCTCTCCACTGCATCCAGCCTGGACCACAGAGAGAGACTCCGTCTCAAAAAAAAAAAAAAATAAATAGAAGAAGAAGAAGTAAGAAAGCCTGAGGAAACTTTTAGAGGAGATGAATGGGTTTATGGCATAGGGTGGCGATGGCTTCACAGGTACATACTTAACTCCAAACTGGTCAAGTTGTGTACCTAAAATAGCTACAGGCTGGACGCAGTGACTCACGCATGTAATCCCAGCACTTTAGGAGGCTGAGGCAGATGGATTATCTGAGGTTAGGAGTTTGAGACCAGCCTGGCCAACATGGTGAAACCCTGTCTCTACTAATAATAGAAAAATTAGCTGGGCATGGTGGCAGGTGCTTAATAATCCCGCTACCCAGGAGGCTGATGCAAGACCAGGAGGTGAAGGTTGCAGTGAGCCGTGATTGCGCCATTGCACTCTGGCCTGAGTGACAAGAGCAAAACTCTGCCTCAATCAATCAATCAAGCAATCAATAGCTACAGCTTTGTGTATTTCAGTTACATAACCCCAGTAATGTTGGGGTTTTTTCTGTGCAGAACAATATACACTAAGCTGTAAACGATGGTTACAGAGACTAGAATTACATACCTCTAGACTGCTTGAATTGTATACAATAAGCATGTCTTCATTTTATAATAAATAGTAAATTTCAAGACAAAAAAAGAAAGAGAAATTTATAAATTAAAGCCCCACTTTCGGGGGGAAAGGTACAGATGATTGCATTTGCAGATTTCTGCCAGTTGAATTTTCTCACCACAGCAGATTTCAAGCAAATAACATGAATCAAACCAGCTTGCAAAATTCCAGAAAATTGACCACCAGGCTTTTGAGGGCCGGTGCCAGCCCTTCTCAGACCCCACAGCATGTTCCTCGCTCACGTTTCCTATCTGCTGCGGGTTGCGGGAGGGTGCAGCTGGCAGAGCCATTGTCTCCTGCGCTGGCAGTCACCATGCCAGAGGGCCCGCAGAGCTGTGTGAAGACGAACTGTGCCCTGATGTGCCACACGCCATGCCACTGCTGCTCCCAGCCTGTCCTGTGGCCCCAGCTCGCCTCAGGGCAGGAAGTGCAGTGTGCCTGGCTCTGGAAGGTGAGAGAGACTGGGCTGCCCTCCCTGGCAGCGGCAGGTGAGGACCATACACCCCACATCCAGGCATGGGAGGCTCAGTGCCCTGAGATGTCAGTTTCCTCAAGATTGTCCTTACATTCCAATCAGATTTAAACAGGGCTTTTCACAAAGCATACTATGTTTCATTAGAAATTAGCAAGGAAGCACCTGTAATCCCCGCACTTTGGGAGGCCGAGGCGGGTGGATCACGAGGTCAAGAGATTGAGACCATCCTGGTCAACATGGTGAAACCCCATCTCTACTAAAAATATAAAAATCAGCCAGGTGTGATGGCGTGCACCTGTAGTCTCAGCTACTTGGGAGGCTGAGGCAGGAGAATTGCTTGAATCCGAAAGGCAGAGGTTGCGGTGAGCTGACATTACGCCACTGCACTCCAGCCTGGGGACAGAGAGAGACTCTGACTCAGAAAAAGAAAGAAAAAGAAAAGAGAAAGAAAGAAAGAAAGAAAGAAGGAAGGAAGGAAGGAAGAAAGAAAGAAAGAAAGAAAGAAAGAAAGGAAGGAAGGAAGGAAGGAAGGAAGGAAGGAAGGAAGGAAGGAAGGAAGGAAGGAAGGAAGGAAGGAAAGAAAGAAAGAAAGAAGAAAGGAAGGAAGGAAGGAAGGAAGGAAGGAAGGAAGGAAGGAAGGAAGGAAGGGAGGGAGGAAGGAAAGAAAGGAAGGAGGGAAAGAAAGGAAAGAAAGAAATTAGCAAAGGAGAATAGAGGCTGCAGAGCAGCCAGAAGTTCGAGGAAGACCAGAAATTAACACGCAGGAAGTGACAGCAGCCACGTGTGGGGGTCTGTGGTGCTCAGGGGGAAACCGACCAAGGGGGCCAGAGCATCCCAGAGACGGGTCTGCTCACCCCGGAGAGCTTGAGAAGCTTCAGAGGAGCAGTTCGATTCAGCGTGAACTATTTTAACCATGCCTTCCATGGTGTTACGGCAGCAACTGGATCCCCATAATGAAGTAAGATTAGATTTTTGCTTCCTGCCAAACACAAAAATAAATCCCAGGCGGAATAAATCCCTAAATGTAAAGAACAAGACTTTAAGAAGGAAATATTAGATCATATCTTCATCAACCTGAGGTTTATGAAAGGATTAATTAATTTAACAAGATATAAAAAGCCCAAGACCTTCAAAGATGAGCTCTTTTGACTACAATACAAATAAAGCGTCTTATACAACAAAAACTCCACGAAGGAAAAACGCAAGCCGGTGGCCGGGGGAAGATCTGCGCACCTACAGCTGAGAGACCGCCGGCAAGGACAGCGTGCTGTGGACCCTACAAATCAACTGGAAGTCGCCCAGTCCAGAAGGCAGAAAGAGGGCCAACGGCAATCGTGATGGACAATGGAGACGTCTGAATGACCCATACATGGAGTCTTTAATGTTCAGCTCAACCGCCAATTAGGGAAATGCAATCAAAGCAACACGAACGTGCCCTTGAACACCCACGAACTGAGCAGAAGCGGAAGGGCTGCTGATGCCGCAGTTAGCGAGGACCTGCAGGACACAGCAGCTCACCCAGCTGGCAGAGGTGAGTCAGGGCGGCCGTGCTGGAAAGCCGTCTGGTGAAGGCAAATGTGGTTCCAGATGTTCAGTACAGCTAGTGCTCGACTTACGACCACGATTGGGACCGGCAGACCTGTCGTAACACGATTTGGTTGTAAGTTGAGTAGGCTATATGTACAGCTGAAATGGTGCACGCGGAGATGGTAGTGCCGCCGGAAGCTGGTCCACACTGTCGTACGCCCAGCTGGGCAACGTTTGCGCTGCCAGACACGGAGCAGTCATGGCTAGCGATTGTGGTCGTAAAGTCGAATTGTCGTAAGTTGCATAGGTGGTAAGTCGATCAATACCTGTACACATCCTCCCCACCCCAGGTTGATTCTACCTCGGCCAAGTGCCCAGAGAAAGTCACCACAGAGTCCACAGTGACACACAAGGGCATCTATGGAAGCATAGATAGCAAAAGTAGGTATCGGCGAAAAATGGAAACCACCCACGTAGCCAGCCGCGGGAGAGCATGCCCTCGCTGAGGTGTGACGGAGAGGTCTTTGTGCAGCCGCCTGGGATGGGGCGGCTCTGCTGAGGGAAGAGCCTCAGATCCTACAGGAAAAAAACCAGAAAGCTTCATGTTGAAGGGGAAGGCTGGACACAGCGTGATACTGCTCACTTGAAACTTAAGATGGCTTTGAAGGTGCAGAACAATATTGCATGGAAATGCGATTCGGAGCTCTGTGCAAATGTGCGTTATATGAAGCTGAGACGCTCCCAGAGGCAACACCACCTCCTCTGCACAGAGAGGGGCCACGGGAGCGGGAGGGTGCCGGGGCTTCCTCTGGATCTGCAGGTCGATTCTTTAAGAAATGTGTGCGAGGCCGGGCGCGGTGGCTCACGCCTGTAATCCCAGCACTTTGGGAGGCCGAGGTGGGTGGATCACAAGGTCAAGAGATCAAGACCATCCTGGTCAACATGGTGAAACCCCGTCTCTACTAAAACTACAAAACATTAGCTGGGCATGGTGGCGCGTGCCTGTAATCCCAGCTACTCAAGAGGCTGAGGCAGGAGAATTGCCTGAACCCGGGAGGCGGAGGCTGCGGTGAGCCGAGATCGCGCCATTGCACTCCAGCCTGGGTAACAACAGTGAAACTCAGTCTCAAAAAAAAAAAAGAAAGAAAGAAAGAAATGTGTGCGAAGGAAGCATAGTAAATGTTTCTCCTGACTGGAGCTCAGGGGAGGTTACCCAGGTCCTGCTTGATTTTACTCTCTAGAGTTTTCCGTATTTTGGCAGAAATCAACCTAATAGATCTCCACCCCGATTCTTTCTTAGGAATACAATTGCAGTTTGGTTGGGGTGGTGATACACTGGGTTTTGAAAATGACTCAGCTTCCCTTGCAAATAGAGTACCATGTGACAGTCCTGTTCAAGAATATGTCACAGGGCTGAGTGCGGTGACCCATGTCTATAATCCCAGAACTTTGGGAGGCCAAGGTGGGAGGATCACTTGAGCCCAGGAATTCAAGGCCAGCCTGGGCAACATCGTGAGACCCCGCCTCTACCAAAAATACAAAAATTAGCCAGGCATGGTGGCACACACCTATGGTTCCAGCTACTCAGGAGGCTGAGGTAGGAGGATTGCTTGAGCTGGGGAGGTCGAGGCTGCAGTGAGCTGTGATGGCATGACAGCACTCCAGCCTGGGTGACAGAGCAAGACCCTGTCTCAAAAAAAAGAACGCATCAGTGGGCATTGCTAGGTGGGTGTATTAGTAGTCAGGTTCTCCAGGGAAACAGAACCAGATCAGTAGGAGATGTGCAGACGTGGAGAAAGAGACTTTCAGGAACGGGCAGGACATTCAGTGAAGAGTTGGCGTTGCCATCTTAAGTCGAAAATCCACAGACGGAATTCCTCTGCTGTGGCCTGGAGGAGAATTCCTTCTCTGGGGACCCTTAGTCTTTTGCTCAGAAGCCTTCAACTGATTAAGCCCTCACCTCCATATTACAGAGGGTCATAGGCTTTCCTTAAAGTCAGCTGATTGTAAATACTAATTACATCTAAAAAATTC
Source organism: Sapajus apella (assembly GCF_009761245.1). Taxonomy (NCBI): domain Eukaryota; kingdom Metazoa; phylum Chordata; class Mammalia; order Primates; family Cebidae; genus Sapajus; species Sapajus apella. The sequence continues at coordinate 64,827,768 of NW_022436943.1, forward strand.
CCTCACAGCCACATGCAGACTCCTGTGCAATCAAACAACTGTGGGTGACAGCCCAGCCAACTGACACGGAAAATCAGCCACGGGGCCTCCAGAGAAAGGTCTTCAAAAGAGCAGATCCGCAGGTGGTTTCCTCTCTCTGCCCCTTGAACTTCTCTTTCTTCCTGCCTGGATCTGGGGGTGCATCACACAGCCCCGCAGCACCATGGCTGACAGATACAGGGACAGAAGGATGCCTGGGCTCAGGTCCTGAAGGAGACGAAGTGTTCTGGAGCTGAAGGAGGGAGACGTCCCTGGAACGCTACTGCTGTGAGGCCCTCAGGAACTGCTTCATCCAACTGGAGCATTTTACCGATGGAAAAGCCCACGGCAGTGCACACGGAAGCTGGGGCAGGGGCCTAGGGCAGGGGAGACCAGAAATGCCACAGGGAGCTGGTGACACCGGGGGCAGGCGGGGGGCACAAGGGTAAAATACACAGCCCTCACCACTGAGACCATCAGGGATGACTTCAGGATAACGGTCTCAAAGAATGACCGCGGTGTGGGGACAGTTACACAGTCGCCCCCAGCACCGGAGGCCTCCACGTTCCTCTCAGCTTCTCCACGTTCCTCTCAGCTTCTCCATGTTCCTCTCTGCTTCTCCACGTTTAGAGCTAACAGATTCCTCAACCCGTGGCTAAACTCGCACGGTGTTTCCTCAGTTCAAATATTCCCTTTCTACTTGCCACTTTAGGGTTTAACATAAACATGTGCCCTGAAGATAAAGGAAGAAATCCAAAACTGTGTCTAATGCTATATTAATAGCACAAAAATGCACACGCTGGGGGCATGTCAGGAAGGAGCCGGTGCAAAGGAAAACACCGTGAAGCTGTAGGTGTGGAGGCAGGAGACACGCTTTGCAGTCCCGCCCCTGCTCCGCACACAGCAGCTGCGTTCTGGACTCAGTTTCCCCACCGTGCCCGGTGGGAGGGAGGGCAAAAGGAGGGGACCACCGTGGACCCTTCCAGCTCCGTCCTCTCTCAGGCCAGTGGTCGCAGGTTCTGAGAGCAATGACGACCCCTTCCTCCTGACCTCACGCTGCTACACGGTCCTCTAGGCCTCCGCGGGTGAGTCCCTGCTCTTCTTGAACCCCAAGATCACCCATTCCGGCCTCATGCTCCACCTCTTCTGTGAGCCCTTGCTGGCCATACCTGCCCCCCAGGCCCTTCTCACCACCCCTCCTCCTCAGCCATCACCTCACCTGTGCTTGGTCAGCCAGGTTTGTGGGGAGAATCACCGACCCTGGTAGCCAGAAACCAGAATTCCTGCCAGGGCCCTGACCCTACTACCTGGGCCATGAACTCTGACCTCTGAACTTTTAGTAAGTAACCTCTGTTGACTGGGTTTTTATTTTCTGATGCTGAAATGGGAATGGTGCATGTGGAAATACTTTATAAATTGTTAGACAATAAACACAGTCCCAGGACTGGCCGGCGTGGAGTAGCGGAAATGGAATCTACCCTACCACCTAAACCAATGCAAAGATAGGCAGAACGTGTGTCTTTAAGGTACTGGACAGCAGGGACAGTGACCGCCGTGGGTGGGAAATGAACAAGGTAAACACTGCAGTGGACTCAGCCAACCACCTTGAGTGACTTTCCAGGCTGCAGCTCAGGGAGGGAAGACCCAGGCAGAGCCCAGCAAAGCCCCTGGGTTGGGGAGGTAGACTCTGGAGAAACCAGGGGGTTCGCTGAGTAGAAAAAGCTGTGCCTGGGATTCCAGGTGTGCAGAGAGTGCCGTTTGTAGACAGCTGCATGTACGTGTAAAGAAACCTGCCAAGGCCAGAGAAATAACTTCTCAGGAGGATCAGAGGAAAAGGCGCCCGGAAAACACGGAAAGCCAGAGCAGTGCCTGTCCCAGCCAGCCTCCCCATCACAGAAAACCCCAAACTCAGCCAGAGAAAAACATGAATTTCCACTGATAAGAAGATATGTTTAAAACTTTTGCTCTGCAAAAGACATTTCTAAGAAAATAGACAACTCACAGACTGAGAAAAAGTATTTAAAAATTATGTATCCAGTAAAGGACAAATATTCAGACTAAAGAAAGAACTCATAAAACACAGCGACAAGAAAATAAAGTCCAAGATAAAAAAAAAAGAAAAGAAAAAGGGCAAAAAAATGTGAACAGATACGTTACCAAAGATGGCATACAACTTGAGGTCAGGGGTTCAAGACCAGCCTGGCCAACATGGTGGAACCCCGTCTCTACCAAAAATGCAAAAATTATCTGGGCGTGACAGTGCGTGCCTGTAGTCCGTTACTCGGGAGGCTGATGCAGGACAATCACTGGAACCTGGGAAGCAGAGGCTGCCGTGAGCTGAGATCACTCCACTGCACTCCAGCCTGGGCAACAGAGCAAGGCTCCATATCAAAAACTAAAATAAAAATTAAAAATAAATAAATGTAGATATGGAGCTTGGTTTCTCAATGTTAGTGACAAAAGTCATCAATGTGCAGGAGAGGAAGTCCCAAAAATCCCTGCAGGGCTGGTGTGGAGTCAGGGATGGCATAGACAGATGGCATAGACAGATGGTATAGACAGATGGTATAGACAGATGGCATAGACAGATGGTATAGGTCAGTAGTATAAACAGATGGTATAGACAGATGGTATAGACAGGTGGTATAGACAGATGGCATAGACAGATGGTATAGGTCAGTAGTATAGACAGATGGTATAGGTCAGTAGTATAAACAGATGGCATAGACAGATGGTATAGGTCAGTAGTATAGACAGATGGTATAGACAGATTGCATAGACAGATGGTATAGGTCAGTAGTATAGACAGATGGTATAGGTCAGTAGTATAAACAGATGGTACAGACAGATGGCATAGACAGATGGTATAGGTCAGTAGTATAGACGATGGTATAGACAGATGGCATAGACAGATGGCATAGACAGATGGCATAGACAGATGGTATAGGTCAGTGGTATAGACAGATGGCATAGACAGATGGCATAGACAGATGGCATAGACAGATGGTATAGGTCAGTAGTATAGACAGATGGTATAGACAGATGGCATAGACAGATGGTATAGGTCAGTAGTATAGACAGATGGTATAGATAGTATGGGCTCAGACTTTTCACACATATAGTAGTGGATTGGTGCAGAATAAATATGGAAGTGTGTGTAGCACACACACACTCACGTGTGTGATCTCTGGCAGTGCCCCGGGAGCAGGGGGCATCCCAGTACAGCAGGCACCCCTGGGACCCAGACCTCAGTGTCTGGACACCCTTGCAGCACCCCTGGAGAAATGGCTGCTTCTAGAGGGGAAGACGCACCTGGAGCTTGTGGTAGTGACAGGAAGTAAGGAAATGTCAGAAAAAAGAAAGAAAAATGAGCCGTGCCAAATGAACACCAAACCCCGTCAGGGCACAACAGAACCATCAGTGTAGCTGCGGATGAAAACCCAAAGGGTAAAGTTGAACTAGGCCCGAGTCCCTGCTGAGATAAACCAGTGGCTGGATAAATAAATAAGTGGGCAAGAAGAAAGAAATCTTTTGTTCAGGAGGATTCCAGAGAATCAGCACAGAAGAGACTCAAAGCCGCCACTGCAGCGTCACGGGGATCACGACTCTGGGGAAGTGCCAAGGCGCCTGCAGAGATTGGAAGCGGACATGGAGGAGGACTCAGGCGTTCACAGAGCCCAGAGCGTCTCTCCCAACACGGCGTCATCACCGTGGCTGTTTGAGTAGACGCCCACCCACACGATACAATCCCTGCAGGAGACGGGGCTGAGTTCCGCTCTCCCGAGAGGATGCTGACCTCCAAGGAGCCACAGCCATGAGACACAAGACTGCGTGAGAAACCGCACCAGTCTGGTGAGGCTGGGACAGACGTCGGCTAATGCCGTGTGTCTGGGTTCAATCCCAGAACAGAGGACACCTGTGGGAAATGGATCGTCGAAATCAAGCCTGCATCATTTCATCACAAGTATTGCTCTAACGTGAATGCCTTGGTTTGGACGCGTGTCCACAGTTATGTGAGACGTGAGCATTCGGGCAGGGATCAGTGAAGTCCCGTGGCTGCCTGCTCACGTAAGCACGGCTCCATGGGTGCCACCACGCCCTTCCTTCACAGTACTTCCGTGGATGCTCCCCCCCCACGGTGACGGAGGCAAGCTGCTCCCACAGACACTGGACAGCCACAAAGCCGACGCTATGAAGCACCCAACCTTTACAGAAAATGCCTGCCAACTCCCGACGTTAGGGGAATCTAGGTGAGGGGTATTTCGGGACTCTCTCAAGTATCTTTTCAACTTTTCTGCCAACTAAAATTATCCCAAAATAAAAAGTTGACTGAAGAAAATGGAGAGGAAGTGGCAGGGCAGGAGCCCGGAGGTGTGGGGGTCCCGCAGAGCCGAGCTGGAATCCCGCTGAGACTCAGAACGGGTGGAAAGCAGGGCTTTCTTTCCCACCGACTGCAGACCTGGAAAGAAGGGGACACATCCCCATGGCCACTGTCTCAGGGCAGGTCCCCATGAGCAGACCTTCAGGCAGGCCTCACATGGCCCCTGCCTGACTCCACGGGGACTCCGTGGTGCCATGTCCAACCAACCCTAGGCCCGGGAGACATGCTCCGTCCCCATGAACCTTCTGGTTCCGTGTCTTCATCAGTACAATGAGGGGTTGGGGCCACATTATTCGAAAGACTTTTGTAGAGCTGGGATCGCGTGGTTCCGTTCATTTTACCACTGAGCGTCACTTTTACGACCACGGCCCCTTCCCACAGGTGTGGCAGGAATCCCATCTGACCCGCGGAGAACTTCACAGGAGGCCGAGGCGAGGAGCTGCCCCTTCCAGGCTGGTGCTGCTCAGCTCATTTCCCTCCAGCTCCGCAGCCCCTCCCAGCCACCTCCCCGCTTCCTTCCCCAGATCCACAGAATTTCCCGAGCTGGTTCCCATGGTGGGGGCTCTCGCTGGGGCCGCGAAATTCAAACTCTCCACAAGAAACCACAGAGAATATACAGGTATTGATCGACTTACGACCTATGCAACTTACGACCATTCGACTTTACGACCACAATCGCGAGCCACGACTGCTCCGCGTCTGGCAGCGCAAACGTTGCCCAGCTGGGCATACGACAGTGCGGACCAGCTTCCGGCAGCACTACCATCTCCGCGTGCACCATTTCAACTGTACACATAGCCTACTCAACTTACAACCACATCGTGTTACGACCGGTCCGCGGTCCCGACCGTGGTCGTAAGTCGAGCACTAGCTGTGATTCCTCTGAAGAAAGGATAATTCCTCTAAGAAAGGCTGCCCTTAACAACATTTGGAAAATGCCAGTCAGCCCGTCGGCCTGCAGATCCAAGCGCTGCAGGACTGCCGTGTCCTGGGGCCGGGCCACGCTTCCACTGCCGAGGCCCTCAAGGTAAACCCTGCCGTCCCGGAGGCTCTCCCCTCCTCTTCCCATTCCCCCTCCTCTCTCTCCCTGTTACCACCGACCTACTCACTCCTTCTCTTCTGCTTCCTTCCCTATTGGTTATGCCTATAAAATGCCAGCCATCAGAATGGTCACTCCCTTAATCTATAACTGTCAATGGCTCCCTGTTGCCATAAAACAGCCCACAAGCCCTAGTCCAGCACACGAGGCCCTGAATCAGGTGTTGCTTTAGCAGCGTTTCAGTGCACCATTCAGGGCTGCTGTTGTGGTGATGTTAAGGCAGTGTGTGGGCCAGGAAAACCCGGCACTCCCCAGTCCTGATCTGTAGTACTCACTGACCGCTCTCTTTCAGAGGGAACACGTCAACAGAGGATGGAGTCGAGAATAATTCGACCTTAGCTGGGACTTTGGTGAAGCCCCACGGGGTCCTCCTAACCTAACCAGCATGGCAGGCTCTGTCTGTATTCCACCAGATCCCGAGTCTCGGCCATGGGCACCCCGAGGGGTTGAGGCCCCACCCAGCCGCACTGCTGAGACAGGTGTTTACCCATCTCCAAGCTGTCCTCTCTCCTGCCCCCCATTCAGCCACACCCTGGCCCACCAGGCATCCTGGAACCAGCCTCCTCTTCCAGGCAGCACCGGAGGGGCAGGCGGAAGCAGCAGCGTGGGGTTTCAGGTCAGAGCCTGGCTCCAAGCCTGCCGTTTTGGGACACCAGGCTTCAAAGGGCCTTCCTGAAGCTTCCTTCTCTAAGAAGGGGGTGCCAGCAGGTTCTCACGGAACTGAAGGCTGTCACAGCGTGCTCTGTCCGATTCCACTCTGCACAGTTCTGCTCTCAGCTTCCCCACCTCCCCTCCTCTCTGCAGGGACCAAGTCACTCTCCTGAGGTCAGGGTCCAAGTGAGGGGCCACAGACGCCTTGCCTCTGGGTCCTGAGCCCCTTCATCTGCCCCGTCTTGTGCCCCTGAGCCACTCTGTGTCCCTCACAGCCCAGGCTGGCTTTGGAGCAGCTGGTATTTGCGCTGTAGGTATGGAGGGCACACGGCAAGGCAGTTGTGATGGGCAGGCCTGGTACCCCGGGCTCCACTGCTCATTCATGTGGATGGCAGCCACACAGGACCACGGGGACAAAGAACAGGGGTCCACCTGCTCCTGAGAGCAGGGGGCGCATTCGAAAGCTGTCGGGCAATGCCCTTGGCTGGGCACTGGGCATCCACACTCAGCTCATTTCCTCAGCACTGACATCTGCCCCTACCACCTTGGTGGGGGGAGGTCAGGTGTGGACCTGGGTACCCAGGATGGCGCTTTGCTGGTAATTGCAGACGTAACTTAGCCCGCCAGCTCGTGGGAGGCACCAGCAGCCTTCAGGTGAGATGCAGTGTGGCATGCTGGCTTCCAGGGGTTCTTTCAGGAGCCCTCTGCCTGATGAGAAAGTCTGCTGTACCCCTCACTCTGCCAGCCAGGACAGTGACTAGAGAATGGGCAGACAGGACAGCACCGCAGGCTCCCCTCTCCTCCCTGCCCTGAGCACGGTGACCACCCTCACCAAGCCCTTTGGCACCCACCTGATGAATAATAAGACTGAAGCCCCGAGTGAGGACGTCAGGGGGTGCCAGGATTGGCACACACGCACACAGGCCTCTCTCCCTCAGTTTTCTCAAAGTGAGTCTTTGGTGGATCCCTAACTCCAGGAGACAGCCCAGATGAAAAGGGTCTCAGGGTAAACAGACTTGATACATCACATATACTGTGTGGTCCCTTGGAGAACGGCAGCAGATAGAGCTGATTCAAGGCTCTGAAAAGTCCTGCAGCCAGCAAGCCTATCTGTTTTCAGCCAGCCTTTTACTCTGGCCACAGAGCTGCCCTTCTCAGTAACACACATCCCAGGGCCTCATGCTGGCGCCCGCGTGGTGGATCCCGTTATGAAGCTTACTACCAAGCCACTTCACGAGCTGCTGGAAGATCCGGCGCCGTGGGATCCTCCTTGGATCGAACATCATCTGTTACCAATAAGAATCAGCAGATCCATCGGTGACTTCAAACTTCCAGGCCGCAGAGCTCATGAGAACGCCTGTCCCTCTGACGGCCTCCATGTCCTCCGTCCTGAAGCCCACCCTCCTTTAAAGCCGCCACGCGACCCTCCCCATCCACCCACTGCTTTTCCGATCACTTCTTTGGACATGTGTGTGCATGTGTGTGTGCGCTTGTATGTGTGTGTGTGCCTGTGTATGTGTGTTTAGGTGGATGTTGGGCAAACCAACACGTGTGTGTAATTTCCTTGTAGTAGAAAAACACAAAAGGACACAATATGGAAAGAGAGCATCTTCCCCAACCCAGACAGCCCTCGAAGCTTTTCCACACATCTCACACACACACACATCCCACACATACACATCACACACACAC
>NW_022436943.1:64836008-64874649 GCF_009761245.1 Sapajus apella
CCCCCCCCCCACACACACACACAAACACACAGACACACAGACACACACACACATCCCACACACACACACACACGCACACGCACACAGCCACCTCAGGATTTACCGTGCTAGCGGGCATCACTGCAGCTCTAGGTGGGCAGCCTTGTAGTGGGCGTCGCTGCAGCTGTAAGGAGAAGCCTTTCTCTTGGTGTCTGTGTTTCTGGGTTGTTTCGTTGCTGAGTGACGCTCCATGACTTCCGGCCTCAGCTGAGAGGCACAGAGCGGGAAGCCCACGTCCGCCACACTTACAGAGGGAGCAAAGCTGGAGCGCTGCAAAGCCCCACTTCTATGGACCCGTCAGAGCAGGGGCACCACGGAGCAGCCCCTAACCTGACCTGAGGAAGGCAAGTGGCCACAGGGAATGAGGACATGCAGGGTGGCCTCCCTGCAACATGGCAGGCACCGAGGAGCTGGTCAAGAGGCCTTTGGGGCTGAGGCATAGGGAGGGCTGTACCTTCCAGCAGAATTTCCCATCAATTACACCATGGGCTTATAGGGAAGAGGCAGGATTTTCCTGAAAACCTTCCCCGTGGTCTGGTTGGACAAAGACAACCCTGGCTACTGCTGAAAAGCTGCTCAAGTCCATCCGTTCCAGCTCCCTACGGAGAAAATAGCCTTCATCTGTGAGAGGAACAGCCACGAAAGCGGTCCCCTAGGGCACGGATGGAAACCCCCACAGCTGGGAGAGAGAAGAGAAAACCTCAAAACACCCAGGCCTGGGGGTGACGCGGGACCACAGGGTATGACCAGAGCTAGAGCCAGGGGAGCCGTGGCTGTGGGGAGCAGGCCCCAGATACACACATCCCCCACATACACACCCCGGACACACACATACCCCAGACACATACGTCCCAGACACACACACACACACACACTCCAGACACACACACACACCCCGGACACACACACACCCCGGATACACACATGCCCCAGACACACACACACCCCAGACACACACACGCCCCAGACACACACACACCCCACACACACACACCCACACCCACACACACACCCCCCACACACACACCCCAGACACACACACATCCCAGACACACACCCCAGACACACACACACCCCAGACACATACACATGCCCTAAACACACACACATCCCAGACACACACCCCAGACACACACACACCCCAGACACATACACACGCCCTAAACACACACAAATCACACACACACACACACATCCTATGTACACACCCCAGACACACACACATCCCAGACACACACATCCCACACACACACACATCCCACACACACACACATCCCACGCACACGTTTCACACACACCCAGACACACACACATCCCACATACACCTATCCCACACACACACATCCCACACACACACATCCCAGACACACATCTCCCACACACACATCCCACATACACCTATCCCACATACACACATCCCACACACACACATCCCACATACACCTATCACACACACACGTCCCAGACACACACATCCCAGACACATTCCAGACACACACATCCCAGACACACACACATCCCACAAATACATCCCCCACACACACATCCCACACACACATCACAGACACACATTCCAGGACACAAACACATCCCAGACACACATTCCACACATACATCCCCGCACACACGCCCCAGACACACACACATCTCACACACACATCTTGGGACACAGAGGAGGCTCAATCAGACACTCAGAGGAGCCCTTCCCCACCTCTACCACCAGGCAAACAAATATCCAGTCAAATAAGAGTGGAAAAAAGCAGGTGAGAGGTGGGATGTGGGTCCTCCCAGGGTCCAGTGTGAACTAAGGCAAGAGAGAGGCGGGATGCAGGCTCCCCAGGGTTCAGTGTGGAATAAAGCATGAAAGAGGGGGCGTTTGGGCTCCCCAGAGACCAGCATGGACTGAGGCAGGAGAGGTGAGATGCAGGTTCTCCCAGGGTCCAGCAGGAACAAAGCAGGAGTCAGGATGTGGACTGCCCCAGGGTCCAGCATGGCATAAAGCAGGAGAGAGGCAAGATGTAGTCTCGCTGAGGGTCTAGCATCAAGGTTGGTGGCAGCCAAGGGCACAGCGACATGGAGAAGGCAGCCTCTGGGAAACAATCCCACCCCACAGCAGGAGGCTCCTCATGGGAGGATAGGAAGTCTGCGGTACACTGAGACCGGCCATATAACAGAAAAGCCCAAAGCAAACCCAGTTCCCGACCATGTTAACACCAACCTTCTCGTGAACGTCCTGTCAGAAGCAAAGGCCTTCTCCGCCCCAGGCTTGGAAAATATTCACCTTTGCTTCCACTGCCCTGAGCAATGCCCTAGGAGGCAAACAGAAAGGTAAAACAAAGCACATGCCCCAAAGACAAAAGCATGGTCAGAGCCACACTCAGATACGACACAGACGTTGCAACTGTCAGCCACGGAATTTAAAATAACTACGACCAATGTGTCAAAGGTTCGAACAAGGAAGCTGTACATACAACATGTGAAACCAGATGGGTCATTTGAGCAGACAGAGGAAATTCCAGTAAGAATACTAGAAATAGAAAACCCCGTAACAAGCATGAAGAATGCATCTGATGGACTCACCAGCAGACTTGACACAGCCAAGGAAAAAATTAGTGAACTTGAAACTATGTCTACAGAAATTATCCAAACTGAAACACAAAGAGAATTAAAAAGGGAGTGGGAAGAGACAGAACAGAGCACCCAAGAGTTGTGCGGCCCCATCAAATGGTCTGACATATGGATAGTTGGAGTCCCATAAAGGGAAGAAAGAGAGAATGGGACAGAAGAGGTATATGAGGAAATAATGACCAGTTTCTGGTTTTCATTCATGAAAGACACCAAACCATAGATCCAAGAAACTCAGGTAACACCAAGCAGAATCAACTACTCTCCTGCCACACCCCCAAAATATTCAAACTTCACCAGTATTCGATGTTCATGTCTTATTTTTTGTATGCCTCACTGTTTATTGTTGGAACACCAAAAATGGAAATTTTTAAGGCAGACAAAGGTGGAGAAAAACACATTACCTGTGGAGGACCAACATAAGAATTACCTCAGATTTTCACCAGAAATCATGCATGCAATAAGACAATGGGGTGGCATCTTTAAAGATATTTTTTAGAAACCTGTCAACCCCATATTATTTTAAAAATTCCTCAAAATTGGGGTAAGGGTTTTGCAATAATAGAGAAAGGTAAACCCAGCCTGGGTGTTTGATAATATCAAACATATCATTAATTGTTGATGTGTGATACTGTTAAGGATTGTATGATTTTAAAGTAGTCATGATCTTTTACAGCCACACATTAAGATTTTATGTGTGAGATGATCTGATTTTTGGGATGCAGTGGGAGGGTGTGAATGAAAGGAGACGGGGGCCAGGCGCAGTGGCTCACCTCCTGTAATCCCAGCACTTTGGGAGGCTGAGGCAGGTGGATCACCTGAGGTCAGGGGTTTGATATCAGCCTGGCCAACATGATAAAACCCCATATCTACTAAAAATACAAAAATTAGCTGGGTGTGGTGGTGGGCACCTGTAATTTTAGCTACTCAGGAGGCTGAGGCAGGAGAATAGCTTGAACCCAGGAGGCAGAGGTTGCAGTGAGCTGAGATCACGCCATTGCACTCCAGCCCAGCAACAAGAGTGAAAACTCGAAAGAAAGAAAGAGGAGGGAGGGAGGGAAAGAGAGAGAGGGAGGAAAGAGAGGGAGAGAGGGAGGGAGAGGAGAGAGAGAGGGAGAGGAGTGAGAGCGGGGGAGAGAGAGAGAGGGAGGGAGGGAGGGAGAGGAGGGAGGGAGGAAAGAAAGGAAGGGAGGGAGGGAGGGAGGGAGAGAGAGAAAGATGGACCTGGTACCAATTTTTGCTAATGCTGGGGAGTGATGGTTAGGGTTAGATGGAGGCTCATTACACACACCCTCTAATTTTTAAACGTGATAAAAACATTTGATAATAAAATATAATAGTTTGTAAAAGAAAAATGGAGAGATCGAGACTTTCTCAGACAGACAAAACCTGAGGGAGTCACTGCTAACAGACCTGCTCTCCAGGAAATGTTAAAAAAAAACTTTCTCTGGGCAGGAAGAGTACACCCGTCAGTAACATGGCACCACAGGAAGAAACAAACCGCTTTGGAAATAAAATTGATGAAGCCAAAATAAATTTCTTCTTTAGTTGTAATTGGTCAAAATAAGGGTCAGCAGGCTTCCTGCTAAAGTCACAGGTAGTAAGTGTTTTAGGTTTCGTGGGCCAGATGGTGTCTGCCATAGCTACCCAGCTCCACACTCAACTTTGCCATCACAGCCCAAAAGCAGCCACAGACGGTCTTAAACAAATAGGTATGGCTGTGTGCCAATAAAGCTTTATTGACAAAACAAGTTGTGGGCCATAGTTTGCTGACCTCTGCTTATAGACAGCTCTTAAGATAACTGTCTAAGAGAAGATAGTAGCACTGTCTTATGCTTATGGCACAGGTAAAACAAGAGTGTACACCAGTAACACAAAAGCTGGCAGGGGACGGGGGCCTGCCTGGGAATACACTGCTAGGTCCTTATATGGAAGTGGTGTCATATTATTTGAAGGTATATTCAGATTACTTTAAAATGTATATTAGACATTCTGGGACAACTGCTAGTATTTTTTAAAGAGATATAAATAGTAAGTCAATAGAGAGGATAAAAGGGGATTATAAAACATGTTCAATTAAACCCAGAAAAGACAAGAAGAGAGGAAAAAAGAAGCAAGATGCTAGCAGAACAAATAGAAAACAGTGAACAAGATGACAGACTTTAAGGCAGCTGCCTCAGCCATCGCTTTGTGAACAGTCTAATCAGACACCTGCCGCTTATGACGTCCATTCCGAGGAGTGAGTCATAAGGTGACTTCGCCCCTCTGCAAAGGGTGCACGTGCTTGAGCGAGGCGGGGAAGCCTCCTGCTCCTGGGCGGCACATCCACACAGCATGGGACAGTACTGAGTCCCGTGGGCAACTGTAACCCAAGGGTGGATGTCTGTGCATCTAAACATATCTAAATTTTAAAAGGTATAGTAAAATGTGGGATTGCACCTCGATGTGGTGGCTCACGCCTGTAATCCCAGCACTGTGGGAGGTTGAGGAGTGTGGATCACCTGAGGTCAGGAGCTTAAGACCATCCTGGCCAACATGGTGAAACCCCATCTCTACTAAAAATACAAAAATTAGCCGGGCATGTGGCACACGCCTGCCATCCCAGCCACTCGGGAGGCTGAGGCAGGAGAGTCACTTGAGCCCAGGAGGTAGAGATTGCAGTGAGCTGAGATCGCACCACTGCGCTCCAGCCTGGGCGACAACAGTGAAACTCCATCTCCCCACCCCCACAAAAAAGTGGAATGACAGCCTTGCGGGACGACCATCTTATATGCAGCCCATCCTTGACCGAATGCCATCACGTGGTGCACCATTTTAGTTCAATCACGTTTGTTAGATTGATCTTAGAAAAGGCAAGAACGCAGCGTATTCTGCCTATAAGAAACGAACTTTTAATATAAAGATACAGATAAGCTAAAAGAATGAAGAAAGGTGCCTTACCAACACTCATCAAAAGGAAGCTGAAGGAGCTAAATGAACATCAGACGAAGCAGAGTTCAGAACAAGGAATATCATCAGAGATAAAAGGGGACATCGCGTGTGAACAAAGAGCGTGTCACATGAGTGTGTGGAAGACGGAGCTTCGAAATCATGAGGCTGAACCCGAGAGGACCAAAGGGAGAAACCCACGGTTCAGGCTGGAGATGTCGAGGCTCATCTCCATGGAACTGATAGAACGAGCAGACAGAAGATCAGTAAGGATACACAAGACCAAACAACAATACCAGCCGTCAAGACCGAATTGACATTGAGGGAGCACTCCATCAACAACTGCAGAGTGCCATTCTTCTCAGGCACACGTGGAAAATTCAACCAAACAGACCCTGTGCTGGGCCATAAAACACGCCTTGGCACGTTTAGAAGTGTGGAAGTAATACAGAGGATGTTCTCAGATCATCATGAAATTAAACTGGAAATCAGAAACTGCCGGTCTGTGCCACAGCACGGGGGGCCTTCGGCGCGAGGGAGAAACGCTCTTCAGGCCCCGAGCTTCGAGGAGCTGCAGAGTAGGAAAGGGACCCCGAGGGTCCGGCTGCCATGCGAGGAGCCAGCACATGACCCTCACGCTCCTGCAGACACGATAGCAAAGTGTCCACCAACAGCACAAGACGTGATGGCGGCGGGGTACCTGGGAATATGCTGTTGTCAGGTCCTTATATGGAAATGGCATCACATTAATACCTAGTGTTCCAATATTGGAACACTAAGCATGTGGGTGTTATTTCTATCCTGCTGCTCAAGGTCATTGGCAAGGTCTGATATTTCACAGATGAAATTGCAACCTTAGTCATAAATGGGTTAATTCTGACAACAAAAAGCAATCGTTTGTGGGGTCTGTTGGGGGGCCAAGGGAGGGACAGCGGGTTGGTGGGGAAGTCGGGGAGGCATAACATGGGGAGAAATGCCAGATGTGGGTGACAGGGGGATGGAGGCAGCAAACCACGTTGCATGTGTGTACCTATGCAACAGTCCTGCGTGATCTGCACATGTGCCCCAGAACCTAAAGTACCATTAAAAAAACAAAATTTGGAAGAAAGATGTCTTGTGGCATTTGTGGCCCCCGTGGGAGAGGCCGGCCCGCAAACAGTAAGGTGCGGGGGCCCAGCAATAGCCAGGCCTAAGACGGAAGTGGGTGGAGCAGGAGCTGGAGTGCGCACAGGCAGCCCGCAGCTCACGGCCTGCACCCTCGCTGACCCCTGCACATCCGCCTGCTGCAGCCACGTGGGGAATGCCGCCGTTCTCCGGAGGAGGAAACGCCGGGTTTGTGGGAGGGTTGGCTTGGATGTGGGCACCAGCTGCACTGCCGCCTCGCTGGAGTGACCTTGAAAGACAGTGGGAGGGAAGGTCACCCAGTCGGCAGCGCTTGGGCAGTGGGCCGAGCCCACCACTTGCATGGAAAGAGCAGTGACCTGAGGACGGAGTCTACGGACTCATGGACTGGGGAATACAGCCTCTGGTTAGCCAGGAACCCGCAGTGGAAAAGACTGGAAAATCAGAGACAAGCAGTCTGGGGTGGCAGCATGGGGGTGGCAGCCTGGGGAGGCCGTGAAGTCCGGGCGTGCTTGCGTAACATGCTCATGCCTCGGGGAGTGTCACCGTAGCAACTCTAAGCCGCTAAGCAGACAGAACAACTGGGGCCAGTGTGGCCAACCAGACTGTCCCCAGCCATTCAGCTGACCTATCGGGCATATGAATGACATGACCAGGGAGCCAGGAGTGGAGGCTCCAGCAGCGGAAGCTCCGGCTGACCAAGGCCACTGCCAGCAACCTGCTCCCACCCATCAGCCACAGAGGCCAACGCTCAGCTTCCCATGCGGCTCGTTCCTGGAGGAGGCCAGCTGACGGCTCGGTGGCAAATTGACCACACCGAGCTCCTTCCGTCCTGGGAGGGGCAGCGGCTCACTAGCGTGGGAAGATATTCCCAGCCTTTCCCACCCACCCGAGTTAGCATGTGCACAGGCAGTGCTAACAGGCACATAGAAATCACCAGACAAGCGTGAGCGTTGAGTACTTTCCATCACCGTAGAGACCCAGAGAGGCCAGCGACTTTCCCAGCACTCTCAGTGGCTAGGCGCAGGGCTGGTTGGGTCCCGGGTGCCCGGGTGCAGGGGGGCTGCTGGCCCAGGACTGCAGGATGCTGGAGGGGAAGTCACGGTCCTGAGGGTTGACAGGTCTGCTCTTTGGCCTGGAGAACTACCCTGAGAAGAGCAAAAGTCTCACTGAGGACACACGAGGCCGCCCAGGCCAGGAGGGGGCTTCGAAGCCAGGGACAACCCACGATCCCCAGGCGGGGAAGCGGGAGGCTTCATATCTGTTGCTGTTTGATTTCAGCCTCCCAATTAGCCATGGCTAGGTGAGGCACTCAGGGCCATATCAAGTGTTTATGAGCAGAAGCAGGCACGAGACCCCCTCCTCCCTGCGGGGAGACGTCCGCCCTCTCCCAGGTGTCTTCCAGGAACCCAAAACCTCGTCCTTGATCGACTGGTGGTGTTGAAGGCCCAGCCACAGCCAGCCTGGCGCTGCTGTTGGGACGGAGACAGCAGGGAGGGGGCATTCGGGGTCTGAATCCTCGAGGGGACTCTCAGCTGTCAGGAGGTGCCAGGCCTACCTGCCGGGACTGTGGTTTTCTGTCATTATCACCATGGGAATGGCTGAGTCCTGTCCATGACAGTCACACGGAATGAAGTGCTCTGTGCTCCAGGAAAGGCTGCGTCTGCAAGGCGTTTTTCTTATCCCTGCTCTCCAAAAGGACAGGGGAATTTCAAGCCAGGAGCTGAAAAAGGTGGTGAGGGCCAGGCACCGCGGGGCCCCACCTGTCCAAGAGACAGCAATTGAGGGAGCTGGAAGGGGAGAGGCCTCCTGTGGGCCCTGGGGGTCCCGGCTGTGATTGGGACCCTGAAGCGGGCTGCGGACTCAGGGTGAGCCTGGGCTAAGGCCCCCGCTGGACCCCACCCACACACTCCTCTTCCCCAGGGCATCCAGCGAGGCCCCGGCCAGTACCCGGCAGCCAGGGTGTGCTTCCTGCGGTCAGGCCGCTCTGCTACTCCCGGCTCCACGTCTGAAACGCGGCCTTCCCAGCCTACACAAGGGTGAGCGGGAGACGGCCCTCACGGGCTCATGAGTGCCCAGGGAGGCCAGGTAGGCATCCTTATGCCACAGGAATTGGCAAATGCTACAAATCAGGGCTTCTTTATTCCCCCATCCCCCACCCAGCACAGGATGAGTTCGGTCTGTGACCTGAGACGGGCATGGAAACCCCCTGCCGGGAACCAGACGAGGGAGGCCCCTTCTCCCTCAGTGCTGAGCCATGAGCCTGAGTGCAGGGAGG
Organism: Sapajus apella; assembly: GCF_009761245.1. NCBI lineage: Eukaryota > Metazoa > Chordata > Mammalia > Primates > Cebidae > Sapajus > Sapajus apella. Next base: position 64,845,001 of record NW_022436943.1, read on the forward strand.
AGCCTTAGGCCCCTGGTGCTCTTGAGGGCAGCCCACATTCCCCACGGGGGCCCCCAGTCCCCGGCCTAACCGTAGCCCCGACTCCCGCAGCACACAGAGGCTGCACCCCCGCGGCCCTCCAGCCTCAGCCTGGAAGGCCCAGGGCCCTGATTGCACAGGCAGGGAGGTGTTCCCCCTTCCCCACCCCCAGCAGGGCAGGACCCAAGGGGACTGTCCATCGCTGGCCTTAGCAACCAGTTCCTTACGTACCCCAAGAGGCCTCTGCACCCCCAACCTGCCCTGGGGCAGGGTCTACACTGGGCTCGCAGGGTGTCTGAGTGATGAGGAAGCTCCTGTATTTCTCAGGGGCTCTTCAGGGGACTCCATCCCAGCAGGGTGGCTGCAGGAACCTTGAAGGCCAAGGTTGTCAGTGGGCCCCCTGCCCATTCTCTCAGCCTGGCTATGACCCCCAGGTAGGACGCTGGGGGTGCCTGGTGTGAGCCAGGGGTGTGGAGCTTCTGTCTTAGGAAGGTCACTAGGCACGGGACTTGAGAAGTCAGACCCATTATTTGTGAGAAAACTGTGATTATCCATGAACAAAGATCTGATGCTGTGTGACCTTGGGCAAGTGTCTTAACCTTTCTGTGCCTGGCTTTGTTCTGGAATATCTATTACTCAGGGATTGTTTTGAATGAAATAAAGCAGGTAAACAGTGTCTCTCACAAGGCCCGGTCCCTGGTAGAAGCTCCTCCTCCTCATCCCCACCCTCTGATGTGAGAATGAAGGCCTTGCTCTTCCCAAGTCACCCCGGGTTTCCTGGGGTGTGAAACGTAGACTTTGAAGTCATGACTGGTGTTTGCTCTTGAATTTACTTGTATTTTTGTCCTCACTTGGCTTTCGGTTCTAATTGAAAGGTTCTTTTGACAATGCCAACGCTTTGCAGCTGTGCTGAGGTCAAGTGCACAGAAGGGTTTTGTGTTCACTTGGACCAGAGGGAAGGGAAAGGCTGGGGCTGTGGGGGCAGCTGGCTCTGAGGGGTCGTCGCCCTCCACATGAGTGTGAGGGGCCTGCGGGTGGGCTCTGGGCCGCCTGGTGCAGTGCTGTTCAGTGGCCTAGAAACCCTCCCAGAGCCCGCCCCTGCCCAGGCTGCGGTGTCCACTCTGCTGCCACCGCACACTGGCCATTCCTGGGTTTTGACTCCAAGGGAGGAAGAAGCGGGCCCTGGAGGGTCTGCGCCAGGAAGCAGGCGGGCCAGGAGCCAAGGTCGTGTCTATCAGGGCTCTGCCGCATTCTGGGCACCATGAATGGCCCTCTATGCCTTGTGGGTGAACTCTCCCCTCTCCGTCATGGCTGAAAGGGGCAGGTATGGATCCGCACCCAGGACATCTGACCTGCTGTCATCCAGAAAACTCCTCCAAAGCCCAGCGGCAGCAGGAAGGTGGCCGGAGAGGGAATAGGGGTAGACAGGGAGAGCAAGGCCACAAAGGACATCTTGGCAAGCCATCCGCCTTTTTTTGAAAAGAGAGAGACCTGGGAGGGCTTCCTGGAGGGGGAAGCTGAGCCAGGCCTCATCCTGGTCTTCTGAGCAAGGCAAGGAGATGGTGTTGGGGACTGTCACTGTCGGTGTGCAATAGCTCCTGGCTTCCCAGATACGCACGCCCTGCCTGTAGGCTCTGTGTGGTCTGATGCCCTCTGCCTCCCGTGGTCCGACGCCCTCCACCTCCCGTGGTCCGACGCCCTCCGCCTCCCATGGTCCGACGCCCTCCGCCTCCCGTGGTCTGACGCCATCCACCTCCCCAGCCTACGTTGCCTTTCACTTACCTTCTCCATCTCACCAAGGATCTGCCTGCCTCGGGCCTTTGCACCTTTTCCCTCCACCAACCCTTAGTCACCTTTGACTCTTGGCCCAAATGTACCCCGGAGCCCTGCCCCACTGCTGGCTACTCTCAGAAGGCTCGGTGGCTCCCTGCACAGTGGAAGACAAGGAAGGTAACCTCTCTGGAGATGCTGTCCCTCCGCCTGCAGGTGTGTGACCTTGGGACAGCAGCTTAGGCCCTCTGCGCCTGTGTCTCCATGCATGGAATGGGGACGAGAGCACATCCACCTGGGTGGACGCGGCACGTGCTCTGAAAGTGGGTACTGGCGAGCCCCAGCACAAGAGTCACGGGCTCATCCTCAGTGCCTCCCCCAGCCCTGGACCCAGAGCCCCGCAGGGCAGGGTCTGGATGGCCCCCTCCCTGCTGTCCTTGGCGCCAGCACATGGTAGTGACCGCCCAGGGAAGGGAGGCTGGCCCAGTGGTGCCAGGGTAGAGGACTGGGGGCTGGCGGGCCTGGCAAAGCCCCGCGGCTCGTGCCACCCTCCCCTGCTCCCACACCTCCATACCTGGCCAGCTCGCAAGGCCAGCGAGGCTTCCCGGTGGAGCCACTGAAATGCCTCTTGCAGCGCTGCTGCAAACTGCAGTGAAACGGTTTATTAAAGTCTAATTAGCCAAATGGATAATCACGCGAGCTTAACCCTTTCCCGATCACACTGCTTCCTTCCCAGAGTGAGAGAGGCCAGCCGGGGTCCTGACTTGGTCTGAGCAGCCGTCCTGCCTGGTCCTGGCCGCAGTGCCCGGCCACTGTCATGCTCTCTGGAACAGTGTCAGTATGACCCCAGGCCTGGCATGATCGCCTTGCCTGCATGGGGACACAGGACAAACCCCATGCAAAGCCCCGAGGGGCATGTGTGAGCTGAGTAGGGGTCAGGGGCTGATCTCAGCTGAGGAAATGGAGGAGTGCGGGCATCAGGCTTTGCTTTCTAGAGGCTCCTGATCTGTTAGAGGAAGCAGCAAGCAAACAAATAATCAGGATATCAGATAAATGATGGTCATGAAAGAAGCCACTGGGCATAAGGGTGAGAGTTTAATCCTGTCTGAAGGCATCAGAGACCGCTTCATACAGGTGGTAATGCATAAGGGTTTTGAAGGATGAATAGGAGTTTTCCAGCTGAGCATAAAAGTATCCAGGAAAATGAAACAGCAGTGCAAGGGCTCAAGGGAGTAGCATCTGTGTTCTGGAAACTGTAAAAACCAGATAGTTTGCTCCTGCGAGAGGGTGGAGCACAGAGGAGGGGAGGGGCAGGTGTCCAGCTGCAAAAGCATGAGGCCCAGCTTGGGAAGCCCTCACATGACACAGGAACGAGCACAGCCTCTACTCTGTGGCCTTAGAGCCACTGGCGACCCTCACTGGGGAGGGTCGGAAAGGAACGGGCAGGCGCCAGCGAGCCTGAAGCAGGGCGCCCGTGGAGGAGGCTGCTGGGCTGGTCCAGTCCAGGCTGACAGGCACCTGGACCATGTGCGGGCCAGCGGGGCTGACCCATCTGGACCTGCAGCCTGCGGATGTGAGGCTGAGCGAGGAAGGACAGGCCCCCAGATTGCCGTTCAAGTGGGCAGTCCTGTCTCCAGAGACCAGGCCCCGAACAGGAGCTGGCCGCAGGAGGGCAGGGTGTGGGGGCAGATTGGGGTGTGCTGCAGATGACAGAGCGTGGGGGCTGCTGCAGAGAGGGTGGGGGAGCCGGGGTGAGGGGCTCCGTTACCACCATCTACCCAGGGGAGCACACCAGGGAGAGTCACGGTCACCAGCAGTGGCCGCCGCATGCCAGGCGCTGAGTGAAGCCCTCTCTGCGGCTTCCTCCTCCAAAAGCTCACCTGGAGTGGGGCTCAGCCTCCCGCTCCCCACTCGCCCACCCCACGGGGGCACCTGCTGTGCAGCCTGCAGGCTTCTGCGGCTAGAGGCTGACTGCCACTCCAGGTGAGGTTTAAGCCCCCTGGAGCAGTGCGGAGGAGAGGAGGGTGTGTTCCATGAGACCCCGGAAGGAAGGGAGGAAGGGTTAGGAAGGCCTCAGGGAGGACAGAGGGACGATGCGTCCTAGCCCGGCACCCAGCCCGGCCTGGGTCCCCCTCGCTGCTCTGCTCAGTGCCGCCCTCTCCAGGCAGCCTCTGCAGGTGCCCCAGCCTGCTCAGGAGCCTCTCAAGTTCCTTGGGGAACCAGAGACCTCCTGCCTCTCCAGGCTGAAGCACACAGCTCAGGCCTGGCTCAGGAGTGGCACACATTCGTGTTTACCTAATTAGTGGAAGGAACGGCTTGCGGGGAGCACACATCACATGGCTCCTGCCCCCTGAGAAGACCCAAAATCACAAGCGCAGGATACCCAACAGGCGGGGCCATTCGCAGGCAGCCGGGGATTCCCTGGCACACAGCCGGGGCTGCCACCGCCACCTTGCCTTCCTCGTTCGCTCCGCCCCCACCGGGCAGAGCCCACCAACCCTGCTGGGTGAGGCGGGGTCCAGGCAGGGCCCTCTCTCTCTCTTTGCTTTAGCTGTTTGTCCCTTCTTGCCTCCTTGACCCGACTCAACGCAAAAATCCGCCAATCTAATGGGCTTAGGTGCATGTTGTGCTCTATTACGTTTCGGCCAAATGCTCTCTGGGAGCCGGTACTCTTTCCAGTTTCCGTAAACGACCCCATCGGGCTCTTGCCCTTTTCCCTCCTCGCTGCCCTCGGGTTGTCTAGTGCTTTCCTTCTGCCTCCTGCCAAGTACGCCACGGTGCACCCCCAGTTCCCCCACCTTCCCACAGCAAGTCCCCGGGCATCCTCCGACTCCCATGCCATAAACACACACCTGGCACTTCCCCTCCACAAAGGAGAATTCGCTGGGGCCATCACCCAAGACAGCAGACGGCAGGCGCAAGCCACCTTGATCAGTGGCACCTCCAGGCCACAACCTACCCACCCGACACCGTCCAGCTTCTTAGCCTCACCCCATCCTTCCCTTGCCACAGCCAGCGCACGAGCCCCAGCTCCAATCATGCCAGAGACCCTAATGGAAATCCTCCCTCAGGGCCCTGCGATGGCTGGCAATGGACGGCCATGGTGCCTGGGTGAGCTGCAATTCCTGGACATTTCGAAAGAAAATGCAATTGTATTTTAGTTTTCTGTGTAATGTAATTAATGTTTTAGTTCTACCCCAGGATCATAACTGAAGTGACAGTGCCTGGAGGGGCATCTGGGGGCCTCAGCGAGGGGATTTGCCTGTGCATGTGTGGGCCACGCATGCGGGGATGCCGAGCAGGAGTGTATACGCTCACGGTGCACCTGCACGCATGTGTGGACCGTCACATGGATTAGAAACCCGGCGGGTGCCTTCTCCACCTGGAATCCGCCTGCCTGTGTCTCTGAGCCACGTGGCCTGAGTTCTCCACCCCTGAACTCTCACGCGGGAACGGGGGCTTGTCCAGTGTGTCCTCAGTGCTAAGAGGAGACCCCACTGGACACCGGGCTGGTTTGGGAAAAGCAGAGCCCTAAGCCACAGGCTCGGCTGGACTCTGGCATTGCCCCCTCCCCGCTGCATGACTCTGGCCAGACGCTGCCTCTCAGCCTCTGGTTCACATCCCAGCCCCGGCCCCACAGAGTAAGGGTCGAAAACAGAAACTTCCCAAGGCCCATCAGCAGAAAGGCAGACAGACATGACAGAGGCAGCAGCCAGCAGAAGCAGCAGCGAGGACAAATGCAACACCTCGTGCTGAGCCGCAGAGGCCTGCAGCTGCCCAGCAGGTGCCCTTCACATAAAGGCCAGAGCTGAGGACACCGCAGATCGACTGCTAGAGGCTGGGGTGGGGGAGTGGGGAGGGGAGGCTGGCCCCCACTACAGGTGAGTTTTGGAGGTGATGGAAATGTGTTGTCTTGATTGTGCTGGTGGTTGTTACAGATTTGTCAAAACTCAGCAAACTGCCACTGAAAATGGGGCATTTTGTGCAGTGTCAATTACACATCACTGACGTTGACTGTTGACTGTACAGAGGAGAGGGTGATGTCCAAGTCCCGGCACCACTGGGAGGGGTCTTAACTCTTCCATCCATTTGCCACAGGCCTCAGGAAGAAAGGGGTGGCCAGCAGCCCTTGGGGACGGGGAGGTGGGAGGCAGTCACCACGGCCCCACATGCTGCCCACGCTCCTACCCAAGACTGCCACCACCCCTGGGCATCTGACCCACAGAAGCGCAGCTTACTGTCATCAATAGCATCCCTTAATTAAGTGATAATTGGTTCTCTAAAGATATTTATTGACTTCAAGTGTCTATGTAATCAGACACGTCTTAACACAGTTGTAAAAGCTCGTTAATTTATTTGAATAATTAAGTGGCACTTAATGAAGCAGGAATAACTGCCCAGCCTCATGCGCATCAGACCTTGGAGACACCTGACTTGATGGGCCCCTATATAGCCACCAGCACCTCTGACCTTCCTGGGGCCCCAGCCAGGGGATAAGCAGGCTGTGTGTGGGGCAGACCCCATGAGGCTGGGGGCGTCTGGGGGGAATGAACCTTGACACCCACCTGTCTCCAGCCCCAGCACCACGTCCTGCAGAAATGGTCCTGGGAGAGACACAGAATCAGGGTCCCGGCCCCAGGCACCCTAGAGCCCCTGGGCTCAGGTCTCTATCCAAGTCCCTCCTGCCCCCTTGGGTTGAGGCACAGATGGCCCGCTCCTGCTGGCGTCTCCACCATGGAGTGTTTAATCCTCACGCCAGCCCTATGAGGTTATTCCCATGTTTCAGATGAGGAAACTGAGCCATAGCAAGGTGCGGTCACTTTGCCCACAGTGACCAGGCGGAGGGGCAGGGCCAGGAGGTGCTCAGCACACCAGGGCCATCGCCGGGCCACCAACAGAGGGGGCTGCCTCCTTCCCGCGCTGTGAGGTGTGGATGGCCAGGAGACGCAGCCCCAGCCAGCCCTTGGGTTCAGCTCTGCCAGAGTCTGCAGGCTTTGCCCAGTGAATCAAATATTTTAAAATATCTTAATTCATATTAAGTAGTTAAAATGCACTTGGTACAACATTAGAATGAGGTGAACATGGCTGAAAAGCAAGGCTCCCATCCTGTGGCGCAGGCAGCTCCCTCAAAGGTCTCTGGGACCTGGATGGACGTCGCCATCACCCCCTCACTCGCTGTCAGGTGGACTCAGCCCCACTGCCTCTGTGAAAGGCAAATGTCTCCAAAGATCAGCTCATCTGGGACAAAGTCTTCTCGAACTGACCCAAGGCTGCTGACGGGCTTTAACATCACTCCGTAGAGTTTGCTGGTTTTGCTGCAGAAATGTTCATGGGTTCTAGATCTGAGGTGTTATGGAACCAGCAGTGTCTTTCTTTTCTAAAAGCTGAAAAACACCAAGTGGCAAAAGACAGGTGAGGAACAAATGCCTCTCGGCCTCTCGGCCTCTCAGGCCCACGGGGTCTGGAGTGAGTCCCACCTTGGCTGTGGAGGCTCCAGAACAGCAGGGCCCTGGCGGCTGGTGGCCAGGCTTTGGGCTAGCTGACCTGGGCCGAGTCCTGGCTGTGGCATCTGCAGCTGCAGGACCTCGGGCTGGTCACCTCACTGCCAGAGCCCCAGCTCCTCCCCAGCAAAGTCGCGTGGATGGCAGGACCCCCTTCTAAAGGCTGTTGCAGGAGCAAATCAAATGCCACGTCTTTGGTCTGGTACCCATGAGGAGGCTGCAAAGTGTCATCTGCATGATGATTTCAAGGGCAGGGGAGAGGAAAGAGCTGGGTCCCGGAGTCCCTCCAAGCCCCCGCCATCATGGCCATGGGGCAAGCCGTCAAGGAGGTGGCTTCATCCTCTCTGTGAAGGAGAAAACATCTTGGGTGCCTCTAGGCTGCCAGGAAAACCTAGTAAGTTGTGGTGTAAAGTGCCTGGCACATAGTAGGACTGCCGTGCATCAGTGCTGGGAGGGGGAGGCCCTGGAGGTGAGGGGGTTGTGTCCACAGGGCATGCATCAGAGCTGCGGGGGGCTCTGAGGGTTAGAGGGTCAGGTCCACCGGGGCCATCTGGAGCCCAGGTTCTTTTTGTTGGGCCCAGTACATTGTGTCCCACCCAGAGAGCCCTGGGGACAGTGTGCACAGCCTCCTTCCAGGTTCTCCAGAGGGGAAGAGCAACCCAGGGCCTCCAGAGCTGCCCTCACACCCACATCCTTGTCATGCAGGGCCCACACTGCCCAGGTCCAGTGGCGGGGCCGGAGAGGGGGAAGGCAGGGATCCCAGGGAGACAGTGCTACCTCCCAGAGCAGACGCTTCCTCAGGTGCCCTCACGGTCACTGGCAGTTTTCTGGAACTTGGACTCCTGGAGTGGGCTTGAAATTCCTGGAAGATGAGGCTCCTTCCAGCTCAGGACCCTAGGATCTAAGTCACCTGGTCCTGGTCGGAGGCAGCAGGGCTCAGGGGCTGCAGGGACGGCCCAGAGGCGGGGGTCCAGTGATGCGATGGCAGTTTGCTGATCAAGCACCGATGTGTGTGTTCTCACTTGGGAAGTGGAGCTGGTGCAGCCCGGACCAGAAGGCGCTCCTGGGCAGAGGCTGCTGGGCAAAATGTGGAGCGGTGCCCGCACTGGAGCCAGCGGTCCTGGGCGGAGCATCTGGGGCAGGTGCCTCTGGGGCAGACAGGGAGGGCTCCTGGGCACACAGGTGGGGCTGGAGAGGTGCAGGAGAAACAGACGTGAGCCGCAGTAGGCCTCCTGCTTCCGAGCAACTCAGTCCTCACTGGCTATGGGAACATCTCACACCAGTTCCAAACTCATGTTCCACTGTCCCCCTAACCGGGCAGATGCCCCTCCCTTAACTGTACACGTGGCCAGCAACACTCTCCCGGGAAGCTGGCGCAGGGGCACGATTGCACACATATGCTGGGTGCCCACTTGGAGCTAGGCAGCTCCAGGCCCCTGGCTGCCACGCCAAGCATGGATATTAATCCCATCCCCAAACGCGGCTGCCTGACGAGGCTTGGCGGGGTGGTGGCGCCGGCTCTAGGCCACCTGGTTGCTTCCAGCACAGAGCTGGGATTGGAACCCACATCGGCCTCGGCGCCCTTTCCAATAAACATTTCCCCTGGCTCCAGAAGGCAGCGCCTCCCGTTCATAATTAAGTGGCAGCATGCCTGTGGTCTGGCAGGGCTCCCATCAGAAATGAGGCCTCGCAGACAAAACAACAAGGCACTCGTTCCCAGAACAAACCCGGAGCTGTCAGATCCCATCCCAGCCTCTGGATGGGTGGGCCTCTTTCATGTCCCACCGGGCAGAGCCCTTTCCCAGGGCGTGGGGGTGGGTCACTTCAGAGGCGCAGGCACCTCCCTGGGGTAGAAGTGCCAGGAATAGTTGGAACAGAAGTAGCTTGTGGGTGATCAAGCCTCAGAGCATTTGCTAGAACTCACAGCAGCCTGGGGCCAGGTTCACCACCGTTCCTGAGAGTCTAGTGCATGGGTGCACGGGTGCGTGGGCGCGCGGGTGTGTGGGTGTGCAGGTGCGTGGGCGTGCGGGTGCATTGGGGTGCAGGAACATGCTCTGTAAGCAGCGAGGTGTTGGCCAACTGTGGCAGGCAGGCACCTTTCACTGCCACCCTGACTGCACCACCCGACGCCCGGCCTGCTGCCCCACCTCCTTAAAGACAGACCTTGAGAACCTCAGGCCTGGGCCCATCAGACACTCCTCCTTCCAGACAGATGGGAGCACACTAGGCCCTCATGTCCATCACCCACAGCTGCTGTCTCTGCCTGTCCAAGCAACCAGCGTCTCCCGGCCAGCCTTGGGGGATGCCTCCTGAGCTGAATTTGGAACCGTGATGAGCTGCAGACAGGACTCAGCCCTTGGGGCCCTGCCTGAGGGGAAGCAGTGGAAAGCAGGAAGGGTCTCCTTCTTTCTGCAGTCAAGGAGGGCTTCCTGGAGGAGGAAGCCTTTGCAATGGGTCTCAAAGAATGAGTCTGATGCACAGACCAGGAAGGAAAGGACCTGAGCCCAGGAAACAGGAGCAAAGCACATGGGGAGAGAGCACTGGGTGGAGGGAGCGGGCAGGACTCCAACCCACGCCCCGACTCTTCCACCACACGCAGCACAGAGTGAAACCAGCGCAGCCGTGCACGCTAGCTCAGCCTGTGTCCATCTGCGCCTACACGCTCTGGCTATTGCCACGCCACTAACAGGCACCTCTGATTTCCACGTCTGAAGGGTTCATGGCGGTTGAAGGGGTGAACCCAGTGGCCCAGCAGGCTGGGACAGATGGGTGCCGCTCTGACGCCTAGAAGCTGCTGCTGTGACCTTCACGTGCCCACCACATGGCCCCAACCCATGGGCCGTGCCCGCCTGGTCCCAGCCACTGCCATTGGCCAGTAAACGGCTTGTTCTTCCAGCAGGGTCATCTTGTACCAGTGACCTGGGACCCCCATCCAACTGCGTCTGAGCCCAATTTTAAGAAAACCAAGTAGGCCGGGCATAGTGGCCCCTGCCTGTAATCCCAGCACTTCAGAAGTAGAGACAGGAGGATCACTTGAGGCCAGGAATTTGAAATCAGCCTGGCCAACATGGTGAAATCTCATCTCTACTGAAAATACAAAAGTTGGCCGAGGGTGGTGGGGTGCACCTGTAATTCCAGCTGCTGGGGAGGCTGAGACACAAGAATTGCTTGAGCCGTGAAAGCAGAGGCTGCAGTGAGCTGAGATCCCACCGCACACCAGCCTCAAAAGGAAAAGAAGAAGAAAACCCACGTATGAAATACAGCCCCAGGGCAATGGCAATCCACTTCAATTGCCTAACATGACAAAAAAGCTGCCAAAACATTCCTTCCACTGACTGAGCTCTGCCAGCCCCTGCATCTCCTGCAGGAGCCACACGACCTCCTCCCGAGGCAGGCGTCACCCTTGGCTTCTCTCGAAGATGGAGAAACTGAGGATCTGGGAGGCTTAGCCACCCGCCTGCCCCAGGGCTCTAGGGGCAGCCAAAGGAGGGGCCAGGCTCAGAGCTCGCCCCGTCTGGGAGCGTGTCTCTCCTGAGCACGAGGCCTACACCCTGGACAGACCCACAATCGATGCCCCCCATCAGGAGGACACCCCAGGCACCCTCCCAACACAAGCCCCTGTCGTCCCCAGACTTCCCCAAATACCTCCCAGCCTTCCAAGGACCCTCCTGGCCTCCCTGGGAAGCGCTGGTGGCTTCCCGCCCACCCCCAGCACGGCCCTCCCTGCCTCGTCCTCCCTGCCCTGCTTGGCTCTCCCTCAGGCCCCTCCTTGCTGGTCTGCCGAGGACACAGTGGCAAGCCAGGCTGCCTCCTGATGTGGCACAGACCTGCAATGTGGGCATCTGGGTGCCGGCTCAGTAAACAAGTGTGCAATTCTGGGGTCAAAAACACCCATCAAGCCCTAGCAGGGAGGGGGCCCTTGGGGAGACTCCCCAAACCCCAGGCCTAGAGCCTGCGTCCTGGCCTCAGCAAAACTGGGTGAGGTCAGTCCCAGGGAAGCCCCGGGCAGCACAGGCAGTGGGCCCTGCAGGACGGACGCGCGCTAGGGGAGCGAGGCGACCGTCACCCTCAGCTGCGCTGCTACAGGGAGGAGCCAGGCGAGTGCCAGCTCACAGACCCCAGGGCACGTAGCGTGTCAGGGCCGTGGCTGAGGGACACCTACTCCCTCCTTACAGCTGCAGCGTGATGCGATGGAAACACAGCCCAGTTTATGTTGGTTTGCTGTCCTCTTATAACAGAAAGTTCTCTTGAGAACATGATTTCCTTGTCGTGTTGAGAGCAGAACAGAATGGCATGAGAAGACGCAGCCAAAATAGCAGCGGATAGGACTTTTGAGCATTTGCCCCTGGCTGTGCCAGGGATTCCTCTCCAGGGAGCACTGGTGATCCCGAGCCCCACAGCCCAAGCTGGGGCCATGCTCTGGAATTCAGCAACTCAATCCCTCATGCCCAGGCTTGTGGCTAAACATGGCGGACTCGGCTCAGTCCCCCCAGGAAAGGCACGGAGTCCAGGAGAGCCTAGAGCCACAGGGAACCAAGCACAGAGAACTCTCAGCATTTAGGATGGATCATAGCTAACAGATCTTCAGAAACAGACACGGCATCAAAGCCACAGGGTCCCGGGCATGTGCACTCAGGATCTCCAGAGCTCCCCTACCCCTGCTCCTCAGCCCCTGCTTCCCTGGACACAGGCCAGCCTCCCCACCTCACTGCCCTCGGGTCTCCAAGGGGCCAGAGCACCTGGAAGGGCTCAAACTCTGAAATTCGCATTCCTCTCCCAGGCTGGCCCTGCTTCCAATACAGACCCGTGCACCAGGAATTGACGGGGCAGGTGGCTCCCGCATGCACACCAGGCCTGTGGGTCACCACCCCAGCCCTCACCACCACCGCCAGGCTCTCACACTGACAGCGGGTGGGGGGACCCTCCAAGCAGCCGTGGGAGATGGACCCCGGCCCCTCTAAAGGCTCCAGCCCACCTGCCCCATCTGGGAGACGCAGTGGCCATTCCAGCAGGGAAGGGTCTGCACCTCTGGGAAAGCCTAAGGAGGCGATTTTGTGGAGTCCTCCTTTCTCTGATGAGGACGATGAGGACACCGTGTCTCTGAGAAGGGGCATGAATGGATGGAGGCCACCGCCAGCCAGACGCAGAATGGGGGCTGAGCACAGGTGATCCAGGGCTGGCCTTTGGGGAGAACTCTCAGAGCAGAGACAAGAAACTCCACGGCGGGTGTGGGAAGTCCCTTCTGGGCCTGTTAGATGGAATCCCCTGTCCCTCCAGGCAGGGGCCTCTTCAATCCCTTAGGCATCCGTGCACTCACTCCTTTCCCGGGTCGAACCTGAAAGTCTTCCTCAGGCCGGGCTCTGTCCTGTGGATGGAGAGACACAGGCGTGGCCGTGCAGGGACAGAGGGACACAGGCGTGGAGGTGCAGGGATAGAGGGACATGGACAGACAGAGGAACAGAGGGACACAGGCGTGGCCGTGCAGGGACAGAGGGACACGGACAGGCAGAGGAACAGAGGGACAGAGGGACACGGACAGACAGAGGAACAGAGGGACACAGGCGTGGCCGTGCAGGGACAGAGGGACACAGACAGACAGAGGAACAGAGGGACACAGGCGTGGCCGTGCAGGGACAGAGGGACACAGGCGTGGCCGTGCAGGGACAGAGGGACACGGACAGACAGAGGAACAGAGGGACAGAAGCATGGAGGTGCAGGGACAGAGGGACACGGACAGACAGAGGAACAGAGGGACACAGGCGTGGAGGTGCAGGGACAGAGGGACACGGACAGACAGAGGAACAGAGGGACGCAGGCGTGGCCGTGCAGGGACAGAGGGACATGGACAGACAGAGGAACAGAGGGACACAGGCGTGGCCGTGCAGGGACAGAGGGACACAGGCGTGGCCGTGCAGGGACAGAGGGACACGGACAGACAGAGGAACAGAGGGACACAGGCGTGGCCGTGCAGGGACAGAGGGACGCAGGCATGGCCGTGCAGGGACAGAGGGACATGGACAGACAGAGGAACAGAGGGACACAGGCATGGAGGTGCAGGGACAGAGAGACACGGACAGACAGAGGAACAGAGGGACGCAGGCGTGGCCGTGCAGGGACAGAGGGACACGGACAGACAGAGGAACAGAGGGATGCAGGCGTGGCCGTGCAGGGACAGAGGGACACAGGCGTGGCCGTGCAGGGACAGAGAGACACGGACAGACAGAGGAACAGAGGGATGCAGGCGTGGCCGTGCAGGGACAGAGGGACACAGGCGTGGCCGTGCAGGGACAGAGGGACACGGACAGACAGAGGAACAGAGGGACGCAGGCGTGGCCGTGCAGGGACAGAGGGACACGGACAGACAGAGGAACAGAGGGATGCAGGCGTGGCCGTGCAGGGACAGAGGGACACAGTCGTGGCCGTGCAGGGACAGAGGGACACGGGCAGGCAGAGGAACTGAGGGACACAGGCGTGGCCGTGCAGGGACAGAGGGACATGGACAGACAGAGGAACAGAGGGACACAGGCATGGAGGTGCAGGGACAGAGGTGTGGCGGTACAGGGTGGGAGAGCAATTAACCCTACATGAGGCCAGAGAACATCCTGGGGTGGTGAGATCCGGACCTCAGAAACCAACCGCAGTTTCCCTGCAAGGACAGGAAGCTGAGGTCACCCACATCCTTCCGTCACTGAGGTCAGTTATGAGCAGGGCCCCCGTAGAGAGGACAGAGTGGTGGTCAGGCCTCCACTGTCCCTCTTCAGGCTTACCGCCCCCTCACTGGCAGAGGCCAGGACCAGAGCTGCCAAGGAGGCAGTGAGAAGCCCCGACCCGAGCCTGGCAGGAGGGAGGGATGGCAGGTGACAGGTCAGCAAGGCCACAATATTTGGGTCATCCGTCACACACCAGGAGCCCAGAGCCTAACCAGTGTGCCTGCTGCCTGCGTTCCTTCTCCTGAATTGTAGAAATCCAGCCACATTTACAAATCTGCTCCAACGCCCAGTAGGACTGCCTCATCGCAGAAACGCAGGCAGGGTGCTGAACCCAGCTTGGCTTGGCATAAGGCCCCGTGCACCTTCCGGTTCTCGTTTCCTCGGCCACCTGGGTAGCACGGGTCAGGCGGGAGGAGTCCGGGGGTCCACCTCACAGCGGAACAGCGTGTGGTCCCTCCCCTCATCCGCTGAAGACCCCTGTTGGTTCCTCAGGAACTCCCTCCCTCTAACGCCTTGTATTTCCATGAGATTCTGTTATTCTAAGGAGAACGAACCTGACTTTTTTCTTTCTGCTGCAGACACCTAAGCCCACAAAACCAGCTCACTTGGATTGGGTTCAGTTTGTTTCTTTTCAGTAAGCGCTGCCTCTCAGGCAGGGGCTGTGTGACCTCAGCAAGGCCCCACAGCTTCACATACGTGCCTTACACGCCAGCCGAGCATAGTTATAGCGGCCATGTGACTAGTCACGGCCCGTTGTCAAGAGCGCACGCGGAAGCGTGCCCAGCTCTGCGGACTTGGAGCAGTGCCCCGCAGCCCGCCAGACTCAGGGCTATCGGCAGCAGAACTTACAGGAGTGCCTCCTTCATTCAATAACTCCCCAAAAGGTCGGCCTTGTGCTGGTGTCACAGCCACAGGAAGATGCATCCGATGTTGATCCTGCAGGAAGATGCTTACTCAGGACATTAGAGGACAAAATAAATATGAAAAACACCTGCCCGTACATATGCAGCGGAAGCCGAGATGCCACGGGCAATCAGGAGAGGAGGGGATCGATGCCTGCTCCCCTTCCCGGGGAAGGCGCCTGGAGGTTTATTGACCATGAGCATGGGCCAAAAAGCACAAAGAGCATTCGGACACTTGAGCTGGCTCTCGCAACCCGACCCTCGCTCAGTGAGGAGTTGAGGTTTCCTGATGCCTGCTACTGACTGCTTGCACCGACCTTGGGAGGAAGGTCCCAGGAAGGTCACATCGGCCCCCGGAGGACCTTAGTCCACACTCAGGAGGGGTGAGGGCTCTGACCATCACAAGGATCAGAGTTACTCTCTTGGGAGAATAGACTGAGTGATAAGTAGATCTAAATCGTGGGAAACACCATGAGTCCCCTTGCATTTTGTGCTGGTTTTATTCCGGGGTGTTTCCCCTCAGTCCTCTCCCCCTGGGCTGGGAAGTGAACTGGGCCCAAGGCTGGCCCTGCTGGGGTCTCTGTAATCTCTCCCTACTCATCCAGAAAAGTTTGCTAGGCATGTGGGTAAGGCATCATGCAGGGCACAGAGAAACAGACCATGGTCCTGGGCCCAGTGACCTTGCACTCTGGGGCATAGACAGCTGCACCCCAGGGACGGGTTTTGTGACGGGGAGGAAGGTCCTTCTTGCCACAGCCTACAAGCTCAGCACACCACAAGCACAGGCAGACCAGCTGCTCACTGCAGCTGAGGCCACAGCAGCCCTGGGCCAGAGAGGGTGGCCGCGCAGACACTCAGTGCCAGGAATGATGGCTTTGGCACCCGGAACGCACGATGAGAAGCTTTTTGCAGCAGAGGCGACCTTTGTTCTGGCGTCAGGGTCTCTCAGAACACCTGGTGCCTCTTTCTGCTCCACTGCCCTTGGAGGTCCAAGAACTGCAGGGCTCCGGTAGAGTTCCAGGCCTCGGTGCAGAAGAGACCCTGTCTCGTGCCCGCACCCTGGAGGGATCTCAGTGCCCGGGGCCTCAGCCTGTGCTCCCAAGGATGGGGTCTCTAGAGGGGCTGGCTGCTTAGGAATGTCTGGCTCTTGGGTGCCCTTGGTAGGCTGGACCTGAATGCTTGTTGCAGATATAACCTAGGTCTCCCCCAGACTCCACTCCTCTCCCACTCCCAGCCTCTCACGTTGCTCTGTCAGGGCTCCTCCTGGTCCCCAGGCAGCTGGGCCAGAACCAGGATGAAGAACCTGGACACCGAGTCACCAGCCCGCATTTGGTGTGTGGTTGCTCAGCACGAGTGATGGAGTGACACCTGGGGCCCGACTCTTCATTCCCACTCCTGCCAGCTGGCCAAGTGACTCCCAGCTCTCCCAGAGCCAGCACACACAGCCAGCTGCCTCCCTGCCCCCTGGCACGTGGCAGTTGCCTTTGAAGCAGCAATTTACCCTGTGTTTGGTGCCATCCTTGCTCCTTTCCAAGGACAGGGACTGACCTTCCCATCTGACCACAGGATGCCAGGAGGGCAGGAGCCACAAGTCTCCAATCCCTGGCTAAGCACCACCCTCCACAAAGGCTGTGGTTTCCCTGGGAGACCAGGGATTCCCTGAGGAAATACTCTGGGCTTCCTTATCCAATTCAGGACCCATGCAGAACTGCGTGTCATCTCCCCCAGCTGATCAGCAGACCCGGCACTATGTCTCCTCCAACTGACCGGCAAAACCGGCATTTTGTCTCCTCCCTCTGACAAGCATTCCCAGCACTATGTCTCTTCCCTCTGACCAGCAGACCCAGCACTGTGTCTCCTCCCTCTGACCAGCAGACCCGGCACTGTGTCTCTTCCCTCTGACCAGCTGACCCGGCACTGTGTCTCCTCTCTCAGACTACCAGATCAGAGCTATCTTTCCCATCAGCCTGGATAGGTCTGAAGGACCAGGGCTATGTCATTGGCCTCAAGCCAGGCACCGCCTTCTCCTCGGAGGGCACCCCACACTTCTGCTCAGAGCCCGGACTCTGACCACAGAGGTGTCGGCGACTGCACCACCGGCCCGCAGACAGATGGGGAGCAGGCCCCTGCCAGCTCTGTGGGCCAGGAGAGCCCACCAGCGTCTGATCACGGATGACTTATCTGAACCAGCGAGTGACCACCGCAGCTGAGCAAACAGGAGGAGACAGTGATGCTTCTTTTTGAAAGAAGGAGACATTGCTCACAAGATGAGCTGGGAAATAGCGTCATTTATTTTCGTCTCCGAGCAATGGCAGAGCAGTCAATTTCCCACCAGAGGTGCTCTGAAAGATAAAAGAGCATCGGGAGGGATGCTTTGCCGCAGCAGGCGCGTATTCTGGCTTTCCTCTTGGAGGACGGACGGGTCCTGGGGCAGGGTCCCACTGTCCAGGTGCCCACGCACGGCCCTCTCAGTCCTCTGCACAGCACGCCCCGGGAGTCACCGTCAGAGCCACCTTAGCCACCGCTGCACCCAAGAGACGGGCACGGCTGCCCACCCCCCACCCTCTCAGTAGTGAGGCACGGCTCGGAGCCCCCGTCCTGAGAGATGGCTCCCACGCCAAATGGAGGTGCAACATTAAGTGTTCACCAGAGTCTCCCGGGAATCAGCCATGTTGGCCCTCTCAGAATGAGGCGAGGTCAGAGGCCTGAGTCCCACCGTTCTGTCTGAAGCCTGGGGTGCTGGGGCACACACCCTGACCACCACGGGGGGCACTTTTGGGCCCCCCAACTTTCCATTGCCCCGTCCCCCTGTAACATGCTCCTGTGGCCGGCCATACCACAGAGCCTGTCACAGCTTTCGTGAAGGCCAAGGCCCAAAGACACAGAGGGACGGCAAGATGGCCTCTGTGCTCCAGGGGCTTCCTGTCATCCACGTCCAGAGGTTCCTGCAGTCCCCGCCCAAGCTTGGCGGGAGGCCTCCACAGACAGCGAGGGAGGTTCCAAGCCTGGGCCATTTCCTCACCTCATCCTCTGCCTCTGGTATAAAGATATTACCGTATCGATTCCTGGCACCGCTCAGCTGCTGTCCATCCATCACTGCCCGGGGCTGGAGAGCAATTATTGGGGTCATTGACTGTCCTCCTGCAGGAGCACAGGCCCCAGGAGCCCAGGACCTCTCTGGAGAAGGCAGGCCGGGAGGATGGCACCAGCTGAGTGCTTCCCAGATGCCACCCAGGGGACCCCACGAAAGCCCCTAGGGCAGGTGGAGAGGCCTCACCGTGGCTGGGCGGCTGGGGCAGCTCCGGACCACGCAGAGCTTCTGCTGCCCAGCACCTGGCAGAGCTGGCTTCAGACCGAACTGACTTCAGGCCTCGCTGGCCACGCCTGTGGGTACATGGCTGCTTCGCCGCGGGGAGGGCTGGCCTGTGTGGGCCACTCGGAGCTGTCCCCGCCTGCACCCCCAGCTGGCTTTCTCCTCACACTCCAGCACCATGACTCATCAGGAGGTCGGAGCTCAGACGTGGGGCTCAGGGCCTGGAGGAGGCTGGTTCCACAGGGCACTGATGGCAGGGAAGAAGCTGCACCCCCCATGCTGTCCTCCCCTTGGCCCACCGGCCCACCGTGAGCCTGCCGCTCCCTTCTGCCTCCATGCTGTCACCCCCCACTTCTCACCTGTGTGCCAGGACCCTGTCCCTGTGCCCCTCTATTCTCAGACCCCAGCGTGTGCCCCTCTCCTCTCCTGCCCCCACCCTGCTGCCCCGAGCACAGCTACACCCACCGACAGCAGCAGATTGGCCGATGTGGCCTCACTGTGAGCCCAGAAGAGGAAACTGTCTCGGTGAGTGTGAGGCAGCCTCTGCCACATGGGGTGTCCTTGACTGGCTTTTTACTCCGGCGCTGGGGAAACAGAAGAACTGGGATCAGCAGGTTTCCCTCCAAGGCGCACAGACTGGGGCCTGCCTAAGGCAGGGGATTCAGAGCACGCGCTCCCCAAAACAAGGGGGCCTTTTGCATGTGGTCCCCGTGGGACATTCCTGGGGACTTGAGGGGTGTGGGGTGGGAGGTGCAGTCCCCCCTCATAGGGCTGCACAGTGCCCACTCCCGCTGTCCGGCTTCCTGCGCCTCCCCAGGGCCACCATTTGCTCCTGGCACCTTTACACTGCCGCTGGGCAGCTAGGCACTGGGCGAGGGAGTGAGGGGACTGTGCCACTCGGCAAGGCCCTGAGGCCACCCGTTCCGTGAGCACACTATGTAAAGTCCTGAGCTGGGAGAGGAGAAGGGCTGGGTGAAGGGTGTAGTCCATTGTTTCTAATTCAGATGGAAATGACAACCTCCCCGTGGGTGAGGTGGGATTCCACAGCTCCGCTGTGGCTGAGGGCTACTTTCCATGGTCAGAACTGGGGAAGGAATGGCTGATTCCCAGCTCCCAGCAGGGCAGTGGAAGGCTCGGCCGTCCTTCAGCCCCGGGGCAGCCCTGGCCTTCTGCAATGCCACCTTGGCTGTCTCCAAGCACCTTCGGGGTGTGGAGCCCATGGCCTGTCCCCGGCCCATAGGTACCTACCAGAAAACAACAGAAAATGCCCTGGCCATCCTGCCAGCCCGCTGTGACCAGGTCCTCCTCATCAGGCCTGATTCAAAAACACGGCCTATTGCTAACGAGGGGGTCTATGGGTCCGACACCTCCCAGCCCCACCACCTACACCCCGTCACCTGGGGAGGCCAACCCCTCCCTAAGCCGTTCCTCACCACACACCAGGGCCTCACGAAGGGACGGGAGCGGCCGAGAACCCAGGCTCACGGTGACGACCAGAGCATGCCTGCTGCTGCCATGCAAGGGAGGAGAAGCCACCTCTGCTTTTCAGGCCTGGGCTGGCCCCCTTTTCTGGGACTGTGATCTCCATCCACCTCAAGGCCCTTGTCTGCTGGTGCTGTCGGGGCTGTCCGGGGACACCCGCAGATCCATCCTGTCCATGATGCATTATCTGCAAAAATAAGCTTTCCAGGGGGCTTCCCCGGGCCGGCGGGGGACGAAGGCCCACAGGACTCTAATGTCATGAGGCTGTTACTGTCACTGTGGTTACTGTGCCCCAGAGGCTCCGGATACGAGCACAGTAATTATTCCCACTTCACGGCTGCAGAAACTGAGGGCGAGAGAAGGTGAGCCAGAAGGCCACCCAGGTGGCCTTGGCAGACATGGGATTCGAACCCCTGCCTGCTGATCCCAGCCATCCTCAAGGATTCCGCAGGCTACAGCTCTCTGGTCTGTCCTCCCAGCTCCAATGCGGTGCCCCAGGGAGGGCTGCAGGGAGGAACGAGAAGGGAGGGAGGAGGGAAGACCTGGGGGAGCCATGGAGGGAGAAAGGCCGAGGCGGGGATGTGGGCCCAGCCTTCCTGGAGCTGTGGCCTGCAGGACCCCCTGTCTGCCCTGGCCGAGGCGGGGATGGGGGCCCAGCCTTCCTGGAGCTGTGGCCTGCAGGACCTCCCGTCGGCCCTGGCCGCGCTGCTGGTCCAGGGGCCTGTGCCCACCATGCCCGAGACATTCCATCGTCTCCTCCCAGTGACCATCCCAGCCAGTGCTCAGCACATGCTCAGAAAGCTTTAAGAGAAGGGGGGGGGACGGAGGGAGAGGAAGCGAGGACATGAACACAAGTGGACGTCCAAAGGCCGGGCTCCTTGAGCAAAAGCAGACCTTGGAAAACCAGACGCCCAAGCAGAGAGAAGCTTGGCAGGTGCCTGAGGCCACACAGGGAGCCGCCCCTCCCGCTCCAGCCGCGTCACCGCTCTGCTCCAACCGCACCACCTGCAGCTCAGGAGGAGGAGGAAGACAGACGGAGGGAGCTGGGCAGGGCAGCTGCCGGCACTGTGCTCAGCCCCGGCTTTGAGCCGGGGAGACGTCTGCCTTGCACGGGCCGTGCTGGGCACTGTTCTGTCCCCTTAGCGCCCCCCGCACCCTGCACTGCATTGCTTCCCAGGTGAGAGCGGCAGCTTCAGGGCAGAATCAGGGCAGAGTAAGCCCCAGGGACAGGGCACCCCGAGGTTTGGGTGAGCTGGTGGAGACAGAGTCTCCTGGGGCTTCCTAGTCCTAGGAGGAGGGTCCCCTGAGAGGGCCCCAGGGCCAGTTGCTGTGAGCCCAGTGGGTTTTCCGCCTGGTCTCTGAGCAGAAAAGATAAAGCCTTCCCAGCAAGGCCAGCCCCACCTCGCTCCCCTCAACCTCCAGGGGCAGTCAGAGGGGGACAGAGGCACCACGACCAGCCGGCCATAGACTGAGCAAGCCGGAGCGCCACGCTGCCTTCCCTGCAGCTCTCCTGCCACAGGAGAAGGGTCCGCACTGCCCCAGGAGGCCTGGACGAGG
Source organism: Sapajus apella (assembly GCF_009761245.1). NCBI lineage: Eukaryota > Metazoa > Chordata > Mammalia > Primates > Cebidae > Sapajus > Sapajus apella. The sequence goes on from NW_022436943.1 coordinate 64,866,254, forward strand.
ACAGGGTCAGGCATCTCATCTGCGTGTATGAAGGACAACAGATTCGATTAGGCAGTCCTGCAACCAACTTAGAATTGATTTGGATATAAATAGATGGCACGAAACCCATCCTGGCACACTGCGGGGCCCAGCTCCTCCCCTCAGGGTCACACTGAAAGACGCGTGAAATTGTGTTCACTTTTAACCCAGGTAGCGCTGTGACTCCTGGCACAGATGACCACAGCTAAGGGGTCTCAGGACAAAGAGAGATGCAGCTGGACTCAAGCCAGGTCCTCTTAGTCTGTCGATCATCTATCTATCTATGTATATCCATTCATCTATCCATCTTCTGTCCTTCCACGAATCCATAGATCTATGTATATCTATCTGTCCATCTATCCATCTGTCCACTCACTGCCCATCCAGCCAATCATCTATCCATCCATCCCTCATCCATCTATTCATCCATCCATCCACCCATCTATTCATCTGTCCATCCATCCGATTATCTACCTATCCATCCATCCATTTCCCTACCTGTCTATCTTTCTGTGTGTCTGTCTGTCCTTCTCTTGATCATCTGTCTTTTCTCCCATATCATGTAAACTGTTTGTTCTTTTCCTGTTAAGCTTCAAAGGGGTGGAGAGTTAATTATTCATGAGCTGCCAAGGCCTTTGGACCCATTGATTTTGTTTCTGGTTCCCCCTTGGATCCGGTACACGGATTCTGGTTTGATAGCATTAAGTCTTTTGAATAATTAATATGGTAATTTAACCTGAGCAGAATGAGCAAACGTTACCCTCTGCTTAGGGAATGGAAAAAAAGAATTCCCTTACGGCAGTTTTCCCAAGTCTGTGAATGTCACCCCAGCACTGGAGAACCGGCATCTGTCTCGCAGGAAGCAACTTCGAACTGTTCCCCCAGCTCCTCTTCCTGAAGAGGGAAGGCTGCGCATGCCTTTGCTCCACCAGGAATTTCGAAAGGCCGGCAGGAGGCGTGGACATTGTGCATCGGGGCATTGTTGTCAAGTATTTGGGCGTAGCTATGGATGGTCAGGATGTTTGTTTACGAGTTTCTTCCCCAGGGGCCACGCCTTTGTCTGCCTCTCCCAACCCAGCGCACATGGGAACCAGGAGGAGGCGACAAGGTCCAAGCCTCGAAGTGGGAGGGTGGAGGGCCCGCTGACACGGTCCTTGGACACGTGCCAGTCACTCTTACTTTATGTACTTTTCCAGTTTCCACGAGGCCCGTGTCCACGGTCAGACAGACAGGAGGGTCAAACGATGGAAGACAGAGCTAATCACTAAAGCCTGGCAATAAGGAAAACAGACAAGAAACGCTTTAACAGAAGACGTGGGAGGCCCCACAGGGGGACTGAGGAAGGAAGGGGTGTCTCCTTCGGGGCCTTCCAGATTCTTCAGAGACATCTTGAGGCCACAGCTACTCCGCAGCTCACGGCAGGCGGGACCCAGGCGGGCAGAGACGGGGTGGGCTGGAGCATCAGCAGCCTCAGTTCTGTGGACACTCATCATCGGGCCACGGAGGCACAAGAGAACGGTTCAAACGGGGCGTGGCCTCGACGTGTCACTTCACTCAAATTACTGGTCTGAGTCAGTTGTTCTCAGCCTAGGGTCCCTTTTGGCCCCAGGGGACAGTAGGCAAGGTCTGGAGTCAGTTGTGATGGTCACGACTGGAGGGAGGACTCGGAGAATCCTGTGGGCAGAAGCCAGGGCGGCTGCTGAGCATTCTACAATGCGCAGGATGGCCCCAGCAAAGAATGGCCCAGAGAAGGGCCTTACACCTGGTGTCATCCCCAGGGTCCTTACAAGGGGGCAGACAGAGAGAGAGGTAGGGGCTGTGTTGATAGAAGACAGAGGTCAGGGCGACGCAGGAAGGGGCCACAGCCAGGGAGAGCGGGCAGCCTCCAGAGGCTGGAAGACCCTGGGCAGAGTCCCCTCTGCCCCCTCAGCGGTGTGTGGGCTTCTGACCTCTAGAACTGGGAGACACAATAGCACGTCTGTGTGACTGTGAGTTCATGGTCATTCATTGTGGCAGCCACAGAAACGAACAGGGTGACACACACAGCAAAGGCCATTCCCACCCACGAGACGGCCCTGGGTGGCTCCATCTACCCTCAGGTGGAGAGACGCCGTCCTGAGTGCCTGCTGCAGAGGTCAGCCCTGACCTCCTGTCCATTTTCCACCTCACCTGCCAGGCGGCACCTGATGTCTCTGGGCCCCTCATGCCACACTGCTCTCACAGGCTGCCCTCCTCCGTAGCACTTGCCACCTGGGCGCAGCCCTCACCTGTCTCCTTGGCCACTGCCTGCGTGGCCGGCACAATCACTCAGAACACGTCCGTGGCTCAGGTGAGAGAAACTGCTGAGAGGTGGTCCCGGTTCCCCAGTCCCCCAGGCTAGAAGCACGAGCTGTACAATTCCTCCGTGACTGGCCTCCGCCAGTCCACACCTGTCCACCACCACGGCCGCCGTTTGCCTGCCCTGATAACCATCTCTGCTTCCCTAGGAGCCGAGGAGTTCAGCTCCAGGCCAGAATCCTGTGTGATATTCCAGGCCCACCGCCAGGAACTCGCGAAGATTCTAGTCCGCCGGCCTCCCACGTGGCCTGATGCTGGGCCTGGTGCATGAACAGCTGGCTCCGCAGGGAGCTTCCGTCAAGGGCTGGACCCCAGGCCAGCCACACTCCCACACGTCTGCACTCCCGGCCCAGGCACTGCCATTCCGAGGCCCCCTCATCAGGGCCTTGGCTGGGCTCTGTCCACGACGCTGGCACGGTGCTTCCCAGGCCCGGCCCTCCCCTCTCCTCCCACCCCCGGGCATGGAGGGGCAGGAGCTTCCCATGTGGGCCCCTTGGCAGTGAGATGGCCCCCAACCCCAGTGACGCTGCCTGTCATCTGAGCCTCTCCTGGTGCCATTCCGGGCAGACAATGAGCACCTCTCTGTCTGTCTGTCCCTCAAGTGAAGAAAGGTGGGACTGTTCCTCCCAGGTCTCCTTGTCCCGTCACCTCTCGCTCAGGCCTTGCTCATTCCCCTCTTCATCCAGGACCTTGCAGAGCAGCGGCTTCCATTCTTGTCTCCTGCACCCTACTTAACGCCCCAAAGGTTTCTTTCTAAAATGCAAACATGGATGCATCGCAAGCCCCCAATGCCAGCGTGTAAAATGCTTCAAAGCCTGACCCTCCCGGCACCTTCCACCAGTGGCCCTTCCACCCCGCTGATGCTGGGCGCCACGGGTTGGGAAGCTGCAGGGCAGGGCTGGCAATCTGTGCTGCACGGCTCTACTGGGCCGTCAGGTGGGGTCCTACCGACGGATAGGGTGCAGCCTGGCTCCCTGCCGACGAGGAGGCCCCGTGTGAGCTGCCCCTAACCTGCACCCAGCACTCAGCCCAAAGCTGCTGCATTGGGGCCTGGCTGGAAGGAGGCTGGCCTTGCAGCCGCTGGTCCCCGCTCTCCTCCACACTCTTCCCCTGCGGCTCCAGGGTGCTCTGAAGCCCCCTCTGGCTTCCGCGACGTCTCATGTATATTTCATTGACTGCACTTGGCATGTAATGAAAAGGTCACCTGCTTCCATCTCCGTGACCCCACTAGACTGCCAGCGCCCTCTGTAGCACTTTTCTCTCCTCGTTCCTGGTATCATGTCTGACCCAGAGCACGTTTTTGAGTGATGAGTAATTGTGGATAAATGCCAATAAGATACATGAAAGCGAGAGGTGCAGGCCCCGTCTGGCGTTCAGCCTTCTAGAGCATGGGCTGCACAGCCAGCCTTTTGAAGACAGCGCCAGTGGGGAAGGCTTCAGAGCAGCCCAGTCCTCCAACGTCCCCAGGGGCTCTCCGTGCCAGGAGATGCTCCACCCCCACGCTGGGGAGGCTGAGCTTCCAATGACGGCCACGTAGGCTCTAATCACAGCCAAAGCCCCCCGGATTGAGTGACACAGTGAGCGGGGCCCTGGGTGAGTGCTTCACCTGTGCCGTCTCATTCAGCCTTTGGGGGATCTCCTGAGCTTGGGGTTCACACCCTGTGTATTAGACCTCTAGGGCTGCATATCAGAGTGCCATGAATTGGATGGCTGGAGACAACAGATGGCCTCTCTTGCAGCTCTGGAGTCTAGAAGTCCCACAGGGAGGTGTCCACAGGGCAGGGCCCCCTGGAGGGTCTGACAGCATCCAGGCCTGTCTCCTGGCTTCAGTGCTTGCCGGCCACCTTTGGCACCCTGGGACGGTAGATGCACGGCTCTGATCTCTGCCTCCATCCTCACAGGCCTTCTCCCTTCCCTGTGTACCCCTGTGCCCACACCTCGGTCTTTTCATACGGACAGTGGCACTGGGCTAGAGGCCACCCTGATGCAGCATGACCGCATCTTAACCTACTTACATCTACAAAGGCAGGGGCTGGGGACCGGGGTCTGGGACGTGGACGTCTCCTGGGTAAACACAATTCAACCCTCACCCTCTATTTTAGAGACTGAAGAAACAAAGGCTCAGAACCTAGGAGATTTCCCCGGAGCTGCGCGCCTCACCAGAGTGGCCTCGCCTGGACCCCATCCTGGCCTTGCCCACTGCCTGCACCCTTACCTATGCCCTTGCTGGCTTCTCGGGGAAACCCACCGTCTGGACCATCCTCCACAGCTTGGCGTCTGTCCTGGCTGCTGGTGAGGTGAGCAGGGCCTCTACCTGCAGTGGCAAACCCCCCCAACCTGTCGGGCACTGCCCCCGGCGTCCTCCCTGCCTGTAGGTCACCCTCAGAACTGCGCTGCAGGGACACAGCAGTGGAGACCAGCCTCGGAAACCCCGTGGGGAGGTGAGGATGGGGAGTCATCAGAGCGGAGGCTGCAGAGGCGTCTGGGGCCTGACTTGACCCCCAGGTCTTTCTATTTGAGTGGAAGAATTGCAGACCGTCCGCCGAGACGAACACTGAAGCCCTATCCACGTGATGTCATGGGCCTGAAGCGCGGGCCGCTGAGCTCCACGCTCGTTTCCCAGGCCAGGAAGCTGCGGTCCACAGGGGTTTTACGGGCCACCCACTTGGGGACCGGCAGGGCACTCCGCGGAACCCCAGTCCCCAGAATCCCAGCTCTCACTCCCGTCATTAATTTATCTCATGCGCTGATATGATGAATGTGTGTGGGTTTTTAAATTGTCATCAATTATTCCTCATTCTGCATAAAAATGATTAAAAATATCAGTGGAGGAAATGACCTCGTGTTAATCACTCGGCTTCCCACAGCATTGAGCGCTCTGCAGCTCGTAAGCCTGAGTCCCCACAGCGGCTTCACTGGGTGGACAAGGCTGGAGCCAGTGTCACAATCCCATTTCACAGGCGAGAAACCGAGGGGCAGAGGCATCGGTGACACCTTCATAGGCAAAGAGCCAGGGTCCACCCCACACCCACGGTCCTTCCTCACTGAAGCTAGTCCACGGGCAGCGCGACTGGCCCCAAATCCAGGCCCACAGCCACCCACACATGCACCTTCCCAGTGACTTCTCCCGTGGCCTCCACTGACCTGGGGTCTGGCTGCGCCGGGCATGTGCAGGAATCTAATCTCTCCAGTCCCATACCTTCAGCCAAGCATAACCCGTGTGTGTGTCCAGGCCGATGCAGAGGACAGCCGTGACCCCAGCCCATAAAATACATGTGCATTTCCGGAAATAAATTGTGTCATTTCATGGGAAATATGGCGGCCAAGCTCCAGCTGCTCCTGTGCCCCAGATGGCCTCTCCCTATCACTCGGTCAAAGCAGGAATATCCTAACTCTGAAGCGAAACTGAAAGTGTAGGATGGAGAGGCAGATGGGGTGAGAGCTTGCACAGAAGAGGTGCCATTCATCACAGGAAAGGACCTTGGGCAACACGATTGTTTTCGGATTCCTCCTGCCTCCGAAATGTGGCCCGCCTTTGCGGGGGTGGGAAGAGAACAGGGCAGACGGAGTTCCCTGCAATCATGGCAGCACCTAGATGGCTTCATGTCACCTGCCCCCAGGACACACACACACTTGCACACTCACACTCAGAGCTGGCTATTGATTTGTGTCCGAGTCACTGACAAACGCAGAACTTTGTGTAAGGACAAAAATGATGCAACACAGATGTGACTAGGCGATTCCACCTTGCCTGCCCAGACTCACACCCCGTGTGCACGCACGCACTCACACACACCGCGGTCCTGGTACATTTGATGGTGAAGGAAACTTGCTCATCTTTGAGTCCAGCCTCTACTCAGCAGTGTGGCTGTTTTTGGCTTCTCAGTCAATCAGTTAGTCAATAGTGAGCACCGATGGGCGTCTTCTCTGTACTGGGGTACCCTCTGGCCCCAGCGTGCAACACAGGGTCCCCGCTCTTCAGGACCCCAGCTTGGAGGAAGGTGAGGGCAGGTCAGAGCGTGAAAACAGCACACAATTAAAGCAAATGTTTTAGTGGCACCCATGTCACAGGGACATAATCAATGGGTGGTTTGTGTTGGGGGCATCTGGAATCTCTTTTGCACAGGAGAGTGGCCAAGGGGCTGCCGCCTCCAAGGCCTCCTCATGCATCAGTTTGGGCACAGCACACGATCCAGGGATGCTGGTCAGCCCCCAAAACCCCGCCGGCCTCACCCCCAGCTGCGGGAGAGGGACAGGGCTCCCGCTGCCTCCCTTGCAGGTACGTTGAGAGAGACCCCGGCCGGCGCTCTATAAATGTTAGCGGAGAATGGAACCAGCTCCGCAGCCAGCTGATTTCTCTGCGTCCAGCACCGGGGCCTGGGCAGGAGCTGTCAGAGGAGTGATGAACCAGCGTCTTTGGAGCCAGCGGTGGCCTCAGGAAGATGGTTTATAATCTGCAGCAAGGGGATTTTTATTTATTTATCTATTTACACCCTGCCTTGTTCAAACAGGATTTAAGGTAGCTTATGAAGACACATAAAGAACAAAGAAATGTGGGTGAGAAGCGGAGGGAGGCTGAAGACAAGAGGGGTAAGGAATGGCCGGCGGCCAGCAGGCGCTGCCCACAGGCCAGGGCCCCCGCCACCCTGGGAGCCGTGACGCCCGCAGGAACTCATGGCCACCCTCGGCCTCTCTGAGCACACTGCCAGGGGACTTTGTTCCCAGCTGGGGAATTCTTGGTTGCTCAGAATTCTCATGCGTTGTCCGTGCACACACACGCACGCTCAGACATACACATGCATGCACAGCCCCACACACGCCACCAGCGAAGGGGCTGCCGCTGGGGCCTGGGTGTTAAGGCACAGAGGCACCAGCTATGATTGGAAAACCCCCTGCTTAGGGGTCCTGCCCGCCTGGCTTTGGGGCTCTTGCTGGTTGGGTGGTCTCAAGCACACTGTTCCATCGCAAGCCCCTCAGGAAGACACCATCCCCTCACTCAGCCCTGCCAGCTGCAGAGGGCAGCTCTAGGCCTCATGGGCATTCCACTGGTGTTCTTATCCACAGGGCCCCAGACGCACTCCAGTCCCCGGGACGAACGGGTACCCATCGCCCTCATGCCAGGCCCACTTCTGCTAACCCACTCCCTCCTTACTGCAGTGGCTTCAGTGGTGCCCTGAGAGGACATGGCCACGCCCTACACCCTGGAGCCTGTGAATGTGACCGTCTTTAGAAAAAGCGTCTTTTCAGATGTGCTTAAGAGAAGGATCTCAAGGTGAGATTACCCTGAATTCAGGATGGCCTTGAATCCAATGACAAGTGTCATTATGGGAGACGGAGAAGACACGGATTTGCAGAGGGAAGACACCCAGGTCAAGGACAGGAGTAGAGATGGCGGAGGAGGTGGCAGTGCCAAGAACCCCTGGGCCCCCCGGGGCCGGAGGAGGCCACCAGGAGCCTCCCGGAGCCTCAGAGGCAGCAAGGCCCTGCCCACACCTTCACCTCAGATTTCTCACCCCCGAATCAGAAGGGAATGCATTGCTGCTGTTTGAAGCCACCTATTCCATCATAATTTGTTAGGGCAGCCGCAGGGACTCACAGGCATCCTTAGCATGTTATCTGTAAAGTACTGAGCACACATAAACCCGCCAGCGCTGCGCTGTGTGCGCCCACACGGAACCGGCTTCTGCTTTCTGCTCTCCTGCTCCCCCACCCAAGGTTATCTGCATTCCAGTTCCTCGTTTTTGCCAATTAAAGGGATGTAATTGCATCTCCCGTGACTTTGATGTGCCCTTCCTGGCCGCTGGTGGTGGAGGTGTGTCCTGCACCTTCATAGACGCATCTCCCCTGTGGAGCGGCCAGCGTTTTCCTGCCCTTCCTGCCCTACCTGCCCCTTCCTGCCCCTTCCTGCCCCTTCCTCCCCTTCCTGCCCTTCCTGCCCTTCCTGCCCCTTCCTGCCCCATCCTGCCCCTTCCTCCCCTTCCTGCCCCTTCCTGCCCTTCCTGCCCCTTCCTGCCCCTTCCTGCCCCTTCTTGCCCTTCCTG
>NW_022436943.1:64874659-64876833 GCF_009761245.1 Sapajus apella
CCTTCCTGCCCCTTCCTGCCCCTTCCTGCCCCTTCTTGCCCTTCCTGTCCCTTCCTGCCCTTCCTGCCCCTTCTTGCCCTTCCTGCCCCTTCCTGCCCTTCCCTCCATGGGGCCCTCAGCGTGACACTGTCTGTGCCCTGAGGAGCGGATCTTTCTTGGTTACTTTTGCAGTAAACATCTCCCAGCTTGTAACTGGTCTTCTGACTTTCTTCTGATGAACAAAGTTCACAGAAGGTGCAAGATTACGAGCAAATGAGTGAATGGTTTTCAACCCCCGCTTTCCCACTCAGTTACCCCCGACCCACTGGGCATGTTGCTTAAACTCAGAGGGACCCAGGTCCCTCCACATCAGCAGACCACCTGGGCCTCCCCCGCCAACACGGATGCTCTAGAATCCCCCGCTTCCAACTGGGGAAGATCCGGGAAGATTACAGGGGCTTCTGACACAAAGCAATTTCTAAGCCTTTTAAATCCTTCCTGGAACACTGCGGAGTATAAATAAATAAATAGTTCCAAAGTGATTTCCACCTGCCCTCCTCAAGCTGGGAGTCTTTCAAGCACCCTGGCCCATGGCACCCAGAACGGTTGCCCTTGCCTGGGTGCCCCTCAGCCCTGCACCAAGGAAGCCAGGCCCTCCCGGGCACCCAGCTCTGCAGTTCGGGAGCAGAAGCGTCTCCGCAGCCTGCCGCTGGGAGCCATTTGGTTCTGCAGACGAGTAATCTCTTTATGGCCTGTTTCATTGTGAATCGTCACCAGACAACTATTAATCTTCAATCAGACTTTTATCAAGTGTTTGAGTTTTTTTTCCTCTCTCTCTCCCCAAGACTGGAGATATCAATATAGCAGCTGTCACGGGTCGTTACCAACTGCATCTTCACTATTATGGTAACATAAAGCCGGAGAGCAAGAGACTGGGGCCCCGTCCAACCGACAGCGTGTCTGGGCATCTGACTGTGCCGTCGGCGCGGTGACACTGTGCTGTCAGATGCGGGCACGTATCTGCCCCACCAACACGAGTGGCAGATGGGCGGCCGTGTCTCTGCGGAGCGGTCTCCAGCGGGCAGCCACGCCCAGTGCCCGTACAGACAGGAGGCCCAGGAGCATCCTTCCACCGCCATCTCAGCCCAGGGCAGGGGATCTCCTGGGGGAGAGGGCAGATGGGGAACAGGACAGACAGTGGTCTAGGTGGCCTCTGACACCCTTTTGACCAGCCAACATGGTGGTAGATGAGCAGAGAGTCGGGCACTGCTCTCTCTCAGAGGCTGTTTCAGGGGTTTGGTGAGACATAAGAAGCCCCAGCACAGGCAGGAAGCCAGTGCAGAGTGAGCAGTCAGTGCGCCGGACAGGAAAAGGGATGGCGGTGGGGGCTGTGGAGGAGGCGCCATGGGACAGTGGCCGGCCAGGCAGTGGGAGCCAGGAGACATGTGGCCCTGGACTCTGGCAGGACTGGCTTGCTTGGCAGGGCAGTGAGGGTGCGCTAGGCTCATGGGGCTGTCACAGCAAGTGCCATGGCCTGGGGGGCTGAGAGGGGGTCCTCACTGTCTCCCCCATCCATCATCTCACCCATCCACCCATCCACCATCCACCATCCACCCATCCACCAATCCACCATCCACCTTCCACCCATCCATCATCCACCATCCAACCATCCACCCATCCACCCATCCACCATTCACCACCCACCCATCCACCAATCCACCATCCACCTTCCACCCATCCACCATCCACCATCCAACCATCCACCCATCCACCCATCCACCCATCCACCACCCACCATCCACCCATCCACCATCCACCATCCACCCATCCACAATCCACCTTCCACCCATCCACCATCCACCATCCACCCATCCACCATCCACCATCCACCCATCCACCCATCCACCATCTACCATCCACCTTCCACCATCCACCATCCACCATCCACCTTCCACCCATCCACCATCCACCATCCATCTTCCACCATCCACCATCCACCATCCACCCATCCACCATCCACCTTCCACCCATCCACCCATCCACCATCCACCTTCCACCCAGCCACCATCCACCATCCCCCCATCCACCATCCACCATCCACCATCCATCCATCCATCCATCTACCATCCACCATCCACCCATCCACCACTCATCATCCACGCATCCACCACTCGTCATCCATCCATCCATCCACC
>NW_022436943.1:64876933-64886775 GCF_009761245.1 Sapajus apella
ATCCACCCTCCACCATCCACCATCCACCCATCCACCCATCCACCACTCATCATCCATCCATCCACCCACCCACCATCCACCCATCCACCATCCACCCACCCACACACCATCTACCATCCACCACCCACCATGAAGTGCATCCCACCCTTTCACCCTGGCTGCATCCACATCCATGCCTGGTTGTTATTCCTCCCTCCATCTGTCCATTGGCTGTTTCTCCAGCCCTTTATCCATTCATCTTCCACCATCCACAACCCATCTGTCGATTTCTATGCTGACCTTTCATTGCCCCCCTCCATCCACACACCCATCCATTAAATGAATTTTTTTGAGTTTCCAGCAGGCTCCGGATACTGTATTAGGTCCTGGGGATTAGAAAGATTAACGAGAAGTGGTCCCTGATCTCTCAGAATCCCCTTTTCCCATTGGCAGCCAAATTAAATCCAAACATGCTCGTATAACATTTACAGCTCTCCGTGCCTAAGCCAGAGTCTTCCTATCTAATCTCTCCTAGTGTCAAGCTGGACCCCTGACTCTCCCCAAGTGCACCCCTTCCTGCTTCTGAGCCACTGCCCTGGGGCCTGTCGGGGGCCCTCCACCACCCCAGCAGCTCTGCCTGAGATTGACCACACCTTCTGTGCTGGACAGGGCATCATTCAGCCACCACCACAGCCAGGGAGCAGGTGCAGTTATGCTCCCCACTGTACCGATGGAAAATGGAGGCCCTGCCAGTCCCCACGGACGCTCTGAGCACCTGTGCTCTACCCACAGGGCCTCTCCCCGCCTCTAGGGGCCCAGGGGGATGCAAGCTGGGCTCGGAGTGGGCAACAGCCCAGATCCCTCTGCAAGGGGGACAGGTGGCCACGGAGTCACTTCCAGCCTATGTAGCCCAAACCCTGGCGACTCCCAAGGTCTTGAAATGACCCCTAGCAGAACCCAGGGGAGAACGGGGTTGCCCCTTGCTCCATCCCACGCCTCCCCCGAAATGGGACCAGAGGGGCCTCCCTCACCCAGTCCCCTGGGTGCAACTGCAACAGCCACAGGAGGGGCCTTTTCCTTCGTTCCAAAAGATTCCTACTTCATCTCTCCGTCTGAAGTCTTCATTTCAACACAATTATTCAGGATTTAGGAGCAACTTCCCTGCCCTGCCTCTGTCTGTGGCCATCTGTTCTCCAAGTCTGTGGCATTCGTGGGACACCAGGGATGCTCACAGGATGAAGGAGGGCCACCCGCCCCCCCAACAACCCTGAACATCTCTTGTCTGGGCAGTGGGCCCCCCAAACCTCACAGGCTTCAGGACCCCATGAAGCCTCCCAGGTAAGGCAAGGCAGCGAGGGGAAACAGGGCATAAGTGAGGGTGCCACCTGGCAGAGGACCCCAGCCCAGCCAGAACCCTCCACCTGGGATCACCCAAGGGACCACACAGCCTAGGCTGGTGACTCAGGGGACAGGGGCTGGGGTGGGGACCAGGAGCTCCTCTGCAGGTGGGAGAGGAAGCCCCAGGTCAGAGGGTGCCTCTCTTGCCTTCCCACCATCAGTGGCTCCCCAGCGCCCTGCTGGGCTGGCTGCCTTCCCTCCTCCACTGCCTTCTCTCCTGCCGTCTCCTCCCCACATCTGAAGCTGCTCTCCCCAACAGCTATGGCCCTGAGAAGCAGGGCTGGACACGTTTTTTTCTGCAAAGGGCCAGAGAGGAATCCCTTTCTGTTTCCCAGGCTGATCTTTGTCATGATTATTCAAGGTCTGTCTTAGTCCTTTCCGATGCTGTAACAAAACCTCCAGGACTAGGCCCTTCAGAAGCAACGGAACTGTGCTTCTCTCTGTTCCGGAGGCTGGAGGGCAAGATCAAGGTGCCAGCAGGATGGGCCTCTGATGGGGCTGCCTCTGCATGCAAGACAGTGCCAGGCCACTGCGTCCTCCTGAGGGGTGAACGGGCATCTCACATGGCAGGAGGGACCCAAGGGCAGAAAGGGCAGCCAGGCCTCCCAGCCCTTCCCAAGAGTCAAACCCGCCTTTGAGGGCAGAGCCTCCTAAACACCCACCCTTAATAGCACCTCATCGGCACTGAAGTTCCGACACACAAATCTGGGGGACCGTTCAGGCCCCAGCACAGCCCAAAGCGGCCGCAGATGAGCTGTGACAAGTTCGGGTGGCTGTGCTGGAGAGAACCGTCACTTCCAAAGGAGGCAGAGCCTGGATACAGCCAAAGGTCCCCTCCAGTGAGAGACCCCAGTCCCAGGGGCTCTCAGGGGCTCTGGGAGGAGCTCATTCCCTGCGTGGTGTCTGGACAGAGGAACCCAGGAGCCACACAGCTCCCCTGCTCACCCCCAGCAGCTAAGCGGCGGGCAGGGACCCTCTCCTCTGCCTCACGCCAGGACCGTCTGCCAGGCGGGACTCTCCCTCCCACGTGGTGGCTGGGCACCCTGGCCTTGTGGCCAAAGTCTCCAAACATCCAAGGAAGGAACATTAGCTCCAGGGCCCTGCTTCCTTAGGGGAAGCCCGGAGCCCCCAGCCCCGGCCCCGGGTAGCTGCTCCTGTGCGTGGGAACAACTGACCCACTGCCAAATTCCAAAGCCTTGTTGCAGAGGGCAGCAGTCGGACCCCCCTCACGAGCCAGCCTCCAGCAAGACTCTGCATGTCTGGTGCCCACTGCTCCCAGCCACAGGGGCCTGGATTCCTGGTACAAACACAAATGGAGCCTTGGAGGAGACCCCCCATACTCCCCATTCCCCATGCCGCTGAGATCCAGGTCGGGGAGGGTCTCGCAGGAGGCCAGGTCACTGCTGACCTGGGACCATTCGGGTGCTGAGAGGCCAGGAGAACCTCGGGACCTACCCCGTCCTCCTGCCCCACCTGAGCGGGCTTGGCCAGCAGAACCTCGGGGCTGGCCCAAACCCAGATGCCACAGCACCTACATCTGCTCCGCCCACAACCACGAGCTGGAGCGGCACAGCCTGGGTGGGAAGCGCCGCCTCCCTCACCTGTGGCCAGGTGTGTGCTACTCACAGCAGCCGCTATCTCGCAGCCCGCCATCCCCCCCTTGGCCACGTGTCCCCCTCTGCCCATACGCTCACCCCACCTACAACCATGGCCAGGGTTGTGGGTGGGGTGAGTTTGCCCTGGGCAAAGGGGTTGATTTTCTGTTTCCCACCACATATGGATCCCCAAGACGGCAGGGCCAGGGCTGTTCCCAGTGCAGGGCCTGGCACACCACCTGTGGACATTGAAGGGTCGCCAGGTGAATGAGGGCACCCGCGGAACCTGCTCCAGCGTGAGGGGGAGACACCTGGTCATGCCTGCCGGACCCTGTCCGAAATGCCCCGTCCGTTTAGCTCAGCACCAGCCTGGCAGGCCCCTGCCTCAGTCACCCCAGGGCCCCACTGAATTGGCACGTGGGGGTGGAGAGAGCTGGTGGCCGTGGGAGGAGATCAGGGGGATCACGGCGCAGAGACGCAGCACTGCCTACACGCCTGTCTGCCCGGTTTGGGCCTCTGCAAAGCCTCTCGCCGCCGACTGGTTGCCAACACCCGCTCCTTGGCTAGGACACAGTCCTTGGCCCTTGCAGAAGACGGTGTCTGCCAGCGAAGCCAGCCTTCAGCTGCCCAACAGGAGGCCCCAGGGTGAAGCCCCAATCTAGCCTCTAGCCCTTTGGGAATCTCACCTAGGGACACACCCTGGGGGGCTGCGTTCACCTGTCGGGCCCCACACACATCTTCATCCATTGCAGCCCAGAGAGAAACGTGGTATGCCAAAGGCAGAGGAAATTTGGGACGGGAAACAGCCCACAGGTTCGGGATAGGGACACCGGTGTGTGATACCCATTGCTGCCGCCCACCAGCCATGCGGCCCTGGGGACCCCCATCACTCTCTGTGCCTCGGCTTCCTCATCTGCAGTAGTGACTGCCGCCCAGGACCTGCTGGGATAGAGCAGCATCGTGCGTGGAAGGTTCCTTTGCGGCTCTCATGAGAACCCGGGGTCACCAAGCTGCGGCTGGGAGCTGGGCTCCCGTGGAATTGCAGGTAATTCTCCCAGCAGCACCGCCAGGGGCCTGTTCTCTTCCCTTTTGAATGTAGACGCTCAGGCTCAGAAAAGTTGAGTTCTCTGCTCAGTGTCTGAAAAGGCTGGGTGCTGGTCGGGCTTCCGCTATGACGACGCTTTGTAACGAGCAACCTACAAACTGTGATCACTACAGCCACGGCTTCCTTTCTCCCAAGGTCTGCAGGAGAACCCAGCCCTCGCTCCAGGGCCCTGTGCTCTCGGGTCCGCCCCAGCATCTCTGTCCTGGGACCCACGGCTGCCTGGGCTGGCTCTTCTCACAGCGGATGACAGCAGTGTGGAGGCCAAGCCTGACAAGCAGGCCCAGGGACAGCCCCCGCCATGCCTGCCAGCCCCAGGTCAAAGCCACTCACAGGGTGAATCATGAGCCCAGCATTCATGATTCAGGAAAACATGCTCTGCCTCCTCTGGCAGGAAGCCTGGGCAGAGTGTGAGTGCAGTCCAGATGCAGGGAGGGAGCGACAGGCTGGGGACCAGACACCGCCTAGCCCGGTAAGGACATAGCCAAGGGCAGGTGCACATCCACTCGGCTCCAAGAACAAGTTCTCCTCTGAACCAAGGCTCCTCCTTGGCCGGGAGGGGGCTGAGACTTGAAGTCTGCCCCCAGCTTCCAGGGAGCACCCTGCCACCCCCCACAAGAGTCCCTGCAGCCAGCAGCACACTGAGGTCTGCCCCTGGCACCAGCCCTCTCCAGGCCTCCAGCAGCGGAATTCGGGCCCCTCCTCCTGATCTCCCCAGCTCTGGCTCGGCCCTGCGGTCCCATCTCAGGACTAAAAGGGTGCCATCGTCATGCCCTGAGGTGCCCATGGAGAGGACAGAGGGAGCAGAGCCTTGCCCACCAGCTCTGGACTTGACGCTCCCCACAGCCCTATAGACCGGGGGTGTCACCAGACCCCACACACTCTTGCACACCGGAGGTCCTCGGTTTTAGAGAAATGAACACAGAACAAATAAAGAACAAGTAAGGAAGCCAGGTCCAGAAAAGGGAGTTTTTGGCCAAATGTATGCAGGGGCTCAGCCGTCCTGGCTCCCGAGGCCCTGCCTCTCCTGCAGGGCCCCTTGAAGGACTGTCCTCTCACGATTCCAAGGCTTGAGGGTCCCGCCAGGCATGTGTGCCCATGGACGCATGTGCCGGGTATGTGTGCCACGTGTGCACGAGCCCGTGTGTGTCTGCGTGTCTGCATATGTGCTATGTGTGCTTATGTGTGAGATGTACGTGTGCGTGTGTATGCTTGTGGTGTGTGCACACACACAGGGGCCGTGCAGAGAGAAGGGTGAGGGGACACTCAGAAGCTCCCCTGCAGAGATCATTTAAGGGAGCAGCACGGGGCCCAGCTAAACACTGCCCTGACAGCCCGGTGTCCCCTCTGAACGCCCACTGAGTATGAAATTAAGTCCAGTGCTTCTCCTCAGCCAGCTGATTACCTGTGCTCCAGCCACAAGGGACAGGGACTTGTTCAATTTGCTACCCCGACCCCCAAAAGGTTAAATTCATTGTGGGGACTCTCTGTGGCTCACTCCGCAGCTGAAGCATCCACATAGCTGACAGGTCTGAGTGCAGGGCGCGGCTCCAGCCCACAGTCCCATATTCATCCAGGCCTGACGGCGCCCGGGGCCTCATTAGGTGCTGAGAGACATGGAAGCCCCAGGCCTCGCTCTCAGGGAAAACAGCCTGAGCCCACTCCCGAGTAACTGGGGCATCAGGGGTGTTGCTGAGCAGCCAAACGGGATAGACGGGGACGGGGGGCGCAGTGAGGACGAGGAGTCCCGGCAGGTGAGCGGGGTCAGGAGAGCGGCGAGAATGGGGCCCAGGGACATGCTGGCCATGGCAGGGGTAGTGGTGGTAGCCGGGGGCCTCTGGGTGTCCCCAGAAGCCACCACAGTGATGAGCCTCCCTCCTCCCTAGAGGGGACAGAGCACCTGGGTTGTGCTGAGGCTGGTGTCGGCAGCTGGGGCTGGAGACCCCGGAAGCCACAAGCTAAAGAGAAGAGAAAGCCCCCTAGGCCGGCCCCGGCTTCCCTCCCGCGCCCAGCAGGCTCTCAGGCAACCATGGGGTGGAAATGGAATCCCACTGTTTTTTTTCTTTCAAGAAATCGCACTGCTGTTTTCAGGTGTTATGTTTATCATTAGCAGTGTGTTTGAAGGATAGAAAAAGTCACAATAGTGTGATTAGGAACAAATTTGATTCTGATTACAAATTCTTAGTGGATGTTTGGAAAGCTCCACGTTCCATCTAGACGTTTCCGTGCCCCACACGCGGCCCGTCCACCTCCCGCCGAAGACTTCCATCCCGCGCGGTGTCAAGGATGCAACGTTTATGGGATGCGTCTTATTCTGCTGCAAGAGGAAAACACCCTACAAAGTTGACATTTGTGATAATATATTATGTCAGTTGAAATAGGCAAGAAGTTAATTAAAGACAGAGAGTTAATTAATGAGATCCAGTGCACGTTAGCGATCATCACCTCATCGGAGAGGAGTAATTACAGTGGTGTTGCGGGTGTTTCTCTGTTCTCCTAGGTGGCGTGTTGACACATCACATAAGTCACTCTGTGTCGGAGGGTAACTCTCTCCGCAGAGCAGCTGGGACGGCGGATGGATCGACCGTGGCAAGTGGGCTCTGAAGCTGCGGCAGCCCCTGCAAAGCTCCGTGTTTGATGGAACCAGGCCACCTGCGAGCAGCCGGGGACACGCAGGGACAGCCCGGTACTGGCTGCAGTGTTGGGAGAGAGACCCAGAGGGCCAGCAGCAGCCTGGCCCCGGAGCTTCCGGGCAGCCCGGGAGAGTAGGAGGGCGGCGGCTCTCAGCAGTGCCTGTGGCCTGCAGAAGTATTGCCAAAACTCTTTCAGTCTCCAAGTGCCCCGATTTGGCCAATCAATGGCATGGTGCTCTAGAGATAGGAAATGCTTAACCGTCCGCTGTATGAAGACCGGGCTTCCCACCTGTTTTCCACACTGACGTGCCTGCCCCGAGTGCCCGGGACAGTGCCCAATGCTGGACAGGGGCCCCGTGACAGGCTGGATGCATAGGGGGCAGGGTGCTGCCCGGTCAGGAGAGCGAAGGCCACCACTCCAAGGAACTGCTTCGTCTCCCTGGGCCTCA
Source organism: Sapajus apella (assembly GCF_009761245.1). Classification (NCBI taxonomy): domain Eukaryota; kingdom Metazoa; phylum Chordata; class Mammalia; order Primates; family Cebidae; genus Sapajus; species Sapajus apella. The sequence continues at coordinate 64,884,090 of NW_022436943.1, forward strand.
GCTCTCTCATCTGTGAAATGGGGACTGGCAGCGTCCACCAGGCAGGGCGGGCCTGAGACTCAAGGTGAGGATTCGGGGCTCAGATATGTGAAGTTCCCGGTACACACTGCACGCAGCCATGAGGAATGTCAGCCTGCCCGCTTCTGCGGGACTGTCAGCTCCTGGAGTGAGGACAGACCCTGCATCACCCTGGCTCCTCCTGTTCCCCTGTGGTACCCGGAGGTCAGGCTTAGCCCAGAATGGCTGAGGGGCCCGGGTGAGGTGCAGAGCTGTGGAGAGAGTGCCCCACCCATGGATGGCCAGAGTCCCAGGAAGTGTCCTCTCAAAGTCGGGGCTCCAGCTGAGGCTCAGAACAGGGACGGATGCAGGAGATGCCGGAGAAGCGGTGAATGGCGTTTGCAGAAGTGTCTGTGGCTGCCGCATGGAGGGCACGGCCAGTCCCACAGGGAAGGTCTGAGGAGCACCCTGGGTGGAGGGAAGCGGGAGAGATGGGGCTCAAGGGGGGCTGGGCCACTAAGTAGTGGGTGCTGTTAGTCCCCATTTTACGGATGAGAGAGCTGAGCCTCATCGAGACTAAGCAGTTCCTTGATGGCTCTGGGAGGGCCTTGAGCCCTGGGAAAAACACTCGGGCCTTATTCTGAGAGTCTAGGGGAGCCACAGAAGGTTCTTGAGCAGGGGAGTGGCTTTGGTAGCTACCTACTTAGAACAGTCCCCGCAGAGGCCGCAGAGACTCGCTCCAGACCTCCCTCTCTAGAAACAGGACACGTCCACACTTTGCAGGTGGCAGCGCTCCGTCCTGGACCACACACGTGGACTTCCTGTGGCACACAGCACACTTCCAGAGACTCAGACCGAAATGGGTGACATCCCACAGAGGGTCAGACGGAGCAAGACACCCAGCATGTGGGCAGGTCACCTCGTATGTCAGAGGGGACACCTGGTGTGGAACCAAGAGCCAGGGATCTGCCCGTAGGGCAGGGTGTGGAGGGCACTGGCCAGGTGGACTAGGGGAGAAAATGCAGGGTCACGAATGAGTAGACTCTGTGCAATTAAGGAATAGCCCAGATGGAGGGACCCAGGGGTCAAGGGTGGGGGCCCAGTTGGGGTCATGGGAAGGGGCTGTGAGCCAGGGACTGTGGCTCCCATGACAAGACCAGAGCAGGAGGGCCCTGGCCTGATGCTTGGCCAGAGCCCGCTGGCTGCTGTGGACAGGTGATGGCGAAGGAGCACAGACAAAGGCGGCTGCCACCATCCAGGGCGGGCATGCTGGGAACTCAGCCGGGGGACAGAGGCCTGGGAGGAAGTGGGCAGACTGGACATAAATGAAGGTGGGATGGCGTGGGGCATGGGGTGTGGGGCGTGGGGCGGGGGGTGGGGCGTGGGGGTGGCTTCTCAGTTGTGAGTGTTCTAAGGTCTCTCACCCCAGTACCTCCCCTGCTCCCTGCTGTCTCTGAGCCGCGGTACAGGCTGAGAAGACACCCAAACCCACCAGGATCTGCGTGCTCAGGCCATTTGGCTCTGCACAGAATCGGCCTGAGCCGCAGGCCTGGAGCTCCCCAACCCCAGGGAATGCAGCTTTCCCGTGCCAGTCCAGCCGCCTGTGACCGCGTGCTTTGGTGACGGTGTCTCTCTTTAGCAGGAAAAAAACACGCTTTACCTCCAATTTGTCATCAACCATCTGTTGGTCACATCACAGAAGTTAACCATCATTGTTAGAATTGGGGACCTCCAGGAGGGGCTGCTCCTAGATGGGGCATCCCCTTCCTCCCAGCCCTGGGGCTCGGTTTCCATCTGAAGCCCAACTCCACAACCAGGCGGCGGGGTCTCACCCTTGACACTCCCTCCACCTGCCGCTGTTCCCTCGGTGGGCTCAGCGTGCGGACCATCTGCAGCGCACAGCCCAGGCCACGCAAACTCCTCCTCACGGCGCCCACCGCCCAGCAAGAGAGGGAGGTGGTCAGCGAGTAAGATCCGTGAACACCTGCGGCTACAGGTGAGGCGGGGCAGGCATGGCCGGGCGGGAACGCAAGACCTCTAGCCAGGGCTAAAGGGGGCCCCGGGGGCTAAGGGGAGAGCACCCCATTCCACAGGGGGAACAGCCAGCGCAGGAGCCCTGAGGCTGGGCCTCTGAGGAGCCGGAGGAGCCCCAAGTAGCAGGCTCTGCTGGGACGCCCCAGAAGGGCCAGGCGAGGGCTTGGCATTTGCCAGAATTAACCCATTCCCACCAAAGTGAGCCAGAAACCATAGCGCCCCAAGCGCTTTCACTGCAGATCAGAGCTCGGCACGGCCCGGGCGCTGGGTTTCCGGCTCTGTGAAAACCAGTTGATGACAGCTCTGTGTAATTAACGATATCTGATAATTAGAGCTTGAACTGCGCAGGAGGCAGACTCCGGACTCTTCCAAAGTACAGCAGACACAGACACGCACACACCACACACACACCCTCGCGGCAGACACACACACACACCCTCACAGCAGATACAGACACGCACACACCACACACACACCCTCACAGCAGACACAGACACGCACACACCACACACACACCCTCGCAGCAGACACACACACACACCCTCGCGGCAGACACACACACACACCCTCGCGGCAGACACACACACACACCCTCACAGCAGATACAGACACGCACACACCACACACACACCCTCACAGCAGATACAGACACGCA
>NW_022436943.1:64889775-64890217 GCF_009761245.1 Sapajus apella
ACACCCTCACAGCAGACACTCACACAGACACGCCCTCACAGCAGACAAACACACAGACACACACATATACACATACACACCCTCGCAGCAGACACACACACTACATACACACACAGCAGACACACAGATATGCACACAACACACACCCTCGCAGCAGACACACACACACACACCACACACACACCCTCAGCAGACAGACACACAAACATGCACACACGCAGACACACACACCCTCGCAGCAGACACACACACAGCCTCACAGCAGACACACATACAGACATACACACCACACACACACACCCTAGCAGCAAACACACACAGACATGCACACACCACACACACACCCTTGCAGCAGACATGCACACAGACACACACACCACACACACATACACCCTCGCAGCAGATACGCACACCACACACACGCACCCTCACAGCAGACACA
>NW_022436943.1:64890317-64904917 GCF_009761245.1 Sapajus apella
CACACACCACACACGCACCCTCACAGCAGACACACAGACACACACATCACACACACACACCCCAGGAGCAGACACACACATGGACACACCACACACACACACCCTCACAGCAGACACACAGACACACATACCACATACACACACCCTAACAGCAGACACACACACACACCACACACCACACACCCTCGCAGCAGACACACACCACACACCCTCAAAGCAGACACACATACACACACACACACACACCACACCCTCACAGCAGACACATACACAGGCACCACACACACAGACACACCCTAGCAACAGACACACACACAGACACACACACTACGCACACACACACATGAACCCTGGGCTGTCAGCAGGGCAAGCCCAGGGGCACTAGAAGCCCTGGAGAAAAGGGACAGAACGTTCCTGACATCAGGGGCTTCTGGTCTGGGAGAAGTCACAGCCCATGTGCACAGGCTACAAGACAGAGACAGAGAGAGACAGAAACAGAGGCAGAGAGACAAGGCTGGTGGGCAGCCCCCACCCCTGCACAGGGCTGGCCAGCCTCCCTGTGGCCCTGCCTCCTGAAGCAGTGCCTCCTCTCGGCCACCAGAACCTGCTTCCCCGGGGTCCTGGCCTCCCGGGGCCTCTCCTCCCCTCTGCTGTCCCTGCAGGATCGCTGTACTCCCCACACCTACACAGCCTTCCCTGGGGCCCTCCGGGGCCGGCCCGCTGATCAGAGCCCTGCTCGCACTCAGGCTTGGGGTGCCAGCCCTCCTGCCCTCCCTATGGCGCCTTGCTGCCGATGGGGCCTTGGCTCCCATCACAGGTCATGGGCCCGGTCCAGCACTGCCCTTAGTACAAGACATGGCCACCTCTGCCCCAGTCATTCCGCCTCCCATGGCACCATGAGTGCTACCCGCCCTGGACCGTATGTCAATGACGAGACCCCGGGCCCAGGACTCGGCCTGCCACAGCCCCCACGTCACGGATGATCTCACACCGTGGCCCTCTTCCTTCCTGGCCCTGAACTAGCATGAGGTCCCCTGCCCCAGGGCCTCTGCACATGCTGCTCTGCTTCCTGAGCCCCCCCTCCCCAGACCTCTGCATGGCTCACTTCCCATCACTCAGAGCTCAGCCCAGGTGCCCCCGCAGGAAGCCGTGTCCTCCCCCATCTGAGGTGGCCCCACCCCGTTGTCGCTTTCCACTGTGGCCCTACCCTATGTCCTCATCACTCCGTCCACCCCGGCCGCTCCACCAGAACCGAAGCTTCGAGGCCGGGCCATGCTGTCTTCCCAGCATGCGCTTCCGCGTCTCCCGCACGGAGAGCAGAGAAGCACTCACATCACCTTGCTAAGGATGCCACTATTTGCCGACAGTGGGAGGACTGAATGAGTGTATGAATGAATGAATGCATGAGTGAATACTTCACCAAGGACTCGCTCCCTGAATGCACCTTGCTTGCTCTCCCACCAGTTAGGGTCCTTCCAAAATTCAGAAGGGCTCAACCCAAGCACCCCGTGGTCTGTGGATGCCTTCACCCCGAGGCTTTGTTCTACCTGGCTGGGGACAACCTCTCACCTATCCCCCACCTCCAAGGCGAAGCTCACCACAGGCTGTGCTGCTGTCTATCTCCCCTAAAGCCCCAAATGGCCCCAACCTCACCCACTGGAGGCTGACCCCAAGGTTTCAGTCTTCATGCAGTGGCTGGGGAAACACAGAACCCCCAGAGGGACCTTCAGAGCCGACTTACGAATCCAGGACCCAGGACTCAGTGGGTTGGAGAGACCGCCCAGGGCTCCAGCAGCAGAGGGGACCAGAGCACCAGGGCCAGGGCCTCTGTGGAGGACATAAGGCAGGTGGGCAGGAGGGCAGAAGGACCTCTACCTGGGACCCAAAGAGCAGATTCAGCCTGTCCCCCAGTGTGGAGGCTAGAAGTCAAGATCAAGGTGCCTGCAGAGCTGGCACTTCCTGGAGGCTGTGGGAGAAAATCTGCTCCTGGCCCCCTTCCCATGGGGTGCCCTGGCTGCAGCTGTGTCACCCCAGCCTTGGCCTCTGCCTTCACAGGGCCATGGCCACCTTCCTTCTGTGTCTCCTTCTCTGTCTCACGGGACACCCATCGCTGGGTCACCAGGATGAGCTCATGTTGAGATCCTCACCTTATAACATCTTCAAAAGCCCTTATTCCCAATCAGTTCATGTTCTGAGGTTCTGGGTAGACATGCTGTGTGAGCCGTTCTCATGCTGTTAGTAAAGACATCCCCAAGACTGGTAATTTACAAAGGAAAGAGGTTTAATTGACTCACGGTCCTGCATGGCTGGGGAGGCCTCAGGAAACTTACAATCCTGGTGGAAGGGACAGTAAACACGTCCTTTTTCACATGACGTCAGGAAGGAGAAATGCTGAGTAAGAGGGGGAAAGCTCCTTATAACCATCAGGCCTCGTGAGAACTCACTCCCTGTCAGGAGAACAGCAGCATGGAGGTAACTGTCCCTATGGTTCAATTACCTCCCACCAGGTCCCTCCCATGACATGTAGGGATTATGGGAATTACAAGATGAGATTTGGGCCGGACACAGCCAAACCATATCACATGCCTTTTAGGGGTTCACCATTCAACTCATTGCAAGTCCCATGGGGGTGGCAGCTGGGAGGGACACAGGGCTGGGCTCAGAGGCAGGCTGGCTGCATCTCCCCAGCACCTGCATGGCACCCGGTCCCGTCCCCTCCCTGCCCTTGACCTTCCCAGCGCTCGCTGACAAACAGCTGCCTGTCCTCAGCCACCCTCTCTGTCCGACTCTGGGAGCCCAGTGCAGCAAAGGGGAGGCGGACGAACGGTCCAAGGTGGAGGCAGTGTGGCTGCTGCTGCCAAACTTCAGGGGCACAGGAGGACGCCTGGGGTGGAGAGGGTGTGCTGGCTGATGGGGTTTTCTGCTGCTGCTTCTGTTTACCTCTGTCCCTGGATGCTTTCAGAAATGAACATTCTGGTCTGGAGCTGGAGGGCTGAGTTTGGAACCCAGCTGTGGAAGGTGGCACTCAGGGCGGGACCAGATGCCCTGGGCCCTGAGGCTCTGCCTGCCTCTGACTGAGGGCCCTTGGCTTCAGGGCCGTGAAGCTGCAGGTCCCTATCTGGGCTGAACTCCAGTTCCCAAGCCCACCTGTGTGGGGCCCCCCACCTCTGCCCCTGAGAACCACCTGGGAGCCTTCAGAAGGAATGTAGACCTGCCTTCCCCGAGAAATTCCAACTGGACTTGAGGTAGGAGGCAGAACGACTGCAGAGGCAGAGCTGGGAGGCTGGACCAAGCTGAGGACTAGTTAAAAGAGCTCTGGACCAGAGGCAGCTCCCCGTGAGACACGCCCATCAGTGTGCCTGTCAGTTGACCACTGCCATAGCAACACCCAGAGGCCACCACCCCTCTCTGTGGCAAAGATCCAACAACCCAGAAGTTACCATCCTAATTCTAGAAATTTCTGCATACTGCCCCTTAATTTGCATTACTTTGGGTGTAGGTATAACCCTGACTGCAGAACTGCCTCTGTGCTGACTCTCTGGGCCCACTGCCTGTGGGCTAGCCCTGCTCTGCAGAGAGCGGCCCCTCTGCTACAGCTGCCCCTGGCCACTTCAATCAGAGTTGCTGTCTAACACCACTGACTTGCTCTTGAATTCTTCCTTAGGTGACGCCAAGAACCCTCCCGGGCTAAGCCTCAATTCCAGGGCTTGCCTGCCCTGCATTGGATGGGTCTGGGGTGGAACCTGGGAAAGGGGGATGGAAGGGCTCCCCAGGACACAGGAGGAGGGATCCAAATGAGTGCACAGGCAGGGAAGGGCGTGCGCCCATCCACACGAAGGGAGATGGGAGTGTGTGCAAGTGCATGTGTCTGGTATCTGACACAAAACAGTCCATGGCTACCCAGCCAATCTACATGCTGTTCACACCCTGAAAAACACCCTGCTGAGAACACTCAGCTGGGCCCTTTTTGCCCTTCATGCAGGAAGTCAAATTCACAGGAAGACAGTGAAGATACCAGGAGGAGGGGTCAAACCGGGGGGCTGACCTGGTGGGAGGACACCTGGGCCCCTCAGCACCTCCCTCAGGGGCTGGACACCAGGCCGGGGGCGGCCGCTGCAGACTATTCCATGCACACAGGACAGGGCCCTGTTCAGGGTCGCACAGGAGAAGAGACAGTTGCCGAGGTGACCGTGATTGAAATTCTCTGGAGCAGTGTTCAGTGGCAGCATAGCCCCAATCATGTGTATTCTTTGCTTGCCTAGGACACGCTCGTACATAGCCGAGAAGATTTAAAATGTTTATGCATTATGCGGGCCAGAGTAAAACAAGCTGAGGAGCTGTGGTTGCTGAGTGCGCGGACTCATTCAGTGGCTCCTTAAGGAATCTTCAAGAGGGGAAACCTCGGCTCGGGGACGTGGGGTGAGAAATGCCAAGCCGCCCGGGCACCGCTCGCCAAGGCAGACGGGAAGATCTGAGCCTCGTCACCTGGAAAAGGAGGCGATTTGGGTCATCAGGGACACAGAGGACAGGTTAGGGGAGAGAGACAGGATGCGGTGGAGACAGCGAAGCCCCCATCACCTAAGGTGCGAGGAAGCGTCAGAGCAAAACCAAGCTCTGCTGCTCATGGGGTGAGCATCTCCTCACCTCGGCTTCTTCCGTGTAAAACGGGCACAAACCTCACGCCTGTACTGTAATCCCAGCACTTTGGGAGGCCCAGGAGGGCGGATCACAAGATCAAGAGATTGAGACCATCCTGGCCAACGTGGTGAAACCCCATCTCTACTAAAAATACAAAAATTAGCTGGGCGTGGTGGTGCATGCCCATAGTCCCAGCTACTCGGGAGGCTGAGGCAGAAGAATTGCTTGAACCTGGGAGGCGGAGGTTGCGGTGAGCCGAGATCGCGCCATTGCACTCCAGCCTGACACCTGGCTACGGGGGAGACTCTGCGTCAAAAAAAAAAAAATGGGCACAAACAAAGACACGGCTTCTGCAGGCTGGAGAGCTAATGAGCCAATGGCCATAGCAAGCCCCGCTCCTCAGTCCTCCTGTCCCCACCCCCTCACCTGCCTCGGAGGAGTAGACGAAGCATGGCCCCACCCAGATCAACAGAGATGATACAAGAGAAAGCATTCTTTTATTTATTTATTTATTTATTTTTTATTGCATTTTAGGTTTTGGGGTACATGTGAAGAAAATGCAAGATTGTTGCATAGGTACACACATAGCAGTGTGATTTGCTGCCTTCCTCCCCATCACCGACATCTGGCATCTCTCCCCTTGCTATCTCTCTCCACCTCCCCACCGCCCCCCCGTCCCTCCCCCATTTCCCATTGTTAAACGGGAGACGATGTGGCTCCTGGCTTTGTGAGCGTCGTTTTATCCTGTGCAGGAGGCAGAGGCCATAACGGCTAGGGAGCACATGTGGGAGTGTGACCTGCCCCCCCTCATTCCTGGAGGCTCTCCTCATAGACTGATGCATGCACAGGAGGGGGTCATTAGGGAGGGCCAGGGACACAGGCTGGCTCTTGTCAGAGGGTTCGGATCCCAGCCCTACAGCCCCAGAACTGGAGAATTTCCCAGAGGGGAAGGGTACGGTCTTCAGATAGAAAGGACCTGCTGGAGAAAAGATCAAACCACAGCCCATAGTGGGCCCACAGGTAAAGAAACCTCAGAAGCTTCAAGAGAGAGAAAAATGCATCACAAGAAAAAGGATTCCTGAAATAGGGATGGGAACTCTAGAAGCTAGAAAATGATGTCTTCAGAATTCAGAGGGAAAGGAGCTTTCACTTGGATACGGGACAAACCAAGCTGTCAAACACACGTGAGCTGAATGGAGACACTCTGGGTCATGCCGGCTCTCAGACACTGCATTCCATGCAGGCTTTCTCAGGAAGCTCCTACAGGATGTGCTTCAGCAAAACAAGGGAGTAAACAATGGCAGAGGAACATGTGTGGGAAGTAGAAAAGTTCCTCTTCAAATGTTCGTTACTTGTTAAAGAATAAATCGTGTTAGAAATAATAGTTTGCTTTACAGACTTTCTTCAAAACCTTCTTGCTTTTTGCTAATAACTGCTTGTTAAGCCCTATCCCATGTAGCCGTTAGACATGCTCACAGGCATGCAGTACATTCTATGTCCTTGTACTTTAACCAAGATATTTATGCTCTTACTTTTCTAAGTCCTTTTGCAAGCAACTTCCTGTCCCTTCCTTATTTGGACTTCCTCTTTGCCTTTACCTATTCAACACAGTTTTAAGTTATTAACCAGTCAGGTTCAGTTTTAGAGTATGAGATCTGGCTCCAACCAATGGAGATCAGACACAGCTGTAAAGACGACCCCAAACGGGTAAAGGATAAATATGTCTGATTTTCCTCTCTTCGTTGTACTGTCATGGCAAGACAGCTAACAGGAGCATCCTTTCCGGAGAAAGTAAAATTGCCTTACTGAGACATCCTTTGTCTCAGTGCTGATTTCTCTTTGTCGCACAGAGCAATTGTTTCCAACAACATGTACTCAGGAAAACAGGGGATTCAACTCTGAAGAAGGGAGCAGAAGGGAAGCTCTGAGCAAAGGCCAGGCGGCTCCTCCAGGGAGCAACTTGCAGAAGGAGGAGGAGGTATCGCTCTAGTTCTGTGTTCGTTCTGTCTGTGGCTCCGTCTTTCCCCACTCTGCTGGGGGCACCCTGAAGGCCTTTTCTCTCTGTGTCCTATTCCGGGAAATCTCATGTGATTTCTCTCTTAATTTTCTTCTTCCTATTTCCTATTTTCTTTCTTCCAGGAAGTTGAAAGTTGAGCTTCCTTAACTGATTCTCTAATTTCTTGGGGTTTACTCCGTGTTGTTTATTTTTTCCTGGACTTCAGCCTCTGTCCCTTGCTTTGGATGCTTGTCTTGACTGTCATGTTGCTTCCTAATGGCCCCTCCATGGTGTACCCAGGGCTCGCCTTAGAAACACGAGTCCTTCTTCAGTGCTCAGAGGATGCGGAGGGGAGTCTTCTGACCCCTGAAGCGAACTTTTCCCTCCTGCTTCCTCTTCCTGCTTTCTCTGGCCTGGTCCTCCATGTGGGCTTTCTTCCCTCTGGCTCAGATGAGGACACGAGACCTTGTCCATGAATCTGGAGAGTGCAGCAGAGCCTGAGCCGGAGCCTCCCGACCAGATCTGAAGGAAGGGCATAACAGCTGAGAAACCCAAAGAGAGCCCAGACTCCCATGACGGAGCGCTGTGGCCTGCTCCGTGGCCCCCGTGGATGGGACCCCAGAGAGAAGACACCACCTCGGTCACCCTCCTCCAGCTCAGGGGCAGCTTTCATTGCTGAATCACGAGTTGAGCGTCCACTTTCCAAGACCCTCTGCCTGAACAGCAGGGCTTCATAAAGCCAAGAGATAGAAAGGGGTGGTGGAGTGTCCCCTTCTGGCATAAACCTTGCCGGTTCTTGCTTGTACCCTGAGCAATGACCACCCAGGTCAGGAAAAAGCAGACGTGCAGGTGATGAGAGGCTATGTCTTGCCCTGCCTTTGGCTGCCTCATTCACCAGGGCTGGCTGAGCTGCAAGGGACGGAAACCCAACTCCAGCATCAGGAGCACAGAGTGGGAGGGGCTGCTTCATGCACCTGGGATGTGAGGCCAGGGCTGGCTGGGATCCAGAATGCAGCGGCCACCACACCTTGTCTTTCACATGTCCTCATGTCACACACGTGTCCTCCTGCGGAGTGTGTTGTGGCTGGTGGCTGCTCACCTCTTGTCAACTGGGAGAACCCCTGTGGGAGGGACAGCCTCCCTCATGTCTCCAGCTGAAAGTCCCACAGGAGACTCTAATGGGCTTCCCTGGGTGGCAGGGATACCTGGTGAAGGAAATGTCTCACTGGTGACAGCAAGTGCCCCCTCCAGGTCCTCAGGGTCATCACAGAAAGTTTCCGTGGGGGACTGTTTACAGCAGCAGGGCTGGGTAGGGAGGTTCAGTAAGGGGCAGTGGAGACACCCGCTGTGGGGCTGGGGCTGGGAGACACCCGCTGAGGGGCTGGGGCTGGGTCTGGGAGGGGCGGTCACATGGAGAGGGCTTTCCGATGGGAGCTGTGCCCTCCACAGGGGGACAAGGCTGAGTGTGGCAGAGAGAGAGAGCTGGGGGCACTCACTCACCCCCACTTTCTTTTCACCCTCATCTCCTGTGGGTCATTCCTATGGGCAGAACCCACCAGAAACTAAAAGGAAGTAGCTCACTGACACATGCCAGGAAAGTCACCTTCCAAGACCCAGGGTCAGGGAGAATGGGTCTGGAGCACCAGACGGACATGATCCCACCCAGGGGTGGGGATGGCTGCTGTAACTATGGTGGTGGGGTTGGTGGGAACCAGTGGGGGCATGGTGAGAGCAGCAGTGGGGTGGTGGTAACCATGGTGATAGGGTGGCAGTAACCATGGTGATGGGGATGACAGCAGTGGTGGGGTGATGGTAACCATGGTGAAGAAGAGGTAACCATGGTGATGGGGTGATGGTAACCATGGTGATAAGGTGACAGCAGTGGTAGGTGATGGTAACCATGACGATGAGATGGTAACCATGGTGATGGGATGATGGCAGCCATGACGATGAAGGGTAACCATGGTGAAGGGGTGATGTAACCATGGTGATGGTGGTGATGGTAACCCTGGTGATGAAAAGGTAACCATGGTGATGGGGAATGTAACCATGATGAAGGGGTGACAGCAGTGGTAGGTGATGGTAACTGTGATGAGATGGTCACCATGGTGATGAAAAGGTAACCATGGTGATGAAGAGCGGTGATGGTTACCATGGTGATGGGGTGAGAGCAATGGCAGATAACGGTAACCATGGTGATGAAATTGTAACCATGGTAATGGGGTTATGGTAACCATGGTGATGGGGTGACAGCAGTGACAGTGACACTCCTAGGGTTGACTCTAGTTATGAAATCAATCAAAGTGACATTGATGATCTTTATTGTGCTAGTGACACTGTTTCCTCCTATCCTCAAAACACAGCCCAAAGCCCGTGAGCCCCTCCCGTCCTCCCAAGGGTTCTCAGCCTGCCTGCTGAAGGCCCACTCCATGCCAAGCTGCACAACGTATCTGGAGGAGTCTGGTTTGGGCAAATGCTTCCTGGGTGCTCAGCTTCCCACACAGACGCACACCCTCACCCTGACTCTCCTGCCACAGACGCCCACCAACTCCCCCAGCCCTGCTGTCTCAGGCCAGGGGGTAGAGAGGAGATGCCAGCGTGGAAGCCCACGGGGAGGCCAGTGGAGGGAACTGCCTGGCTGCCGCACTAATCAGGCCCTGTCCCCTCCCCCGGGAGAACCCCTTCCCACTGGCTCCTCTGAGCTGTCATCTAGTGGCTAATTAGAGCCAATTTGCTCTGGATCCAAACAGTGTTCACTGCCACGCAGCAGGCAGCCAGGGGACAGTGGGAATCCCCCCACAAATTCTCGAGGATGAGCCAGGAGGGGCGTGCCTTGGCACGGAGGTGCCCGGGGCTCGAGTGCTCATCTCCCTGACCTGTCCAGCTGTTCAGGCCCATGCGGGAGCTGGACCCATGCTGTGGGGCAGCAGGGAAGGCCTGGGCTTGAGAGTCGGGCAAGCAGGGCAGAGTGCCTGGGCCCAGGGACCAGAGCTCCCCCTGTGAAAGCCACTTCAGCTCCAGAGCATCAGTGTCCCTGGGCACCAGGGCTGCCCCTCCCAGGGCTGTGGACATCAACAAAACCATGTAATCCCTGAGGGCCCTGTGGAGTCTGTGGCCAGGGATGGGGGCAGGGGGCCACCTCATCTGCCCTTTCTTTTCCCAAACTAGGAGCATTGACATCCCCAGCAAGGATCACTGTGCATTCATCATCTACTCGTCCCATGGACGTTCATGCAGCACTGACCCTGGGCCTGCCCCAGGCCACGGCTGAGGATACCAGAAGATTTCAGCCAGGCCCTGGGCTCGAGGCCCTGCGTGGCAGAGCTCTGGGCCTTGTTTCCATGAAGCAGGAGCAGAAGATTTTCTGAGCATTCATGTGAGCCCTGTCATCGCCTGCACCTAAGAGTAAGTGGCACACCATGAACGCTGCTCCCTGGGACTTGCACCCACGTCGGCAGATGAGCTCTGTCATGTGGTAAAGGACGAAGCCAGACACAGGGGCTGCAGAACTCAGAAAGTGATGGCGTCATCAGAAAAGGCTGCCTGGGGAGGTGGTGATGTGGGCTGGTCCCAAGCAGAGATCCCGTCTGGAGAGGTGGGCAATCCGGTCTGGAGCGGTGGGAGATCCGGTCTGGAGCGGGGGGAGATCCGGTCTGGAGAGGTGGGAGATCCCGTCTGGAGAGGTGGGAGATACCATCTGGAGAGGTGGGAGATCTGGTCTGGAGCAGTGGGAGATCTGGTCTGGAGCGGTGGGAGATCCCATCTGGAGAGGTGGGAGATCCCGTCTGGAGAGGTGAGAGATCCGGTCTGGAGTGGTGGGAGATCCAGTATGGAGAGGTGGGAGATCTGTCTGGAGCGGTGGGAGATCCGGTCTGGAGAGGCGGGAGAATCGTGGCCAACAGGGGAGAGCATGGCTCCTACCATTCAGATCAGAGTTTACAGCCAGGCTCCAATGCTGCAGGATTTGGGGAGACTCACCAGGGTCCCCCTGGCCTCAGTGGACTTGTCTGTGAAGCGGAAATATCCGTATTTAAGCCTAGGACCCTGAGCCCTTCATAGTACAGGAATTCCCGAGAGAGACTGAGCTGGGGCCTCTGCTCGGATGAATTCAACTTGTGCAGCCCAAATTGCCTCTGTTGGTTCTAGACCTGACCCAACGTGGCTCCCCTCAGCCCGTTCACACCTCACCCCAACTCCCTTCCATCTGAAGGAGTTCCATGCAGTGCCCTCACTGTGACCTGATGGCGACTGTGTGTCTGGGACTGGGCGTGAAGACTCAGGAGATGCCTCCGCCCTCGTCGGCTCACTGCCCGGACATCTGGGTGGGCTGGGAAACCCTGGAGCCATCACAAGGAGGCATGAGTCCGGGCTGGGTGGGGCTGTGTCCAGGGATGTGGCTGGAGAAGTGGGAGGTGCCAGCCTCAGGGAGAGGCAGGGAGGTTTCCCGGGGAAGGGGAGCCTGGACCTTGGTCTGGGGCCGCCAGAGGATGACCACAGCAGACACAATGAGCAGGAAGGCATCCTCGGGAGGGGACCTCCCAGCAGTCCCCGGAGCTGGGTGTCAGGGTCATGGGCACAGGCTCTGGAGTAGGAAGGACCGGGTCAGACTCGGGCTTTGTTTGAGTCACTCAACACCTCCAGGCCTCAGTTTTCTCCTCTGAAAACTGGCAATGACACTCCTGATGTGGGTGACTTTGGAACACACCACGGTCCACCATCATAACTGACCGGGCCAGGGATGACCCCCCCGCCGCGCCGCCAGACGGCACATCACAGTGGCCCCTACACCTCCCCCACCTTGGTGACTGGTCCAGGAATGACCCCAGCCTCAACCCGGGCCAGCAAGTCCGTTCGGAGGGATTTTGAGGACGGGTGCAGCAGGGGCGAGCTGTGTGGCTGCTAAAGGTCAGAGCTGCAGAGCCAGGAGCTGGTGGCCACCATGTGTGCAGTGCGCCGAAGAAGGCTGGTGTGCAGGGGACCAGGGGTGGCACTCAGAGGCAGGAGGTGGGGCAAGTGCAGGGCTCCTGGAGTCCAGAAACCCCAGAGGCCCGGTGCCACCATCCTGGCTGGCCAGGGCTTCCCCGATGGGAGGTCCTATGGGGTCTGTGCCGGCTGCACTAGGCTGCTGCCACTCAGTCCGTCCCCTAGCCGGCGGGTCCCTGCCTTGGGGTGTGTGCAGATTCCAAATGTGATGACCCATGGAGGGAACTCAGCCCAGTGAGCCCAGAGCCTGGGGCATCCTCTCAGCCTCGGCACCCACAGGGACATGCAGGCTGCAGCCCCACTGTGTTCCAGCAAGGAGGCTTTCCTGCTGGAGTCGCCCGTCCTGTCTCCCACCCACAGTGTGGCCACCCTCCCCGCTTGGCTGCTGGAGTCATCGCCCTGAATCAAAGACCGGAGGCTATCTGCCATTTAGACCTGCCCATGGATACTGCAGGTTCCACACGCAGCACTCCAGGCCCCTCATGGGGGCACCCTGCCAGCACCACTCATGCCAGCCACACTGAACGGCATGTTCTGCTGTGGCCTCTGGAGTCCAAGACCATCCTCACCTCATCCTTCCTCTCTGCACTCCCATGCCCCTACCCTGTGCCCAGCTCTGGAAGCAGACGGTGGTTTACGTGGGAGGTGAGCCCTGGAGAGACCAGTGCGGGTAGGGCCTGAGACGGGGAAGGAAAGCAGCCAGTAGGGTGTGCTAAGGCCACTGGCCACCGCGGGCAGCTAGGGGTCGGTCCCAGAGAGAGCAAGGGGAGTGGTGTGGCCAGGCCCTGGGAACCATCTGCCAGGCAGGGCTCATGGCTGCCCCTGCTTTGCCCGGGGAGTGTGAGTGCCCAGCACTTCCGCATGACCCACAGTGGCCACGTGAGCCCCACGGGCCAGAGAAAGCAGGTCATTCAGGGGCTCAGGGACAGCAGACGGCTGCAGGGACGGCAGCATGGTGGGGGCCGCGGGCACAGCAACATGGCCAGTGCCTGCTCCCCTGTCCTGCCTGCCTCTGCCCGGCACTCACACACCTGCATACTCCTGATCTGTCACCCACAGGGACACCGAGCAGCCCTCTCAGGCCCTGGAGCCCTCGTTCTGCGGGCGTGCTGGGTGGCCCTGATGCGTTGGCTTGCACGTGCCCGCCTCAGCCTGTGGGCCTCTTGCTGGAACATGGCATCCCTTCCTCAGTGTGTCCAGTGCCAGGAAGAGGCGTTTGGCAACCATCGGCCAATGAGCAGATTCATCTGGAAGTTTGTGAGTTGCTTCCAAGCTTGGGAGTGGGGAGTCAACATCACTGGCAAGCAGGAGAGGGGAAAATCTCCCCAGGGAGAAATCCACAGGGCAGGGTGGGGGTAGGCGGCCATTCTCCTGGGAGCCTGGCAGCTGTCTGACCCCGGGGCCGAAGGCCAGGATGCAGGTCCCCAAATATGATGAAGGCATGGCCCCGCTTTCAAATCAGGCAAATGGAAATAATTTCTTTTTAGGTCAGGGTGAAGAAAGAAGAGAACACTTAGGAGGCCGAAATTACAAAATTCTCAATAATTGCCTCTTTAAAAGCATTTTAACTCCCTGGAGGTGAGTGGCCCCTGTGCTGAGATCGTCCCCGGGCACCAAGCCACGTGGCGGCAGAAGAGGGGTCCCGGCCTGGCAGGAGCCTCACCCTGGAGCTGGAGTCAGGGGCGGACAGGAGCCGGGTGCCACAGAGCCAGAGACCAAGGCCAGAGCCAGCCCCTGCTGACCTCCCTCCCTGAGCCCCAGCCCAGCCCCCAGTCTGCACCCCACACAAGCTGACATGTTTTCAGGACCTGTGCAGACCCACAGCAGCTGCTTCCTGCAAAGGAACCGGTAAACTCTCTCTGGGGCCATTACCCAGCGGGCCAGCGCCTCCAGCTGGCCTTTGTCTCCAGTAGAGGGCTTGGGATCCGCTCTGGGAAGTGCCTCTCCTCCCTTTGCTCAGCCCAGGAGGAAGCGCCACAGCGGGAGCTCAATCAGCAAGGAACTTGGGGCGAGCTGAAATGGGGGTGGGTTGTTAGAATCAGGAGCTGTGACCCGAACAAGCCACGTCTGCCAGCGGGGAGGTGGCCAGAACAGCGGGGTTCATAGCATGGAGCTGGCTGTGGTGGGGTGAGTACAGCCAGGCTCCACTGGAGTTGACTTGGCTGAGCTGAGCCAGGCTGGGCTGAGCTGGTGGCCTGGTCCCAGCTGGAAGGAGGGTGCGGGCCAGGCCAGAAGTGTCCACAAGGGGCCGCAGGGGAGTCTCAAGGCCGGATGGAAGAGAGTCGGTGATCATTGATAATGACGAGAAGTTTGAAGAAAGGTGTTTTAATGTGAGTGAGGGTCTGGGAAATGTAGCCATAAGTTTGGAGGCAGGAAGGAAATTAAATATGGCTTCCAGTTAGAGGGGTTGGGCAGGGGCCAGATTATACAAGATGGAGCCAGATCCTCAGGGAGGATCAGGAAATCATTTCCTAAACGTAGGCTGACCATGAGAGCGTTCTTAACCCTGGCCACTTACAATAGACACCCAGAACATAATTAAATGGATGAATGGATGGATGGACAGATGGATGGAGGATGGATAGATGAGTGAATGAGTGATGGATAGTGGATGGATGGATAAATAGATGCATGAGTCGGTGGATGGGTGAATGGATGGGTGGATGGATGGATAGTTGGGTAGATGGATGGGTAGACGGGTCAACAGGTGGATGAATGGATGGGTAGATGGATAAATAGATGGATGAATGGATGGATGAATGAGTGGGTGAATGGATATATAGATATATGGATGCATGGATGGATGGATGGATGGATGGATGGATGGATGGATAGATGAATGGATGGATGGGTGGATGGATGGATAGTTGGGTAGATGGATGGGTAGATGGGTGAATGGGTGGATGAATGGATGGGTAGATGGGTGGATGGATGGATGAGTGGATGGATGAATGAGTGGGTGAATGGATATATAGATATATGG
>NW_022436943.1:64904927-64927233 GCF_009761245.1 Sapajus apella
GAGTGGGTGAATGGATATATAGATATATGGATGGATGGATGGATGGAGGAATAAATGTGCAGGTGGATGGATGACAGATGAATGACAGAGGATAGATGGATGAATGGATGTGTGGATAAATGATGGGCAAAGGATGGATGGATAAGTGGATGGGCGATGGCTGGATGAGTGGGTGATGGATGGATGGATGGATGGCTAACAGACTGCTTCACTTAGAACCTAGCAGTGTAACAAGAATTCCATCCCCACTGAATTCAGTCTCTGCCCTGAATTCCCAATGCCTGGATACTCTGGAACTTCTGCCCAGGTTCCATCCGACCCCCCAAACCCTGCTCAAGAGTGACCAGGCTACATAATAGAAACTCCGCCTCTATTCTGATTCCTGTGTGGAATCTTAGTGCAGGCAACCTTTCTTAGCGGGGCTCCGACACCCTCTGGACATGAGCCACATTGCCTGCCCTAGGAAATCAGCCCTGACCCATCACTTGCTGGCGGGGGTCCTACTTTACCTGGAACCAACATCCCCCCTTCCTGCTCCAGACTCTGATAGCCTCCATTTAAGACTCTGGAACCCAGGCCATGGGACTTCCAGCCACAAGCCCTACAATAGCAGCAGGAGGGCGGCGGTCCAGGGAGCCTCGGTCAAACTAGAGGGAGCTGCTGTTTCCTTGGGGATGTCCAGTCAGACCCTCGAGGCCCTTGTCCAGCCCCTTCCAGACCACTTAGTCATTGCCGCAGTGCCCCCCTTGGCCTGCTGAGCCCAGCTCTCCCCTCCTGCCCACCTCGCCCTGAGGTCTTCTAGCTGCAGCCCCAGCCCCCAACTGCTGCTTTTGTCTGCTCTTCAGGACCTCACCCTTGGCTGTGAACTGCCCCTCAGTCCTGGCTCTTGCTAGCCTCCTGCCCCTGCAAAGCATCTCCAAAAGCCCCTCCCCTATCACCCCAGGTGCCATGGTGCCGCTCCCCCACCCTTGCACCCACCTCACCTGAAACCCTCTGCACCCATCAGTCCATCTTGACACCATCTCCTAGGAAGCCCATCTCCTGCCTTCTCAGGGATGGGAGGCCCCCGCCTACTCTGAGTCCCCCTAGCCAAGTCCCCTCCAGCAAGAGCAGGAAGGAAAGGCCCACCCCAAGGACCAGTGAGGGCCTCAGTAGCCCCACACGGGCATGGCCCAGGCTCCAGCCTGGGCTTCTGTGTGTGGCGTGGGCAGCACAACCGCCTTGTGGCGCTGATGAGCCGGTCAAGAAGCTGAGCGGTGCCCGGTGCCTGGCAGATGCCCAGTGAACATAGCTTCCTCTCTTCCTCTGCCTTTAGTACAGGGAGAGCCCAGCAGGCAGCACAATTCTCAAAGAGGCCAACCCAGCAGCTCAGACAGGATCACAGAGCCCCAGCCGGCAGGTTCATGCCCCAGCCGCCGACACTTCCTCACCGCAGCCAGGCCCCAGACAGGCTGCCCCTCTCCAAAGCTGGAGAGCTCTTCAGGGTGTGGCTGGGACTTTCACCCGGGTCGTGGCCACGGCTGTGGTCAGTCCCTTCTGCTCCCGGCCATGGGGGCCCATAAGCCAAAGTCCCCGGTGGGAAACCATTCCTGTTGCCCCCACTTTCACAAGGGTCATCAAGGCTTAGGGGAAGGAGCCCCCCAGGGTTGCCCAGCATGAACTGAGGAGGCGGGACCTCACCCCCTTCACACTGAATTCCAGGGCAGGATCCTGGGATCCCAGAGGCATGGCCAGGGCTGGTCCCCAGCTACCTGACACTGACACCTGCTGGCAGCCGCCCCCCATACGCTGTGACATACGTGGGAGAAATCTGCTGGCCTCCTGCGGGACGCCCCCCGGGTCTGCCCTCAGTAAGCCCCAGGAGAGCCTGGAGCAGGCTCCCAGCAGAGAAGGAGGCAGAGGGCCCCGAGCCTGCCGTGTGGCCTCTCTGAGCCTCACCTCCTGACTGTCACTTCGGGGTGCCATGCTTAGGAGTAGGAACCCTGGGTCACACGGCCTGAATCCCCACCCTCCTTCTCTACCTGGGCAACCTCTCCAGGCCCGTTGCTTCATTTGTATGTGGGGACAGAACTGAACATCCTCTGTGGGTGACAGCAACACAGAGAGAAGCCAGCGAGGCGTGCGGATCCCAGCCCTGGGGCACAGCGGGACCCGTGTCTCAGGAGAAACCAGGCGAAGGCGAAGGGCCAGTGTACCCGATCAAGGGCCGAGCAGCTGCTGGGCCGTGAGAAGCCGGATGTAAGTCCCAGCAGGGCACGGGGGTGTCAACTCGGCTCTCGCTCAAAGAGGCCAACAAGAAACAAAGCAGCTGGCGGCAGAAGGTGCAGGAACCCTACAACGCCTTGAGCCTCACTCAGCCCTCCCAAACCCCTCCATCTGCAGAACAGGCCCGTCCCGCAGATGCTGGGGAGGCCTCGGCAAGGTGAAGGGCCTCTCGAGCTCCTGGCGAGGCCCAGGGGAGCCAGCGCTGACCTGTCCACCTCCATCTCTGTGAAGCCCAGGCCCCCAGGCCCCCAGGCCCCCGCCCACGCCCAGGAAAGCCGCTGCGTCACGCGCCCCTTGACAACCTCTCCTCGTACCGCTTCTTGCTGCAGTCGGAGCTCGTGGCGGGTGTGAGTCGTCAGAACCTGCCTCCTCCTGAATGAAGTGTGTTTGCCACTTTTTGCCCATGAAGCTGTGGGAATCAGGTTTCTGAGCGATTTGTAGAGCTCAGCAGGAAAGCAGACTCCGCAGGTAAGGACTGGAGGCCTCCCCCATTCTGTCCATTCAGCAGTGACAGGAACAGAGTCACATGTCCCACCCAGCCTCAGCTTCCTCATCTGTGAAATGGGAACAAGGTTGCCCCGATCCACCCGAGATGTCGGTGAGTTTCAAGAGCCAGAGCTGCGGCCTGCAGCATCAGGTGCCATGCATGGGACTGCGCCATCCACGTCCATGGGAAGTGGCCCTGGGAGGACCTCGCTCCCTCTTGCAGCTCTCCCCACAGCGGGCCGCTCACCCTCCAGCCTCTCAGGAGGGCTTCTTGCTTTCTGGAGCCCCCTGGGCAGCATGGTGGCAACAGCTATGCCCCGGACCCTCTGGATCCCCAGCAAATGCCCTCGCGGGGCTCCCTTATTCTTGCACAAATCAGGTGACGGGTGAATGTGCTGACCTCCTCCTGCCTTCCCTTCCTTCATTTACTTTGCTGTGGTTTCAGTGCATGCTGTCCTGCAGTCAGCCGCACAGCCCGGCCCGGGTGACACAGGAGGCAGGTTCCTCCAGCCGCAGGGGAAGGGGCAGCACAAGGACCCCAGGCCCCCCCAAGCTTGTACCATCTGCAGCTCCCCCAGCCCACAGGAAGCCCCCGCGCTGTCGGCCAGGCTAGCAAAGTCCTCCAGGTCCAGATGGAGCCACTTCTCCATCCACAGCCAGCGGCTGACACAGCCCCAGGGCTGTCACCATCTGAGAGGACCAGGGCGATGGTGAGGCCACGTGTTGAGGCCACGTGTATGAGGCCATGTGTGTGAAGGGACTGACGTGTCTGAAGCCACCAGCAGGCCACTACCTCCCTACTGCTCATGACACAGATGATAAAGCAGAAGGACGCTGGAAACCCTGGGGATGTGGGGCAGTCACTCAACCCTGTGACCTCAGGAAAATGAAGACAAGTAACTCACATTGCACACCGCTCAAGGGTACACACCTGGCCCCAGCAGGCGTGCAGAGTCTGGGAGTTCCACGGAGCCATGCAGTCAGGCCTTTGGAGAGTGAGGAACAGAGCTGCTCAGGCTCAGATGGAGAAGGCAAGACCTGGAACCTCATGCCGGCCTCGTAGACACAGGGACCCTCCAAGGCAGGGGCCAGCAGCCTTGTCCTCCCAGCTGCCCGCACCCAGCACCCAGTGAGCAGCTGTTGAGGCTAGCCAGGCCCACAGCGCCCCCTCGGCACCCTGGACCTTCTGTCAAAGGTCTCTGCTTCTGCAAGGAGCCGTGTCTGAGTTGGCGGGTCCAGGGCACCTCCCCAGGCTCCAGCTGTGCCCAAAGTGCAGTGGGATGGGAAGGGCTAGGACCACAGCAGCACCTGGCAGGTAATGAGGCCCTCCCCTGCCCTCTTCCCCTGGCCTCCCCAGGCCTGCACACCATTGGTAGCTGGCACCCAAGGCACACCGGGAGGCAGGTAAGGCCTGAAGAGGCGCAGAGACTTGCTAATGAGACTGCAGAAGCTTTGGACACTGAAAGCAAGTGCTGCCGTGTGTCGGGCCAGGATGGGCCTCCCCTTCCCTTCCCAGGCTCCCTGCTCAGCTCCCAGACACGCTGTAGACACGGCCTCCCCAGGACTGCGCAGCCCCCAGGCAGCTCACACCACCCGAATCCTCTCTGCTGTACTTGCGTGCACACAGCAGGAAGACGCCGTCCTGTTTTGTATTCTGCAGCTTACGGGAAAGCGAAGAGTCATGAAATGTCTGAGGAATTAATAAACTACGGACAAGTAAGGGATCAATGTTCTTTTTGTCTGGAATATTTTTCTGCAGATAGCAGCATGCCCCTATTAACAACAGCAGCAGAAGTCAGACACCAAGAGGCAGCCCGGCGCTCACCGCTCATGTCCCGCTGCCCGAGACCGCGGCTGGCAGTTTTCAGAATGTTTTCTAGTTTTAGCTTTTGGACTAAAAAACATGCATCCCTGCAACTGAATCTAATTGGAACCTTGACGAGCCCTTCCTGAGGAGCATTTCTCAGGGGAACTTGTCTGCCCAGTTGCAGGGTAACCTGGAAGCCAGAGGCGCCCCACAAAAGCACTTTGCCCAGGGCCCTCCCCATCTCACGCCATGCCGCAGGCCCAGGCAAGTCAGGGGCTTCTTCCCAGACGGAGGACTTGGGGCAGACCCGTGGAGGGGCCCACAGCCACCTGGTCCCTCCCTCCAAGGAGATGGTTGCCAGCTTAGAAAGCGGACAGGCATCTACATTCTGGGTTTCTGTTTCAGTTGGCTTCAGCAATTTAATTCCAGCCCACACAGGGTTGACCAGTTTCCCAGTGCATGCCTGCCTCGGGGGCCGGCTGCTCCCAAAGTCTGGAATCCCCGCGGCTGCCAGGCAAAGCCAGCACCGTCTACTCCCCTCGCAGCTCCACAGAGACGTTCTGTGCTGTCCCTTAGACCACTCCGTCTTGCAGAGAAGACAGGACGAGTGTGATTAGCCCATGTGCTGCTACCCGGGCGCCACCGATTCCGTTCATTCGCACACCCAGAAACAGGCCCTCCCCCAGAGCCAGCGAGAAACTGGCCCAGCACCCAGCAGTCAGGAGTCATGGCTGTTTCTGTTGGTTGCTTATTTTGACTTTCACCCTGAGTGGGGCTGAGGGGGGCTGAGGGGGGCTGAGGGGGCTGAGTGGGGCTGAGGGGGGCTGGGGGGGCTGAGTGGGGCTGAGGAGGGCTGAGGGGGGCTGAGTGGGGCTGAGTGGGGTCTCTAAGGCCTGTGGGCTTCCGTCTCCTGCTGCTTTCCTCGGCCCTCGCTGGCCAAAGCACGTATTTGGGGGTCAGCCTGGGAGATGTGGGTCCTTCTGGGAGCCCGACCCATTTGCAGGGAAGCAGGTGTGTGACGGCTGCTCTGGCCTGACTACGGTCAGTAGGCCCTGGTGTGAGGGCGGGCGGTGTCGGGGCGGTCACTGCAGGGCGCCCAGCTCAGGAAACATCCCTGCCGCCAGCCTCCTTCCCCCATTTTTGAGGATCACCTGACCTAGGTCATGGCAAGGGGCATGCTCTTCAGCCGAGATCCACTCAAGGTGCAGGGCAGACCCCTGCGTGCTCAGCACAAAGCATGCCCTGGGTGGGACCTCTGCAGTCAGCTCAGGTCAGACAAGCCCCTGCCATGGCCCATGGGGAGGCCAGCAGCCCGAGAGGGTTGTCTCAACCTGCCAGCGCCTTCCAGTGGCCTGCGGCAGAGGAGGCGCCCGCGGAGGAAGAGGTGCCCACGAGGTTCCCAGGAAGCCTCGGGCCCAGCACTCTCTCCGACTCAGGCTTCTGGGAGCCTCTCAGTAGCTCTCAGCTGCTGTTCCTCCCACTTGCTGTGCCCTGTGGCCTCTGTGCAGGACTGACTGCTCCTGGGCAGTGTGGGCTCCGCTGGGCAGTCTCCCCCAGGGCTGACCCTGTGAGGGCAGGCACCTATTGGGCCAACTCTGCATCCCCATCATATGGCAGAGGGAATGAATGAATGCATGAATGAATGACAAGCTCATTAATAAGAGCTTGGAAAATAAGGGAACTGAGCCACAAAGTAACAAGGTACCCCCCTCTCGAGCCATAGGAGAGCTCTTAGCACAGAGCAAGGTGCCGGGTGACATCTATTTGGACTTGCTGTGTGTCCACACTGTGGTAAGCACTTTTTGCCCCTGACCTCTGGGATCCTCATGACAGTTCTCAAGCAGACGCCAGTTCTCAGCCCACTGCACAGATGAGAACACCGCAACTCAGTATGGGCTCTCAGTGACTAGAGAGCCGTGTTTGCAGCAGTGACAGAGCCAGGACCTGAACCTGCGGCCGGCCATCAGCATCCACGCTTGCTTGGAACCATGGCTCCACCCTGCCCTGGGAACAGAGTGCCCAGGTCCTGAGCACTCCTCGCTCACCTGCACTGCTGAGAGCCTGACAGTGCCCCCAGCCTGTGTCGTTGTCAGCCGTGCAGTGAGCAGGGGCACACAGATCCCAGGGAGACTTGGCGAGTCTTCCTGGGGCTATTTGAAGATACGAGACTGGAAAAGGAGGTAATTTACCTGGTAAGTGATTCAGAACGTTATGTTTAGATTGGAACAAACATGGTTATATTAAGAATGCAGAATGAATTTTGAAGATGTAACAAGAGATGGCTAAGAGACAGCAAGCCACGAGGTTGCACCTCTTCTAACCATCCTGGGGCAGAAGTGACCCTCTAGGCACTGCGTGATGCAGTCCTAACTATACCTAATTAATAAGAGAATCAGTGGAGAACCAGAGAGCTTGGGCCACCAGCCCACGCCCACCCAGCAGTGCCTCTGGACCAGAGATGCCCTGACAATGGCTTGGGCCCAGGTGCTGCCCAGAGTCAAGTGGATGAGTTACTGCCACAGTTACAGACAGAAATGCCCCACTCCAGTCAGCTGCTGGCACCCAGCCGTTTTGCCCCCTGCCCTTTGCCCCCGCTCTCTCCTCCAGTCCCAAGTGTAAGTACAGAGAAGGTAGTAACTGTGGGACCAACCTTAACTAAAGGGAAGAATTATTCTCCCTTCCCCTTCCGCCCACCGTGGGAGCTGTGCAGTGCTGTCTACACAGCTGCTCTCCTGGTCACACGTGATGGGCAGCTAGTAGACTCAGTGCATGAGGTGTGAAAAATGGGTAAATGGATAGGGGATGGACGGATAGATGGATTGATGGATGAAAAATAAATGAAGGATGGATGGATCAATGGATGATAGACGAGTGTTGAATGAGTGAATGGGTGGATGAATAAATGGATGGACAGATGATGGAGCAATGAAAGGTAGATGGAGATGGAAGACGGACTGACAGGGGATAGATAGGTGGATAGACAGATCTACTGAGCAGCAACCTACTTAAACCAGGAGCCCTGGGGTGAGCAGCAGAATCTGAGGACTGGCCTCTCCTGGGAGAGTGTGCCCATCCGGCACCCAGCTCAGAGCCAGAGACCTGGAGGTGGGGATGTCATGAAAGGGAAGCCCGGTGCCCTTTCTAGGGGCCTGAGCCCAATTCTGCACCCCAACTCCAATGACACGGCACAAGGGGGCCAGGGCTGGGTGCGAGTTGGGACCCCAAGGCTAGTCCCAGGGAACAGAAGACAGGGCGCACTTTCACAGGGTGTGGGTGAGGGTGTACAGGGAGCAGTGGCAGAAAACCAGGGAACAACGGGGAAAAGCCCTGCCACAGTGCATGGTGGGATACATAGACAGAGGATCGATGGACAAAACAGAGATGAAGATGGGGATACAGGATGGATGGACAGAGGATGGATGGATGGGTGGATGGTGGATGGATGGGTGGATGGAGGATCAGTGGTTGAAAGGGAGGTGAAGATGGGATGAAGGATGGATGGACAGAGGATGGATGGGTGAAGGAGAGATGGATGGGTGGATGATTGATGGATGGATGGATGGATGAGTAGATGACGGATGAATGGAGGAATGGATGGATGGGTAGATGGATGGTGGATGGATGGATGGGTAGATGGATGGTGGATGGATGGGTAGATGGATGGATGGATGGATGGATGGATGGATAGATGATGGATGGATGGATGGGTAGATGACGGATGGATGGAGGAATGGATGAATGGGTAGATGGATGGTGGATGGATGGATGGGTAGATGGATGGTGGATGGATGGGTAGATGGATGGATGGATGGATGGATAGATGGATGATGGATGGAGGGATGGATGGATGATGGGTAGATGGATGACGGATGGATGGAGGGATGGATGGGTAGATGGATGGTGGATGGATGGGTAGATGGATGGTGGATGGATGGATGGGTAGATAGATGATGGATGGATGGAGGGATGGATGGGTAGATGATGGATGGATGGAGAGATGGAGATGGAAGATGAAGGATGGATGGACACAGGATGGATGGGCAGTTGGACTGACAGCTGGATGGAGGATGACAGATCAAAGAGAGATGGAGATAGAAGATGAATGGATGGAAGATGGACAGGTGGATAGACTGATGGATGGGTAGTTGGAGGATGTGTGGATGAGTGGGTGATGTCATATGCAGGGGTTCGTGAGAACAGAGCAGTGGAGAGGCACTTCCTCACAGGGCCCTGAGGTGACTCATCAGAGCCTCACCCTAAAGCCACCTCTGTTGGATTCCAGAGTCTCTCAGATCATGGGAGGGGAGCGTACCCCTCAAGGTGAGCACAGGGCAGCTGTGTCACCACAGAGAATCTCCAGTTTCCAGCTGGGGTGACCTGAAGGAACTTCCACCAGTTCCAGCACTTGTCAGAACTTGCACCCAGTAGGTGTCATTGGGGGCGAGGTGCATTACAGACAGAAGCGGCCTCCCTGGGGGTCCGGAGGAGCTGACGGGAGAACCCCTGGGGAGCAGCCAGCCTCTGACCCATGAACTCCACTTTGCTCTGCAACTGTTTTTGCAGAGACCACCTCACACGGACAGACGGAGCAGGGCAGAGCACTGGGGAGGGCACAGGAGGCAGCAAATGAGGAAAACGTCCCTGCCACTGCCTGTCCCCTCCCACCCATGAATGAGGCACGCAGGGGCAGCCAGGACCTGTGGGTACGGATGCAGGACCCGGCCCGGCCCTGCCTGCTGGGTGAGCCACCTCCACGCCCCGGCGCTCAACCCCACCCGTTCCTGGCTGTGAGAACTGGGGGTGCCTGGTCCCCCACATGGGGGCTAACAGTGCCCACTGGTGGAGAGACATGAAGGCAGCCACCCCAGCCAGGCTCCGCACCCAACCCTGGTCCATCAGTGCCCTCACTGTCAGCAGCTGTCATTACCATGAGGAAGAGCCAGGTCCCTTCAGACACAGGAGCCCACGCCCCCAGCCCCTACTGACCCGGTCCCATCCAGACCTCCCTAATCTAACCAGGGCGACCCCCAGCAGGATGCGGCCGAGCTGCGGTAAAGGCACCTGTGCCAGCCCAGCCTGGGCCTTGGAGGCGGGTACTCTGGGGTGCGGCCGCCTCTCTGGCTCATCTGGGGCAAACCCCTTAGGCTCCCGAGCACCACCGGATGGGGAGGGTTGAGTGGGGTAAAGTCTGCAGGACGCTGGCTCAGCACATGGCTGCTGCGTGTTCAGAGAGTGAGGACCAGAGAAAGCAGCCTCCCCTTCCCGCCCATCCAGACTCGCCACAGGCCTGGCCATAGTAAGTGCTCAATGCAAGCGCGTGGAACTGAACCGGAGGGAAACATTGGCTTTCTTCTGCGAGTGTGGCCCGGAGCCCAGGAAGCCCTCCGATCAATAGCAGCCCTTGCTCCCTCCTGCTTCATTAAGCGGCCGCACCGTTTGTGTCGGTAACCGCTGTCGGCGTGAAGAGGGTGCCTTCGATTCCGGCAGAATCGTGATGGCACACCGTGGCGGCGATGGAGATCTCCAATGGGGCCCCGCTCGAGGCAGGGTGGGAGCGGACAGGGCCCTGCTGTGTGACACAGGGATGGCCAGAGCCCCAGCCACAGGCTCCCTTGCATCCAGTCACTCCGCAGCTGGAGGCAGCTGACCCTCTCTCTCGGGCCTTGACCTAGAGCTGAGGAAAGAGATGCAAACAGCACCCACGCCAGCCCCGCCTGCAGGAAGCCCCCAGCTGGAGGGGTGGATACACATTTTCTGAAATTGCAGACGCGCATGGTGGGGGCCGGGGAGGCACCATCTGCCCAGCGCCAGGACCAGGGAAGCTCTGCTGGCCCCTGCCCTCTCCAGTGCCCTGGCAGGCAGCGGGGACCTGCATGGCCTCTCTCTGGTGGCTTCCCCCATACCCCATCTGCAGGAGTGACCCCAGATCCCCCACGCCATTGCCCCAGGGTCTACATGGACATCCTGACTGCCAAGACCTGTGGGTTCTGGGCCAGGTGTGGTGGCTCCCGCCTGTGATCCCAACCCTTTGGGATGTCGAGATGGGAGAATCACTTGAGCTCAGGAGTTCAAGACCATCCTGGGCAACATAGTGAGACTCTTTCTCTACACAAAATAAAAAATAAAAAGCAGCTGGGTGTGGTGACATGCACCTGTAGTCCCAGCTACTCAGGAAGTAAGATTGCTTGAGCCCAAGAGTTTGAGGCTGCAGTGGTCCAAGCGTGCAGCACCGCAGAAACCCTGTCTCCAAATAAAAAGACCCAGCAGACTGCAGGGGACCTCTGCCCCCACACCTGCGTTCGCCTTCTTCCTGAGGCAGGTCTTCATCTCTGAGCTCTCCCTGTCTCCCCGAGATGTGCGTTTGTAAGACATGTGTCAGGGCCTGGGGCAGAGTGAGGAGCACCCTTGCCTACCAGGGCCACAGTGCCAAGGGGGTGCTTCCATTAAGGAATGAATGGGACCGAATGAACAGACCCTGCCCAGGAGAGGCGACAGGGTGGGATGGGGGCTTCACCAAGGTGGGCCATAGCCAAGCAGACATTGGGAGCAGAGGCATCAGGTAGGTGGTGGGAGCAGGCAGGAGGTGGGAGAGAGGCTGGCAGTGAACAGTGCCCACTATTCACCCCAGGCCCCCTGTTCTGCCTTGTGCTCACCCCAGGCCCCCTGTTCTGCCTTGTGACCTATGCTGGGCTGGGCCTGTGCTGTGGTCAAGTGGGGGGTCCCCTATTTTCAAGGACACCTAACAGGACACAGGTCTGCCTCCCCCATCAGACTGTAAGTCCTGAGGGTGGAGGCGCCTTCTTGGCCTCCATGCCCAGGGGCACCTGTCACACTGTTGGGCCCCAGGGAGAACAGAGACAGACAGGGTCCCAGTTCTGGCTTCCCCGGGGGCTCCTCTCCCCAGCGGAGACCATGTCCAGAACCGACTGTGCTGTTTCCAGATGACCTGGGCTCAGGCCAGAGGCAACCTCTCTACCTTGGTCACCACCAGGGAGAAAGGTGGGTGGAAGAAACCGGGCCCCTGCCCGGGAGCAGCTGGCCCTGCTCCCAGAGCTCCCTTCTAGTGTTTGATTCCCAGCCCCAGCCCCTCAGAGATTTACGCAAATCCCAGCTGCTGGATGGCTCCTTAACGTCAAACACAGGGAATAACGTCAGGCTTGGTCTCAGCCTCAGGCAGTAGCCACACTTGATGGATAGTCTATAATTTCCTCTGAAGCTAGAGGAGTCAGCTTGTCCAGCCCTTGCTCAATAAATCCATCCTCCCTCTGCACCTGCCTGGCTTGTCCCCATCCCGCTGACCTGATCACAGCTGCAGGGGCCACAGGGCCCTCAATCCTGCCCCAACACACACAAAGCTTCTGTAGGGCCAGGGACCAGGTGGACGCACGGGAATCAGTGGCAGCCCCCTCGCTGTCACCTCGTCACCTCCTCACCGTCCCCACCGTCATCTTCAGTGCCACCACCCAGGTCACCCCTCCCTCCCCTCTTACCACGGCCACAGGGTCATCATCCTCCCCACCATACCCCTCCAGCCCACCACAACCACTGCCACCCTGTGGGCAGGGCTCCGGGGTTCACACCTGCACCCCAGCTCACCCTTAGGAAGAAGGGCCTAAGGGAACCCAGCAGACAGCTCGACAGGGAAACAACCCACGGGATTCAGAAAAGGGCAAAGGATTCAACTAGACCTTTCTCCAGAGCGATGTCCACCTGGCCAGCATGCAGGACAGAAGACACTGGCTGTCACTAAGCTCAGGAAAGCCCCGGTCAAACTGCAGGGAGTCACCCGCTGGGATGGCTACCATCAGAATCGGACAATCCCAAGTGTCGGCGAGGATGTGGAGAAATTAGACCCCGTGCGCTGCCGGGAGGAATGAAAACCGTGCAGCCACAGCAGCTCCTCAAAAGCCTTAAACACGGAGTCGCCATGCACTCTAGCAGTCCCGCTTCTGGACATGCATCCAAAAGAAGGGGAAGCAGAGACCCAAACAGCGTTCATGGTGCACGATCCTCCACAGCCAAAGCGGAAGGCATCAGCCAAATGTGGGGGATACGGACAGTGAGTAGCACTCGGCCTTCAGGAAGGGAAATTCTCACCCCCGCGCCGACAGGCATGAACCGGGAGGGCACTGGGCTGGTGACGTCAGCCTCACACAGGACAGATGCCATGTGGCTCCCGTCATCGAGGCTTCCCAGAGTTGTCAAAATCAATAGAGGCAGAGGAGCCTGGCGGGACCGGAGCTGGCAGGAGGGGGAACAGGGAGGTGGTGTTTAGTGGGGCCGAGTTGCAGTCTTAAAGATGAGAAGGCTCTGGAGGTGGACGGTGGAGGCGGAGGCACAGCCATGACGGCGCACTGCGCACTGCCTACCTCACTGTCTGCGTAAAAATGCGTCAGGTGGTAACCTAAGATAAGTACTTCACACAGTTTAAAGAGAGAACCCACCCACTGTGACTTTAGCACACGGATACGCTCCTGTAAATTACAAATAAAACCTAAATGAGCTGCCAGGGTCAGTGGCAAAGGGAAGCCCCAGGCGTCTGTGGGAAAGAGGAGGGGGTGCCTGCTCCTTAGCCAGCCCAAGGCCCCCCAGAACAGTGGGTGGGAAGCGAGACCCGGTCCCACCGCCCTGGGCTGAGGCAGATTTGCTGAGCCTGCCTTAGAAAGTCCCTTGCTGGGAGGCTGGGGCCCGTGGGAGCCCACAGCGCCTGCCCACACGGGAGCTGGCAGTCGGCCACAGGCCTCCCTGGTTCTAGGCGGCCTCTCACGGCGCCCTCGAGCTGCAGGGCTGAATCAGGTCCCATAGCGGTGGCGTGGACAGGCCGAGGGAGAGGTCACACCCTGACTGACGCAGTGCTCTCAATGGGTGGGTGGCACTTCACCCACTTAGTCCGAGGCCCGTCTCCTCGGTGGGCCGTTCCTCAAGCTCCCTCCCCTCCCTGGACAGGGCCTGCACCGCCACCCCGTTCTGATGGTCAGGCACCTTCTCCAGACACCCGCAACATGGAGGGAGAGGGGAGCGAATTCACCTTGGGGGCTGAGCAGCTGTGGGGTTCCTGCAGCCACAGCTCAGGGGCTCCCTGCCATTTCCAGAGCCCTCCTCCAGGCCCCTCAAATAACCTATCCAGAGCCATCTACTTCCTGCCCTTCTGCACGGAGGAGGGTTTTCTGCTGTTTGCACTCACAGCCCGGACCTGTGAGGCTTTTGGAGGACACAGCAGGGCGTGGCCTGGCCCGTCTCACCAGGTGTCCACATGCCTGTAACTAGCGCCCCAGGCCAGGCCTGAGAGCTCCGGGAGACCCAGGAGAAATGGATGTGTGCCAGTGTGGCCAGGAGGGCTTCCTGGAGGAGGAGAGACCTCGGCTGTGCCCTGCTGGCCATGCAGCAGCCTCGCTGGTGACAAGCCACACCCTGTCTATCTCAGTGTCCCTGGATGTGGTCAGCCCCTGGCCAGTGATTGGCATCTGGTCAGCCTTTTTCAGTGGATGGAGCCCCCTTGGGAGGAAAGGGCCCTGAGGGCCACCGTACCCCCTGTGTCCCCCGCAGAAGTCTCCATCAAGCCCCTCTGCAGGCCCCCTGAGACATGGTTGCTGTGTCCCTGCGTCTGTGAGGATGAGGCCGTCTGGCACTGCCCACTCTCCCAAGTCGCTGTTGGCCCATTTGCTGCGTCTGCTGGTCAGGAAACCGGAGAGGGCAGGATCCCTCACTGTCTGCCCCAGGGGTCCCTGTGCCCAGGGCGATGCCTGCACATCTGAGGGGCTCCACGCATACCCCAGATGTCTCCAGGGACATCAAAAACTGCTGCAGGTCCTGACTGGAGGACTGTCCCCTCCCCCCAGGACCATCAGGGCCTGGCCACAGGTCAGCCTGCAAGTGACTCGCTTGAGCCGTGCACCCAGGAAACAGCACACCACGTGTGGGCCCAGGTGTCCCCCTCCATCCTGCAGGCCCCCTGTCCAGGGAGGGGGGGACCTTGATAAGGTGCTGCAGATGAGAGGGGCCTGGGCCTGGGCGGGCAAGCACCATCGCCCATTGAGAGCCCCGCATCGGTCCAGGTGTGACCTCTCCCTGGACATGTCTACACCCTGCTGTCTGCTGAGCCCTCAGGTCCAACCCTACAGCTGGGGTCCCCACACAGTTCTCCAGTCCCCACAAAGGATGCCTCCCCTGGGAAGCCCTCACCTGTGCTGTGTCCCTGCGTCTGTGAGGACGAGGCTGTCTGCCACTGTCCACCCTCCAGAGCTGCTGTTGGCCGACTTGCCGTGTCAGCTGGGAGGTCAACCCGAGACCTCCCCTAGAAAATGGAGGTAGTAGCATGCGTGCCTGAGGGTCGGGGGATGGGTTCAGCAGACGTGAATCCCATTCAGCATGTGAAGTAGAGGTGCCCGGGGGCAGAGGAGCCTGAGCCTGGGGTGCCAGCCAGGGAGTGGAGACTTGGCCTGTTGGTAATAGGGAGTCATGGAGGGCACTGGAGCTGGGAAGAGGCACAGCAGCCTCTTCTCCAAAATCTCCTGTGGCTGCTGCCCCTGTGGTCTTTCTCACCTGATATCACCAGCCCGAGCCACATGTGGTCCCTTTCTGGGCTGCGGCTTTATTTACCCCTCTCTGGAGCACAGAGTGAGGGTGACGGGCATAGCCCCCACGGCCAGAGCCTGGGGGGCAGCGGGTTGCCGGGCCTTCCTAAGCCTGGGTGTTCTCACGGTGTTGTGGGGAGCAGCAGCCACCCTCTCCCGCTGTCCCGGCCACTCTCCCTCACAGCCTTCCTCACCATTCACAGCCGGAGAAGCTTCCAGAACAAGCATATGGCCTGCTGGGGTGGCAGACGCCTGCCATCAGGGGGACGTCCAAGTGTCACCCTCCGTGATGGAATCCCTCTGCTTCCCAGGGCAGCCAAAGGCTGGCACGCCCCCAGCACTCCCACAGAAGGCAAGCGCTCAGTGAGGAAGGAGGAGCTGAGAGAGAAGACCCCGCCCAGGGCTTCTGATAATGAGAAATAAGTGGCGGCGGAGGGGCTGGACTGTGCTCTGGGGTGCCAGGTGGGATCTTGGCAGGGATTCTCAGGTAAGGGGCCAAGCAGGGCGCGTTTCATTGTGATTCAAAACATGGCTCAGGACAGTCAGGGTTCATCAGAACAATGCCTGCAAATTCATTAAATCACCCAGGAGGGCAAGGGGGAGGCTCTGCAGGGCAAAGGCCTGAGCAGATCTCCCCCAGAAGCCCAGCTGACCCGCGGCCACAGCGTTCCCAGGGTGAGTCCTCGCCGTGGGCCCCGAATGGCCGGCAGCATCCCACCTTCCTCCCGCAAAGAGAGGCCTGGGTCCCAGACACCGCTCCAGTCCCCATGGAGAAGGCCTCCTTCCCCGGGAAGCCCTCACCATGCTGTGTCCCTGCGTCTCTGAGGACGAGGCTGCCTGGCACGGTCCACTCTTCTGAGCCGCTGTTGGCCCATTTGCTGCACTTGCTGGTCCGTAAACCCGAGTGGGCAGGAGGTCTCACTGCCTGCCCCAGGGGTCCCTGTGCCCAGGGCGATGCCTACGAATCAGAGGGGCTCCACACACATTCACAGACTGAACGAGGAAGCGGAGGAGAATCACCTTTGAGAAACTGAGAGAATCAGTCATCGAATCCCAAAGCCGGCAGGTGAAAGAGCCAATAATGCGCCCGTGTTGTAGGCGGGGAAACTGAGGCCCGGAGCATGGAATCTGGGTTCAGGGAGGCAATGCATTCGCTGGAAGCCACGCCTACATCCAGTTCTGCCCCTAGCTCATCAGCCCTGGTCACTCCTCTTCCTGGGACCACTGTCCACCCAGAATGGGCAGCAGCTTAGGGGCAGGGAGAAGCCGTGCCCACGACTCAGCAAACTCGGCCCTCCTCCCTGGTCCCTCAGAATGTGACTCATTGGAGCTGGGGTCTTTGCAGAGGCACTTAGGTTAAAATGAGGTCATCAGGGGCCGGGGGGCTAACCCTGTCCAACCAGGGTCCACAGAAGGGCAGGAGATGAGGACACACAGAGGGACGGCCGTGTGAGGGCTCAGGCAGAAGACGCCGTCCACGCGCCGAGGAGAGAGACCCGAGGGGAAATCGCCCGGCCGCTGGCACGATCCGGACTGGCGGGCTCCAGAGCCCTGCGAAGCTGTGGCTGTGTGTGATCTGCCCTGCCGGCCGGCGCTACTGTCTCCACAGTCCAATAGCTTCGACTCACCCAGGCCTCAACTCACGGGCCGCAGCTGGTATCCGTGGAGATGACACAAGGGCACGCCCCGGGCCGGAGCAGGCTCCCGAGGAGGAGGGTGCCAGGGTCCAAACGCAGCTCCCCAGCCATCTCCTCTGTTAGTGAATTTAAAATGAATTCATGTCCATTTCAACTGGAGTGTCCATGTGTGCTAGCAGCCGGCGCCCTGGACGGTGTGGTCTCACGGGGTCCCTGGTAGCTCTTTGGAGGGTTTCTCTGGGGGAAGGAGGTGGCACAAGGTGACCAGCTGGGACCCGTTCATGATGGTGATGGGCAAGATTCCACCCAGCAGGGCTGTGAAGGAGACCCACACGCCAGCCTGGAGGCTGGGCCTCCATGGACGCAGACGGCAGCTGTCGCAGCAAGAGCTCAGGCCCAGCTTCACCCAGCGGGGTCTGCCATCTTGCACCTCAGGACTTGCAGGGCTGTGAGCCCCGGCCAGCCGAGAAAGGCCCTTATGACCCCCTCAGTTAGGAAGACCCTCTTATGTGCTGCCCGGTGTCAGCTGGCTGGCTGTTGTTAGGGGGACCCCAAAGCCGGGCAAGGAGGGCAGAAACCATGGGAAGGACAGAGGAGAAAGGACTTCAGGGGCCGGACCACCTTGATCCCAGGCTGAAGAGACCACCTCTCCCTGCAGCTGACGGCCCCGCCAGCAGCTGTAATTAACATGGAGCCATTGACATTTAAATAATATAACAGTTATCATAAATAATACGCAGCCATGATGAAGATCGAGTTATTTATAAAAGAATTAATAATCGAGACGCTGGTGAGTATTCAGCGTTGGGACACTGTCCAAATCCCTGATCTGAATTTCGATGGGGAATAATGAGTGTCCTTAAGAAGACAAAGACCTTGAAGTTTCCTCTGCTGTTTACAAACTAATTCCTGGTAATGAGGAAATTAACAGGGAAAATCAGACTTGGAGCTCTGGCGAAGAAGGCAGGAGACGCACCTGGCCCTGGCATCCCGGCTGGGGCCACGAAGAACTTATCAGGTCTTCTGGAGTGGTGATTAATTAAATGAGCTGTTAAATCGAAAGGTCAAGCTCCATCTTGAGAATACAAATGCACAAGTAACTCAGAGGCATGGGATGGATGGGCCCTTTGCTGCAGGGGCCTGGGCACTCCCCACATAGAGAGATGGAACTGGCCAGGCTGTGAGTGAGCCCAGTCCGTGTCACTCTGCAGGTAGCCCCGTGGCTGTGACTCACAAGGACTCGCCACGACCCTCTGCTGCGGGGCACGTGTGCCCTGAGGGAGGAGCCAAGTACCTGAAAGGCTAGACTCCATGGGCGCTGCCCCTGCCCCTGCGGCCAACAGTGCAGCCTGGCTGGCCCCCCTGCCACCTGCTTCTCAGGGCTGGCCTCAGGCCAGGGGTGCCCAGACCAAGAGCCTCCTTGTTGGAAGTGCCTGTAATCCTGACACCCCTACTGGGAAGCTGTCCCTTGGCCCCTGCCCACGGGGTCCCCTGGGCTTGCACGCCTGGCTGCCTTCGTCTCCTGGGGCCTCTGTAACCAAGTGGTCCCCACTGGGAAGCTCAGGCAACAAAGCTGACTGTCTCCCAGCCCCGGGGCTGGAAGTCCAAGAATGAGGCATCCGCAGGGTTAGCCACTTCCTTTGGGGCATGACGGACACCGTCCCAGGCCCCTGCTCTGGCTTCTGGGCTTTGCGGGTCATCTTCGTCACCCCATGGCTTGTGGACGCCTCACACCCCCCTCTGCCTCCATCTTCCCACAGCGTCTTTCTATGTACATGCCTGTCCCCAAAATGCCCTTTTCCATAAGAACACAGTCACCCCAGGTGACAGCCGCCCTAAGGACCTCATCCAAACTCATTACACCTGCAAAGGGCCTATTCTAAATCATATCACATCCAAGTTAGGGGAGCTCGGACTTCCACATGTGAACTTGGGAACACAATTTAGCCATGACATCCCCCATGGCCATCGTCCCCTGAGCTCACAGGCCCAGCTGCCCCACCACTGGAAAAGAACAGAAACCGGCCCTGGGGTGTCAGAGAGACCTCCTGGCTGGGGGGAGCCGGGGTGGCTGCGGGCGGGGATGCCATCGGCAGGGGTCAGGGTGGAGCGTGTGTCTTCATCTGTTTGTCATTTGCATCGTGCCTGGAGATGCTGAGTCTCAGAGTGGAGGGAGTCTTGGCACAACCTGGCCAGAGTGCCCCCGGGCAGTGTTCTGCCCTCTTGGACAGCAGGGTGTCACCCAGCACCTGCAGGGACGCCTGGACACAGGGAGCTTGCTCTGCAGGGGAGGCTATGGGCGCATCCCCGAACCTGCTCTGGCCCTGGTACTACGGAGGCCTCCAGCTACTCCCATGTCGCAAGCCTAGGCCCAGAGAGGCCAGGGGAGGTCCCCAGATCACACCCAGCCCGCTGGATAGAGTGGAATGCCCGTGGCCCTGGCTCCCAGCAGGCGCTCATCCTCCAGCCAGGCCCACTGCCCGGTACTCACCGGATGCCCTTTCTCACCAAGGATCGCCCTCCCTGAGCCTGCCATCTGTGAAATGCCAGAGCAGGACCTGCGTCTCTGGGACTCATGGGACTTTCCATCCTTGGAGATTTCAGAAATGTGGCCAGTGTCAGCCCACACAGTTCCTAGCACCTGGTTGAGAGCCAGGGACCACCAGTTCCCACACCCTTAGAACAGCCTTTCCAAAATCCCAAACCTTCCCCCGGGAGCCGCCAAGAACCCCCCACCCTTGTCCCTGCGGGGGAACATTCAGCACTCAGGGAGCGTTTGGGGCCCCGACAATCCCGGAGGCTGCAGGCGGCAGGCCCAGCCCTTCCTGCACTGCGGCTCGGGAATCTGCAGAGTGTCAGGCGCGACGCCCCCGTTCCCAATCACTTCTCTCATTGTTGGGCTCCGTTTCTGTTCCCTCGGTTGCGGCTGCCTGCTCAGCTCCGAGTGTTCTATTTCGGCTCACAACATTTATAAAAATGCATCCGAAAACCCTGGCGCTGCAATCTGAAACTAACCTGCTTCAAGTCCTCAGACAAAAGCTCCTGAATACTAATTGAAAAGTGATTAATTACATCCAAGGAGCCCCATCTCCTCGCTGGGGGACCCCTGCTCTCTCACTCTCCCTAACGGGGCTGAAGACAGCTTGGGGGGCTGGGGTGTTGTTTTTGTTTTTTTTAAGGCTGAGTTGGCTTAAATCTCATGTAATTTTCACAAGGCAGAGCCTCGAACCTCAGCTGAGATCTTAACTCGGGTCAGACCAATCCCAGCCCTCCTCGGATCCTGCATTTCCTTCTTTGGAAGGTGGAGCTGCTGGCCCCAGGGGATTCTGGAATGCGACCATCCAGAATGCCAATCCCAACTGCTCACAGTCGCTGTGGTGGAGCCATGGTCCTGTCCCAGCGCGGGCTCTCTGCCCCTTCCTTTTCCCTCACTCCCTGCAGCACCCATAATATTCTACTCACAGTCCCTGCAGTCTTCCAGGACTCTGCTCATCTCACCTCCTCCAGGCAGCCTGCCGGGCCCTCCTCTCTGCTCCACGAACACCCTAGAACCCTGGGCTCCTCCCTGACTGCTCACCCCACAGGGTGTTATGGCAGCCAGTGACCCACTGTAGACCATGAGCCCTTCGAGATTGAGGCTAGCGTGCAGCCAGCCACCCCCAACCACAAAACACTGCCAGCCCTGCACACACTGGAGGAAGACAGCAAGCTCTGTGCCTGAGCCCCCGGACAGACTCAGAGTCCAACAAGGAGCCAGAGCAGAAGAACCTTACACACAGCAGGCACTCAGTTAGGGACCTTCCACTCTGCCCAGCCTCCCGAGTGTCCTTGGGCCAGCTCCTGAAGCCTCTCTGGGCCTCCGTTTTCTCCCCTGTAAGATGGAGTGACTAGGAGCCAAGTCCAGGACTGGGGGATTAATGAGACCTTTCACGCCAGGCACAGGGCAGCATGCAGTAAGCACTAAATAGATGTCCACATCCCTTTCCCAGCCTGGCCCCTTCCCATTCCCAGCCCCCGGGATTTCCGGAGCTGGGTCTCCATGCCCCTCTGAGGCAGGCCTGGACCTGGAGGGAGCAGGCTGCTGCAGATAAGAAGCGTGACCCACCAACCGGAGCAAGACAGGCTCCAAAGCAAGGTGGGATGGGCTCCGGAGCAAGGTGGGAGGGGCTTCAGAGCAGGGTGGGAGGGGCTCCGGAGCAAGGTGGGAGGGGCTTCAGAGCAGGGTGGGAGGGGCTTCGGAGCAAAGTGGGAGGGGCTCCGGAGTAGGGTGGGAGAGGTTTTGGAGCAGGGTGGGAGGGGCTCTGGAGCAGGGTGGGAGGGGCTCTGGAGAGGGTGGGAGGGGCTCCGGAGCAGGGTGGGAGGGACTCCGGAGCAAGGTGGGTGGGGCTCCAGAGCAAGGTTGGGGGGGCTCCAGAGCTCAGTTCTGAGCAAAGGCCATGGCCATTGGCTGTGCACAGGCTGCCCCCTCTAGCAGGGCTGCCTAGACATAGCCGGAGGGGGGCCTGGGGGAGTCCGAGAAGGGCAAGGAATGAGCAGGGTCTGAGGGGACCGTGTGGCCAGCCCCTCCATCAGAACCCCACTTCTGCTCCAGAGCTGGGAGGGGCAGCTCGGCCGCACACCATAGGCTGGGGTCACGGTGACAGCAGGAAGAAGCAGAGCAGCCCAGGGCAGCCCGGCCCTGCACCCAGCAGAGCCCTGTCCGCACTTGCTGCACCCTAATGATAAGTGTCCCAAAATCCTGCCAGAACACAGCCTCGGAGGCAGGCTCCCTCATTTAAATTCC
This sequence comes from Sapajus apella, assembly GCF_009761245.1. Lineage (NCBI taxonomy): Eukaryota > Metazoa > Chordata > Mammalia > Primates > Cebidae > Sapajus > Sapajus apella. Next base: position 64,926,480 of record NW_022436943.1, read on the forward strand.
TCCCTGACATTTGTACCACAGTGAACAAGAACGAAACTCCTGGGAGGAGGCCCAGCCTGGCACTGAGGAGTCTCGTTGTTGGAGGAGGAAGGAGGAGGAGGAAGGCAGGACCCTGGGCCAGCCTCCAGAGAAGGCAGTGCAGGCAGCCACCGTGCCCATCGCTCTGGGCCCAGGTCTCCCTCACCCTTCCAACACCCCATTTTACAGGCAAAACTGAGGCTGAAAGGGGTGATGTGACTGGGCCAAGGGCACATGGTGGGGGGGCCTCTCAATTCGTTCTGGATAAAAACACTCCCTCGCAGGGTCCAAGATCCCGCAGGAGCACTCACGGGTGATTCAACACGAGAATTCCACTTGGCCAGGAAACAGTCATTCCCAGCATGCAGGGCCATCGGGAAGCCCTGGGCCACCACTCACCTCAGTCCCCTGAGCTGGTCAGGCCAGTGCATCCCCTGACCTGAGTCTCCCCATCACCAATGCATCCCCTCACCTGAGTCCCGTCCCCCGCGGCCAGTGCATTCCCTCGCCTCAGTCCCCCCGCCGGCCAGTGAATCTCCTCACCTGAGTCCCGTCCCCGCCGGCCAGTGCATCCCCTCACCTGAGTCTCCCCGCCGGCCAGAGCATCCCCTCACCTGAGTCCCGTCCCCGCCGGCCAGTGCATTCCCTCGCCTGAGTCCCGTCCCCCCTGCCCAGTGCATTCCCTCGCCTCAGTCCCCCCGCCGGCCAGTGAATCCCCTCACCTGAGTCCCCCCCC
>NW_022436943.1:64927333-64955671 GCF_009761245.1 Sapajus apella
GCCCCCTCCCCTCCGCCCCGTCCCCGCCGGCCAGCGCATCCCCTCCCCTGCGCCCCCCCGCCCCCGCCCCTCACCTGAGCCCCCCCGGCCAGTGCATCCCCTCACCTGAGTCCCCACACCACCAGTGCATCTCCTCTCCTGTGTAATCCACAGGTTACAAAGCCTGTGGCTCTGTCTTGGCCAGGCTCTCAGGCGCTCTCTTGAATCCTGGGTGGCGCCAGCTGCTGCGTTGGGGGAAAGCACTGTGAACAAACGCAGGTGACGAGGAGCTAAGTCAACAGCCATGCAAGTGAGTTTGGGAGCAAATTCCCCGAGCTGAGCCTTCAGACGAGCCTGAGGCCCCAGTCCCACAGGTCTGCGAAGCCCACAAGAGACAGTGATCAGGAGTACTCACGTCAGCTCTCAAGAATCCCAGGATCCCGCCTCGTGAGCTGGGCCCCTGAGCTTTGTCCTGGGCACAGAAGGCCTGGCATGAGGCCCGAGGAGAGGCATTCAAAGAAAGCCCCTGAGTTTCTGGGTCCCTGGGAATGCTGGCGCTGGTGCCCCGAGGGCCTCGCTGGGAGACACGGACCCGGACCGGTCCGTGATCAGTGTGGCCATCTCCCTGCTGTCTCTCCTGAGGCCCCTGTTCTCAGCCTGGATTGATTGGTGCTTTGAGTAGTAGCAGAAGGTCCCAGACCCTCTCCGAAGCCAGCAGGCGCCTGGTTACACCTCCTCAGAGCCTGGTCAGGGACTTGCATGACTGAGGTCCAGGGCAGTGGTTCTCAGATGAGAGGTTGAGAAAGCGGGGTCTCGGTGCCCAGTGGGGGCGGCTTGGATGGGGCTTTACCAAGAAAGGAGGCAGCGCCTCCACCCCAGCGCCCCTTGGCCCTGCTCCTGTGAAAGCGCCTGTGTGGGCCTCCCCAGAGCCGGTGCCCAGACACCAGGACTTCCTGGACCTCAGCCTCACAGAGCGCTCCTGACTCCATAGCCAGGTTTCTCCCAGCCCGCTCGGGCTACAGGGGCTTCCGGGACCAGGACTTCAGTGCAGGACTTCAGTGCAGAGGGGGACAGAGGGTCTGGGATGTGCATGAGGGAGACCTGGGGCTGCTCTGGGCCAGAAGGAACCAGGAGCTGGGGGATGGGAGCCGGGAATGGGCCTGGGGCTCAGGCAGCAGACGGGAGGGGACAGCTCAGTGGGGAGCAGGGCCCAGGCGTTGACAGAGGAGCCCAGGCCTCCAGTCAAGGGTGGGCCAGAGCAGGCCAAGTGGTGGCCACCCTGAGGGGGCTGGGGACTATGGAGCCTCAGGTGGTAGCATGGGAGTTCGGAGCTGACTCCAAGCCCCGTGCTCCCTGGTGGACGGTGGGCAGGACTCTGGGTGGACGGTGGGCAGGGCCCTGGTGGACGGTGGGCAGGGCTCTGGGTGAACGGCGGGCAGGGCGAGGGTCAGCAAGTCCAAGGCAGCAGGAGCTGTGGCTCTCCCTGAAGCTTCCTTTGCAAGGTTGCTCTGGATCCGTGCAATGCACTGAGCATCTCCTTGTTTTTCTCCCCTTCAATACAATTATAGATTAATTAATTCTCACCGAGCAATATCTGACCTACATCAGCGCCTCTGTAAGACGGCAGAGCCAGAAGAAAGAATCATTTGGCTATATAAAGACAAGCAATCTATTTTAAAAGAAGGGCTGTGTGCGGGCGCCAGCTGCTCAGCATCCCTGTTACGTAAGGCCCATCTAGAGGCAGCACACCCTCTCGCTGCGATGCACGGCTCGGTAGCACCAAACGGGGTTAATCGTCCGATCGCGTCTGGGCTCACTGGAGGGGCTCTGCCTAGGATGCCTTCCTGGGGCCCCCGGGCACCTGCCATGACGCTCACTGCGGCAAGACACCTCCCCCTCCCTCCCCCACATCAAAGCACCTGCCACGCCCCATCGTCACTGCGGATTCTCCAGGTCAGGGGCTGAATCTCATTCAGCTGTGTGTCCCTCGACACCAGAGCGAGCCTGGGATGCATACGGGGCGTCATCGACACGAAGGAATTAAGCCGTGACGCAGCGGGAGGAGGGGAAGGTTCCTGCACTCGCTGAGCCTCGGGCCCTGGGGGACGGGCCCTGAGCTGCAGGTGCTCAGTTCTCAAGGCTGCTCTGCACAGCGGGTGCTGCTGCCGCCACAATGGGAACCTCAGGGGCGGCCCCCAGTGTTCCTGGTGCTCATGCCCAGCGCAATGCCCTGCCCTGGCGTGGGCTGGACTGCGTGACTCAGGACCAGATTCCAGGGATGGAAGGAGCAGAGAAGATGCGAGCTGTGGCTCTGTCTTGGCCGTGCTCTCTGGCGCTCTCTTGAACCCTGGGTGGTGCCAGCTGCTGCACTGGGGGGAAGCCCTGTGGACAAGCCCAGGTGATAAGGGGCTAAATGGACAGCACTTGGAGTGAGTTTGGGAGCAAATCCCCCGAGCTGAGCCTTGAGATGAGCCCGAGGCCCCAGCCCCACGGCTCCGCACAGCCCAGGAGCGCCAGCCATCCAGACCCGCCTCCGAGCTGGACTCCCGCCCCACACTCACTTGCGTTTCAAACCATGAGCTTTGGGATAACTTGTGACTCTGTCGTAGGGAACTGATGCTCTGCCTCATTCTAGAGGTGGGTAAACTTAGCCTCTGAGGAGCTGAGTGACTTGCCTCTGGTCACCCAGCACAGGTGCAAGCTCAGCCACACCCGACTGCACACAGCACACGGATCTAAGGTGACAGGCCACGCCTCAGCCGAGCTGGCTGCAGCCCACACAGACCACAGCAGGTGAGAGGCCCGTCCCGCCCGTCCCAGTGCTCTCAGGGAGCCCGTGGCTGCCTCTCCAGCCTGGCCCCAGAGCTCCTCTCCCTGGCTCTGCCATCCGGCTTCTGTCCAGGACCTCCCAGCTCTCAGGGGCGGCGTCTGCCACCAGAAGCCCTCATTTGTTTCATCGAGGAGGTGACCCGGAATAGAGGGCACCCAGGGTGAGGGGCCTGTCAATTCCCCGGGGACCTGGAATGACTTCCTGCCAAAAGTCACATCTGACCTTGACATCAAGGGCTGTAGCCAGGCGGCTGGGGGTCCACCGTCAGCCCTGAGCTCAGCCTCCCATCTTTCGCACACCCCTACTCTCAGGGCCCCAGCCTTGCCCCCAGCCCACCCCTTCCAGTGTGGAACACAAGGTGAGCTATTTCTTCACCTCCCCTGGCCTCAGTCTCCCCCTCTGGAAAGTGGGAAGAGACAGTGCAGGTGAGCCTGGCACTTGCTTCACAAACTCACGAGGTCCCAAACCACAGCCTGAAAGGGCAGGGCCTGGGCATGGGGGCTGCGAGGGCGTGGACGGTCTGCAGGGGAGAAGGCAGGGAACACACAGCGCCAGGTGCAGCAGCTGCCACCTGGAGCCCAGTGACTACGTTATAGCTGTGGACCTTGGCAGGGAGGAACCGAGAGCAGCAGCATGCCTCCCTGTCCTTGCCGCTGCCCATGGCTCAGGGGCTTGCCCTGGGCCCCCAGCAGGGCAGGCGGGGTGGGTACCTTCCTGTTTCTCCCCCACCTGTCCTGCAGACTGGGCCTGAACTCACCTCTGTGGCCCCAGAGTTCACTGTGGGCCCTGTCACCTGTTTTAGAGGCCTCCGGGGGGAAGCCTGATGTGAGTCACAGCAGGGGAGTGTGGGGCAGAGGCGAGGCGGACAGAGGTACCCTCAGCTGGCAGCCCGGGCCTTCCTTCTCTGAACCTGGCAGGAGTGGATGGAGGCTTTCCGCTGGGTGGGTGAGACCCTGTGGATCCCTGGGTGACCTTAATGACTGCTCAGCTCATCCAAGAGGGGGTTCCCTTTCTGGGCTTCTCCCCTCCATCCAGGGAGCTCCAGCGGCCACAGCCCCAGGCCAGAATGAAATAAACTGGTTTGTCGTCACCGGGTTTGGTTGCCTGTTTCCTTCTATTTATGGAAAAAATATATAAATAAGAAATAGGGGTCTTCTCATTTGCAGTTAGGATACAGGCACTCAAAGCAGAATTAAACCCTATTAGGGACAATGTGACATTGTCACGTCTGCAATGACAGAGGGGCGGTGGTGAGGGGAAGGGGGTTTGGGGGAAGGAGAAGGGGCCAGGAGGGAGGACAGAAGGGGCTTCCATTCCAGCTGCTGGAATCCTCGCGTGGACTTGCAGACAGGCCCCTTCTCTGGGCATCCTCCTGAGCACACCTCAGGCAGCTTCCAGCTGAGAGCCCCCCAGTGACCCCTGCCTGATGTGCCAAGAGGGGGCCAACGACTGAGTGGGGCAGCCTGCCTCCCTCCCAGAGCCTGTCCAGGCACAAGGGCAGGTCCCTCCAGAGCCTCAGAGCAGAGCCCAGCCCCGCTGGGAGCCCTCCTCAGGCAGCCCTAAGAATAAGCTCTCATCTCCCCGCCTCGAAGTCGGTCACGTCCCCAAGGACTGTCTGTCACCATTCCCTATTCTCCTCCTGCCCACCTGTGGCTTGGGTATCACTGTGCCTCTGCTCAGGTGTCACTATACTGTAGTACTAGGTAATACTATACGTCAGTATTACACACGCCATGCAGGGGAGAAAAGGATGGTTCAGCCAGGTTCATTAACTTGCCCTGGGACACACAGCAAGAAAGAGATTCTCAAAATCCAGACCCGGACACAGCAAGAAAGAGACAGACAAGATCCAAACCCAGACACACCAAGAAAAAGACAGCCAAAATCCAGACCCGGGCACACAGCAAGAAAGAGATTCCCAAAATCCAGACCCGGGCACAGCAAGAAAGAGACAGCCAAGATCCAAACCCAGAGCTCTACTGCCCCAGCCTCCACTCTCCTTTCATGCTCCCTCCAAGACAAATCCTGTCTCAGGCGCCCAGAACCTTCAGACTGCACATCTTAGCAGTTTGGCACCAATGGCTTTAGAAACTACAAGCTCCCCTGTCTAAAGTGGCAAAGAATCCAGAAAAAATGTGTAACTCGGTGGGGCCTTCACCTGACTCACCACTCAGTGTGGGCTGAGGACCAGCAGAGCCAGCACCACCTGGGCAGGCATTAGATTGCAGCGTCCGAGGCCCGCCACCCTGCTGAGTGAGAAGCTGCCCATTTACAAGACCCTTGGCCGCTTCTGATCGCCAAGGTTAGGAGGCAGCTGCTCGGGGCCATGCCAAATCCCCCACCATCCCCAGCCCCGCCCCCAAATCCAGGCTTGGTGAGGTGTCGGGCCCTGGCAGGAAAGAGCTTTGAGCATTCAGTGGGGCTGCCAGCATCAGCTGGTGTCACACCCCACCGCTGGCTGCCTGCCTCTACTCACCTGTAACGCTGGCCTCCTGTAGGCCAGAGCCTCAGGCCAGATGTGCTCTGCCCAGACCTGGATTCTCTGGAAACCTGGCCCCAAGACCAAGCCAAGCTGTTTATAGATTCTGGGCTCCGGGCCAGATATCATTTCTGGCTTTGATGCCATTTAATGTTCCTTCAATGTATTATTCATTCCCGTGAACTGCAGCACTAACTCCTCAAAGCTCCTAAGCCCACGTCCCTCCTCCCCATCCCGCACTCAGCCCAGGCTGGTCTCCACCTCTCCTGCTCCCCACCTGCCTAACCCCCGCCCACCCGCCACACTTCTCCCCGGCTCCTCTTCCCTGAGCTCAGCCAGAATGAGCCAGGACTGGACTTGCCGAGGCTCAGACCCCATTCTGACGTTGCTGTGTGGCCATGGAGAAGCCACTGTGTTTCTCTGGACCTGACACCAACACTCCAAAACCCTAAAAGCTCAAAGCCAGAAAGCACCTTGGGCATCTCCTGGGTCACCAAGCGCAGCATCTCATCCAGGAGACCACCCGTGGGATACAGGAATACCTCCAGGGATGAGGGGCCCACTGTCTACACAAAACCAGAGTCCAGGCCCCAGGAACCAGGCTCCCAGCTGCAGCATCTATGGCTCTCTCCCTCCTCGCCTCTCTCTCTGCCCACCGCAATATTCCAGGATTGGTGCAGTGCCAAAATACCAAATAAAATCAGGATAATAGGTAAGGGATAAGAATTGTTGATTAGATTTCTTATCCTTTTTTTTCTTTCTGACACTTCAATTATTTCAGTTATGACTTTTTCATATAACAGTTCATAGATTGCAGGGGAACAAGTAACCTTTAAATCTCCCATTTAGCACATTACAATAATTTCCGCGGAAATCACAGGTGCTCACGCTATATGACCTACCGCAGGCGCTTCATCAGCAAATTAATGTCGAGGTTAATTCAAACTTGGGGGAAAGTGCAAACTTGACAAAGACGAATCCAGCCATTTGCAGTAATGATCAGGGCAGCTCATACAGGCTGGGGGAAGTGGCATCTCTGGGGGACACACAGGGTGGCATGGCAGTCTGCTGTATTTTGTCAGAAGCTTCCTCTGAAAGCAGGTGTTCCTGGCTTCAAATTTGGACTGCAACACTAACAGCCACATGGCCTTGGGCAAGCGACTGCCCGTCTTTGGGTCTCAATCTCCTTATCTGTAAAAAAAAAAAAGTAGATATTAGCATCTATCTCATTGTGGGGTTTACATGAGTTGATACATAGCAAAGTATTTGGCACAGAGCTGCCATTTATTTAAGGTCAATAAATAACTTCTACTATTGCCATCATTACTACTGCATTCACCATTATCCCCACTATCACCACCACCACCATCACCATCATCACCACCATCACCATCACCGCCATCATCACCATCACCACCATCATCATCACCACCATCACCATCACCACCACCATCACCATCACATCACCATCATCACCACCATCACCATCACCACCACCATCACCATCACATCACCATCATCATCACCATCATCACCACCACCACCATCACCATCACCATCACCATCACCACCATCACCATCATCACCATCACTATCATCACCATCACCATCATCACCACCATCACCATCACCATCACCATCACCATCACCACCATCACCACCATCAGCATCATCATCTTTCACCATTGTCATCATTACCATCACCATCTCCACTATTATCAATATCACCATCACCATCACCACCATCATCACCACCATCACCACTGCCATCATCACCACCCTCACCATTATCACCATCGACACCACCATTCTTACCAGCACCATCATCATTATCATTACCATCATCATCACCATGATGTCATCACCACCATCATAGCATCACCACTATCAATACCATCTCATCACCACATTCCATCACCATCCCTGTCACCATCATCACCATCATCAGCTTTTGGGGCTCCTGGCAACCTGAGATTTTGACCATCTATTTCCCAGACAGTTGTGAACCAGGATGTAATGAGCAAGGGGCCCCTCAGACTTTAAGGTGCCCCTGGGTCCTGGGCACCCCACGGCCAACAGTGTGGGCTGGGATGCGGCAGGTCTGGGCAGGCCTAGTTTCCCAGGGGGCCACTGCTGCTGGGCCCTGGACCGCACAGGGTGGCACAGCCTGTTCCTCTGGGGCCACGGCACCTCAGCCCTGGCACACTGCAGCTGCAGTCCAGGACAGGACCTGGCAGAGCAAACAGCACAGGATTAGGGTTCATTTGAGGGGCCACCTGGAAAGAGAGCTGTGGTCCCATAAGGACTGCTTGCGGGGGGGGTCGCCTGGAACCATGCAGTCCTTGCAGTCCCCAGGAGAGCATCGTCCTTATGGGCCAGGATGGGCACCACAGGCTGCCTACCTGGGAGGTTCCGAGAGCTAGTCCCCACAGTTAGGAGATTTCAATGTCCTGCCATGATTCGGGGGGTTAGAACTGGACAGGAGACTGGGCTGGCAAACGTGCCCACACCTGGGCTCCCACCGTGCCAGGCTGTGCAGGCCAGGTGAGCCTGCCTGGGTCCCAGAGTGTTGGGGCCTCCTCCCAACCCTGCCTGCCCAACGTCCCAGCTGTGCCTTCCACCGAGAGGCCACTGCATCTCCCCAGGTGGCAGCAGGTCCCAGCTCTGCTGGGAGGTGGGGCAGCTTGTTTACCAGAGCGTCCTCGGGGACCTGCAGGAGGAAGAGCTCTTAGCAAGTCAATAATACCATTTACGGGGAGCAACACAAGCTTGGGATGGAGACCCGGGGCCAGAAGTATCCAGGCTTCATGCTCAGAAAGACAGCCAGACCCCCAGGGCAGCTGCATCTGGCTTCTCCAAGGAAGCATCTCTAGACAGAAGGTGAGGCCCGGAGCTCAGCCAGAGGCCCAGGACAGGACCCGGCTGGGTGGGAACAAGGCAGGCTGGAGCATCCTGCAGCACACACTGGTATATAACACACACCTGCATGGCACACACCTGCACAGCACACTCCCATATGGACTTGTGTGCACACAGCACACACCTGCACAGCACATGCCTGTACATGGCGCACGCCTGCACATGGAACATATGCCTGCATGGCACATGCCTACATGGCACATATCTGTGTGTGGCACACATCTGTACATGGCACATGCCTGCACAGAACACTCCTGTAGGGACCTGTCTGCACACAGCACACGCCTACATGGCACACGCCTATATGGCAGGGGACTGCACCTGGTTTCCCACGGTCACCTGCTCATTTATTCATCAAAGTCATTCTGCAGTGGATTAATTCACTAAACAATCAATTCTTCAATCATTCATTCAGTAACTATTTGATGCCTATTTAACGTTGGGAAAAATGGCAGGACTGGCCAGTCTTAGCCAGTGGGCGGTAAAGGACCCAGGAACCCCAGACCCCAGGCCTCCCCCATGAAGGCCTGTGAGGGAGATACGCCAAGGGGGCGAAAGGCCATGTGTCCTCAGCGGAGCTTGTCCCTGGGCCTCCAGCTCAGGCCATGCACCTGCTCTTTGGGTCCCAGCTGGAGATCGAGGCCCTCCCTAAGTCCCAACCTAAAATATGGAGTCTTGACAAATTCCACCTGCCTCGAGAGAGGTCAGGCACCCGATGGACTCAAAGGAGAGCAGCCCCTCCATATGCGACGCTGCCCACCAGCAAATGCGGGGCCTCGTGGTCCCGGAACCAGAACAAGTCAAGCTGGAATTCCTCTATGGATTGGAGGCTTGGGGAGGGGTGAGGTGGGGACACCTAAGAGCTTGCCCCTCCACCCAGAGACCTGCAGTGACCTTGAGTTCTAAGCCCCGCCGAGAAGCTGTGGCACCCACCTGAGGATCCAGCCCCTTTCTTTGAAAGGGATGCTTTAAGTTCACACGAAGTTCCACTGTGCGAGAGCAGAGGAAGGAGAAGCTTTGTCAGGAGCCAAGAGCAGGAAGTGGGCATCTCCAGTGAGGGCATTTGGCCGCTGCCTGCGCTGCGGGTGCTTCGGCTGACTCTGAAGGATGACCAGGGTTTGTGCAGATTCGTGTGAGCCGGAACGTGCTCCAGGAAGAGGGCCGGCTCCCTATGGACACAGGCCAGGAGGCACCAGGCGAACTGGCTGCAGGGATGCCCGGGCTCCACGGGGAGGCAGCCGCGCCAGCAGGAGCTGGATTGTCAAGCCCTGCATGTGGGGTGACAGAATGGCTAGCTGTCCTGTTGATTTCCATTCTCTCCTCTTTCTATAGAAACACAGTTTCCTCTGAGCAATGTCTGTCCAGCCAAAGATCTCATATCCCAGCCTCCTTCACAGACACAGGTGACCGTGAGAGATGCCCAGGCAGGGCGAACACAGCTTTGTCCCAGACAGGTCTCCTGGGTGCCAGGGACAGAAACTCAAACCAACCCAGGTGAGGCCCAAAGGGGAACTGATGGGCTCATCAAGCAACCAGGGCAGGACGAGGTAGCGTTGGGCACCGGCTGAACCCTGCAGGTCCTGCTGTCGCCTCTCTCCGTCCTGTCTCCTCGGCCGATGCCACTGAGTGCTGACTTCCTGCTCCTGATGCGGCCTGTCCACAAGGCAGCTGCACACACACATTCACACCCGTGCAGGTGCCCCCACATGTACACACACACATGCACACATGCACACACAAATGCCTGCAGGGCCACATGCTCTCACACATATATGCACATGCACACACACTCATGCACACACTCGTGCACACACTTATGCACAAACACACACTCACACACTCATGCATGCATACCTACACACTCATGCACACACATGCACACCCACACAAACGTGCATACACACTCACATGCACACACATGCACTCATGCATGCATACCTACACATGCACACACACACGCACACTCATGCACACACACCTGCACACCCACACACGTGTGCATACACATGCACACACAAGCACACACACTCATGCATACATACCTACACACTGCACACACACACACATGCTCATGCATGCACACCTTCACACACAATCTCATGCACACACATGCACGCACACTCATGCACACATACCAGTGTATATGCTCACTCACACATGTGCACAAAGGCATGGCAAACATGCACACACACCAGTGAACACAGGCAGACAGATGCATGCCCCCACATGTGTATACACCTGTGCACACAGGCAGTGCGTGCATACACAGAAACATGTGCACACACATGCATGATCAAAGGGAACAGCAATGGGTTCCACGCATGGGCTGTGAGGCCATGCGGACCCCATACATGGTCCTCCTGAGCTGGGGCCAGTCGCCACACCTCCACCTCACACCTAGAGAAAGGTGACTACAGTGCCCATCTCCTGGGGTTCCAATACCAGTCAAGAAGCAATGCCTGGAAACCACGCCCGAAACCTGGCGCCTAAACGGTTAACCAGGTCACCTGCTCTGCTCTCCCCAACTCTGTCTCTCCCTGGTTCTGTCTCTCCCTGGCTCTGTCTCTCCCTGGCTCTGTCTCTCCCTGGCTCTAGCTCTCTGAGGCTCTCCCAGTCTCTATCTCTCCCTAGCTCTGTCTCTCTCTGTCCTTGTCTCTCTCACCCCTGGGCGGTCCAGGGCCCTGTGAGGACACCCACTGGGACAAACACTCCGTCTCATTCATGTGAGGCCTTCGCTGGTCCAGCCCCCTGCTTTCTCCCTTTTGTGTCTTTCAGGAGTCACACCTGTCAGGTGATTAAGTGGAAGACCAGCTACGGTGGGATTTAAAAAGAGTGTCTTTCTTGAACAGCCGCTGAGTGCCCAGGCCATGTTTGCCATGCCTTTGTGCACATGTGTGAGTGAGCATATACACTGGTATGTGTGCATGAGTGTGCGTGCATGTGTGTGCATGAGATTGTGTGTGAAGGTGTGCATGCATGAGCATGTGTATGTGTGTGCAGTGTGTAGGTATGTATGCATGAGTGTGTGTGCATGTGTGTGCGTGTGTATGCACACGTGTGTGGGTGTGCAGGTGTGTGTGCATGTGTGTGTGTGTGCATGTGTAGGTATGCATGCATGAGTGTGCCCAGACTCTGTCACTCTGAGACAGGGAAGGGGGGGCTCTGGAGGGCCTATGTGAGTCCTGGAGAGGGCAGGGCACAGCGCTGGGTGGTCAGGGGGGTCCCGTGATGCCTGCAGCCCAGCCGTGCTCAGCACATGTGTTAAAAGGTGAGCGCTGGGACCGGCCTGCACCGGAGGTGCTGAATGTAGGGATGAGTAAGTCACAGCCCTCACTTCAGGGTGTTGAAGCTGGGTGGGAGAGAAAGGAGGCCACAGAGTGACAGCAGCCATGAGCAAGGTCACAGCGGCACACCCGGGGAGTCAGTCCTCTCACCAGGTTCCTGGATGAGGTGGCATTGCAGCAGGGTTTTGAAGGGTGAATAGGAGTCCTTCAAAGGACTGTTTTGCAGGATAAAGCCTCTGTGTACATAGAAAGGGTGATGATTCAGCTCTCGCAGAGGCTGAGTGAGAACTGAACAAGCTCAGACAGCTCTTCAGTGGCAGAGCCAGGATTCAAACCCAGGTCCTTCCAGTTCAAACATCCATACTATGAACACGCCACTGGCGAGGACATCCCTCTGTGACTTCCACAAACTTGTCTTTGTGTAAGGGATCCCAGCCCCCCATTCTAGAGCCATTTTCCTTGGGTGGAGGGGGCTGCAGTCTGTGGGGACCCTCCAGGTTTAAGGTTGGGATTGTGGTCACTGCTGTCTCTTCCCACCAGCCGCCTTCCCAGGGTGGTCCCAGCTCCCAACCTGGGTCCAGTAGCCCCCTGCTCTCCAGCTCCAGGTCAGGAGAGAACCCTTCCCCACTCCCGGCTCATGCTGGGCCCGTTCCCTGAGCAGAGTTTACAGGGAGCACACTTGGGGTCAAACCGTCGGGGGTCCCCACAATGGCAGCCTCAGCACTGCATCATTGGTTTCACAGTGAGGACGCAGCCCAGGGATGGAGCTGACAGCCAAAGACATGAAAGGAAGATGGAGAGCAGGAGGGAGGGAAGGAAGGAGAGAGAAGGAGCGGGGAGCAGGGAGGGAGGAGTGGGGCACTGGGACTCACTGGTGCGAAACTGAACCAGTCTGTGGGAGCCGCTAAGCTAAGCACAGCAGAGACCTGGGCACCCCGTCTTTCCCTCCCGCCCTGAGCCGGCCCTCACTGCCATGCACTCTGCCCAGGTCAGGAGCATGCTGGGGAGGCGCCTTGGTCAGCAGGACAGCCCAGAGCAGCAGATGCCAGAGGCCTCCTGACCCACCGTCAACCCCACCCGGGCCTTGGGGGCCCGATCTGACTCCATGCCACCTTCAGAACCACCTGCCTCTGGCTCCAGACACTGCCTGCTGTCAGAACGCCCATCAATAGCAAGACTTACCTCCTCCACTCAGAGGTCAAAGGGAAGACAAAGGATGCCCCAGACTCATGCATCACACGGGCCACACCGGCTCAAGTCTTCATTTTGTAGAAACCAAGAAACACATGTCCGGATTGGGCCCACCTCCTGCCAGCCTGGACCCTGCAGGAGCCAGCCGCGTCCCACTAGCCTGGACCCTGTATCACAGTCTCTGCACGGGTCAGCCCCTCCCGCCAGCCTGGACCCTGCATCGCAGCCTCTGCACGGGTCAGCCGTGTCCCGCCAGACTGGACCCTGCATCGCAGCCTCTGCACGGGTCAGCCCCTCCCGCCAGCCTGGACCCTGCATCATAGCCTCTGCACGGGTCAGCCGCCCCCCTACCCCGCACGCCACAGCACCGTCCTGGCCACTTGATGGCCTCGAGCTCTGAGAGGCCCATCTGCCCCCTGAGGTCACACAGCCAGCCAGGGCCGCCAGGATCTGAACAGAAGTCAGACGATCTCCCCGCAGGGCGGCCAGATAAGGAGGGTATTGGCCATGGTCATGCAGCAGCCTCCTGGTATCGGTCCAGGTCCCTTCCTCACCAATGTGTTACCTTACCCAGGACCCAACAAGGGCCTTCGGGGGGCAGGGCAGCAGGTCAGCATCGGGCTTGTGAGGGTCTCCAGGCCGCAAGCACTTTGGGGCCACAGTCAGGACCTGCTAAGTGGTGACAGAATGCAGGGCCTTTGGGCCCTCTGTGGTCTTGTCTCTGCTGACTGTGCCAGGCTCCAGGCCTGCCAGGACAGTCCAGCCCCAAACCAGGACACCTCCCACACGCAGGCACAGCCCCTCCCTCTGCCCCCACCCGCAGATGGAATCCCTCCACTCCCTCGGCCCCTCCTCCCAACTCTGTGCTCCTGCCCTTTTGGCTTTGAGAGAGAACTTACACAAAGTGTGCTCCATAATAGCACTTTTGTCGGCTCACTGACGGGGAATTAAACAAAGGAGGGGGCCTTCAGGTTGGGTTTTGAAGAGCGTGTAGGAGTTCACCAGGGGATTCAGAGGGCAGGTGAGGGGCACTTTGAGAAGAAACAAAGGGGCATGACATATTCAAGGAAGGGAGAGGAATCCGCCCGGCTCGTGCAGAGAGCCTGCCATAGGGATGCAGAAGATGACAGCCTCCGCGGCCTCCAAGTGCCCCACCAAGGACTCACCAGTGTGCGCGTCAGAGGGGCTTTGGGAGGTCAGAGGAAGTCAGTAGTGGAGGGCCAGGCTCGCCGTTCCAATGGTGACCAGGCCACTGCCGTGTGTCCGGGCGTGGGCCGGGTACAGCCAGGGCCGTGGCGGGGAGGATGAGGGGCAGGAGGGCTGCTCAGGGGCAGGAATATACGGAATTGCTTTCTTTCAGCGCCTCTGATAGATCCAAAGTCACTTTGTTAGCCTAAGAACATAAAAATGTATAGTGCATGGCTTGATTTGTACATAAAATTACCATGTTTGGGCTATTCAGAGAAAGAAGGCCTGGTGGGGCAGGAGCCGCGTGGGGGGGCACTGCTTTTCTCCGAGGGTTTCTTTTGCATCTGCTTCAGGTCTCTGCTGCGCAGGCGTCCCGTTCACGTGGGGCATGCCTGCCCGTCAGGGGTCAGAGCCCCCTTCTTCCCCCGGGGTGCCCCTCCTTGCTGGTGTCCTGGCCAGTGTGGGATGGAGAGGCGGCCCCTCAGAAGCAGGGCTGGGGTAGATGGCTGACAGCTTTCTGTGCCCTCGATGCCGGGCCCACCCTCTCCGCAGCTGTCCCCAGAGGCAGGGGCCTTGGCGCCTGATCAGGTGTCCCCGTGGCCTCCTCACCTGGAACCCACCCCCCAGGGTCCCTCGCCTCCACCTCCAGCCCTGCTCTGAGGTCCAGCTCTGCATTATTCCCCTGAGGTTTTCATCTGATCCCAACTCAGAGGCATGGGGTCACCACATTCCCGTGGCCCCGTGCCCTGCCTGCAGTGAAGACGTCTGCTGTGCTCACAAACGCCAGGCCCTGCCAGCGCCATCATGAAACAGCTCAGTTCCTCCACCGGAGCTCAGGAGGCAGATGTGACTCTTCTGCCCCCTTAAAAGATGAGGGACCAGGGGCAAGACTGCTCCCATGAGGGCACCCTGCTAATGAGGGCAGGGCTGGGGCTCCATCCCAGGCCGCCTGCCCCACAGAGCTACGCTGACCCTGTCCTAGCTGCCAGGGCATTGGGGGCTCAGGCCGGACCCTGATCTGCCTCTGCTCCTCTGGTTCATCCTCGCCCTGCCCAGCAGACACGGCCTCTGAGGGGTGGAAATGCCACGCTCCCGGGCATCACAGGATGCAGCCCTAGCCGAGCCTGCCGGTGACACGCTTGAGGGTGGATCTGTGGGTCAAAACTGTGAAATGCTGGTGATTTCATGTGATTCATCCGAGGCCTGTTAAGGAACCCAAGAGCCTCCACCTCACCCTGCACCATTCCATCAGCTCTAACCCCCCGCAGGGCTGGCCGCCCCCCAGGAGTCACACCTCTGTGCTCTGTAACCAGCAGTGACCCTCCAGGAGTGCCATTCCTCAGTGCAAAGATACCTGACACCCAGAGCTCCCCCATGCCCCTCTCAAGGTCGTGCTGCACCTGAGTCCTGCCCCCCACTACCTGCCCTCTGCACCCCGTTGCCCCTGAGAGCCCCAGCACACAGCGTGTGCTCTGGGAGCCTCTGGAGGATGATGGAAGGGCTCCTAACCCAGGCTGCTGACCTACTTGGGGTCCAAGGCCAACCCCAAGATGAGGGCCTCAGAGAGCAGGCAGCCAGCCAGGAGTGCAGGTGGAAAGGCCAGGGCGGCAGAGCCGGAGAGACTGAGGAAGACGGGGCTGCCGCTCGTGGATCAGGACCAGCCCTGAGGAGCAGCGTCCAGCAGCTGAGCCCCAGAGAGACAGTGAAAGTCAGCCTATACCAGGGCAAGGGTCTGGGAGGACAGGGGCCAGAAGCCTGCCTGGGCGGGACCTCTTCCCAGAGCTGCGGGCACTGCCGCCCCTCAGTGTGGCCTCTGAGCCCCCTGTAAAGCAAGTGACACCCACCTCGTGAGGACTGGTCAGCACTGAACAGCATAGCCCCGGAGCTCATGGTGCACATCCACGCAGCCATCACGCCCCACCCCGTCCCAGAAGCTCGTGGTGCACCTCCTCGCAGACATCACTCCCCACATCCTAGGAAGGCCTGGTTATTTCCCATTCCGTGGACAGGGACCGAGGCTAGAGGAGAAGAGCTGGCAGGTTCCAGGCCCCATCTGCCGAGCGCCACGCTTACTGCCCGCACAACGTGGTCCAGGGTCCCTCCGTGGCCAGCAGCTGCAGGAAACCTGTGGAAGTCCTGGGAAGAGGTCCCAGGGTGTGCCTGGCTGGGACTTCTCTATCTGTCCGAGGCATTACATCTTGCCTGAAGGTTCCACGGAGCTTGGGAACCTCAGGGAGACTGGGAAGTTTATCAGGAGCTCTGAATGCTGAAGGCCAGACACCAGCCCCAGAGCTCCTGCAGACGAATGCCCTCTGGAGGGGTGGCCGCCACAGCCACACCCAAGCCAGCCGGCAGGGAGGAGCTAGGCCAGCTGAGCCTCCGCCCTGGGGCAGGAGGGGGACAACAAACTGAAAGTACATGCTTAGTCAGGGGGGAGAACAGGGCAGGCAGGGGGCAGAGGAAGGGCACAGAGGGCCCTGATGGAGAACTGGGGGGCACTGGGCAGACAGAAGCGCAGGGCCTAGCCTGTGAAGGAGCCGCAGAGGAGCAGCTGGGAGGGCGAGCAGCACAGACGAACAAGGAGCGATTCGGGCAGGAGGCAAGGTCAGCGATGGGAGGGCAGATCGCGAGGCCTCACAGAGTGGAAGGGGCCACAGCGTGTCAGTCACTGAACCGAGTCTCACAGATTTCCCATGTGGAAGCCTAAGCTGGGGTACCTCAGAATGTGACTGTTTGGGACAGATCCTTTATAGAGGTGCCTGGGAGACCTCAGAATGTGACTGTTTGGGATGGGTCCTTTGAAGAGGTGCCTGGGGGACCTCAGAATGTGACTGTGTTTGGAACGGGCCCTTTAAAGAGGTGCCAGGGGGACCTCAGAATGTGACTGTGTTTGGGACGGGCCCTTTAAAGAGGTACCTTGGGGACAATGAGCTGCTCTGTGTGGGTCCTGGTCCAGTACGCCCCATGTCCTTATAAGAAGAGGAGACACAGACACAGACACACCGAGGGGGACCCACGGGAGGATGCAGGGAGGAGGCGGCGTCTACAGGCAGAGAGAGGGACCTCGGGAGGAGCCAGCCCACTGACGCTGACGGCGATCCCAAGGCCCCCGGGCAGTGGGCCAGTCACCCTGTGCACAGAGCCTTGCTGTGAGCAGCTGCTCCTGCATCCGGGAATGGGGAATTCACTTGTTATTGACCATTATTGTTATGACTCCTGGCCATGATGTAGTGGAGACCTGCTGATGTCAGAGGCGTGCTGACATCTGTGACCCCAGTGTCTGCTAGGGGGACCACTGTGCGGGGACCAGCACAGGGAAGTCCTGGCCTCCTGGGGATGTGAGATTCCCTGTGAAAGTTGCCCACCCTGCTGGGACCCCAGCACTCACCAGTCAGACAAGCCAGAGCCCAGCACCGTCAGCTCCCTAGAGAGGTGAGGTCACGAAGCGAAAACACTGCGTCATCATATCCTGCTGCGGGTGTTGCCAACCTGTAAGGATCAGTTATTTCTGGTTTATGAACGGCTTACTCTGGAATGTTGCTGAAGCCGTGGCACCCCATGGGTCTGTCTCTGCCTCTCCTGCCACAGGGCTCCAGCATTGGGAACTGCAGGGCCACGCTGGATGGAGCTGTCAGGCAGTGCACAAACAATGGTCCCACGGAAAGAGTCCCTTCTTTGCATCTCAGAGCCCTGGGGAGGGGGCTGGGGACAGTGGGGTCCCATGGGAGACATGGGACACTACAGATTTTCATGGCAGCATAGCCTGGAGAGGGCTCAGGCACCACCTTGGCCCAGACTCTGGCTCAACTGAACTGTGTGGCCCCAGACAAGTGTCCTCACCTCTCTGAGTCATTAACTGGGCTATTCTGCCTCACTGGTTTCGGGTGAGAATCAATATGAAAATCAGGCCCCACGTACAAACATTTGCCATTAATGCTGACTCCCCGTGGGCTGAACTATTTGATCCCTGTAGAAAGTAAGAAGTTCCTCTTCAAAGCTTCCCTTCTTCTTACATAATAATAAATGTTAGAAATAGTCGTTTCTTTGAAAGGCTAAGTTTCTTCAAAGCCTTCCTTCTTGCTTTTTGCTAGTAACTCTTTGTTAGGGCCCATCCTGTGGAGCTCTTAGGTATAAAGGAATAAGTACATTCTATGTCCTTGTGCTTTAACCAAGATATTATGTTACTACTTTTCTAAGACCTTTCACAAGCAGCTTCCTCTCCCTTCCTGATTTGGACCTGGTTGTTATCCAATCAGGCTTAGTGTAGATTCTGAAGTCCAGCTCGAACCTCCGGAGACGACACAGCAGAAGGACCCAATGCGCAAGGAATAATTATGCTGCCTTTCCTTTGTTCATTATACTCTCGTGGCAAGATGGCTGATGAGTAGTACCCTTTCTGCAGAAAGTAAAATTGCCTTGCTGAGAAAACTTTCTGTCTGAATGGTAATTTTTCCTTGCAGTACCTAAGAACAAGCATTCTGTCTAGAACTTTCCATGCTCGTGGCTTTCTCATCTTTGGGAAGCCAGGGAGGTGGGACTGTGTGTGTTTTACATATGAACAAACCAGGGCTCTGACAGCTGGCATTGCTAACCCATGATTGCACAGAGTGCCAACCCCAGAACGAGGCCAGAGCCTTGTCCCGAGCACGAGACCCGCACAGAACTGTCTGAGGCTGCTGTGGCTCACAGTGAGCCAGGGTGGGGACCTGCACAGAACTGCCCGCAGCTCACAATGAGTCAGGCGGGATGCAGACAACAGCAAGGAGCAGTGGTGGTTTGCCGACTCAGGAAGGTAAACTTCACCCAGCGCTCCCTGCCTCCCACAGTCGCCCTGAGCCTGGCCTTGGGCAGGGCCCTCACATGCTGAGCATCAGGAGCCACGGTGGTAACTGCACAAGTTGGGGCTCTGGACCCCCGGCGACAGATGAGCAACTCGGGGCTCAGAGAGAGCCTCGTGCCCCACCCCGAGGTCCCACGACCGACAGGTGGGCAGACCTTGATGGGGTTTCCCGAGAACATGGTCGGGCTCCATGCCAGGCACCAGGCACACACAACCAGGCGCCACGGACTCAGCCCAGGAAGGTGTGAGTCTCTGAGCCTGATGTTTCCTGGGTGTCAGGTGAGATGGAGGCCAGGTGGGCTCCCCTGGGCTCACGACCCAAAGGGTCCTCCCAGCCCAACACCAGGGCCTGCGAGAAAGCCCACAGCACTCAGAGCGGACACCAAGGGGACGCCCGGGGCCATCCTCCCTCACCCCCTCCTGCACGGCCACTTTGCATCGCTGGGGGGTAAGGACAGCCAGACACATGAGTCCCACGGCCGCAAACAAACAGCAGCCGGGACGGGACCCCGGCAAGCGACTCCAGTGGCAACAGCCACCCACACGGCGTGGTGTCATCCACGTGCTATGTGTTTTCCCACCAAAGAGCTTGGGCCAGGCGGGGAGGGCAGTGCAGGGGCTGCGGGGCTTAGCAGGGCCTCCCAGCACAAGCCGCCCAGCTCCCGGCAGGCAGAGTCAAATAAATGTGGCACCTCCCCCACCTCCATGCTCCCACCCGAGGGCCCAGACCCCACGCCAGCTCTGCCGAGGCCTCAGCCTCCCCTCGTTCTCCCAGGAAAGGCTCTGAAGAGATGAAGAGGGAATTCTCGTGGCTCCCTGGCTCTTCTCAGGGACACCCCTGCAGCAAGCAGACCTGGAACGCCAGCCCTGACGGTCTGGGAAGCAAGCAGGGGGATGAGGTGCAAGGCCGGGGCTGAGCAATTGCTCCTGGTCACCCTGCTGCTGCTGCTGCTGCTGAAAAGCCTGGGTCTGAACCCACGTCTCCCACAGTACGAAGGAGGTTCCGTGACCAATTCCGGAAGAGGCCAGACTTCTTCCAGAAATCCCAGCCCAGATCCCGCCTCTCGCCTCCTCCCGGAGCCTTGTTTCACAACGTGATGGAACCACCCCATTATTTAATAAAACTGTCAGAACAACTGATTTGTGCGACGTACATGGTTCCCTTTTTTTGCTCTTCTTTCTTTCCAGATTCAATAAACCCTGAAGTTGTTCCAAGAAGACAGGGGAGTGATGGGAAGCATGAATTTCACGAGGAGACCGTGCGGCTCATCCAGCAGGATGCACAGGACAAGCCACACTGAACCCGGGGAGGAGCCGCCCCTGGAACGGCCAGGGCAGCTGCTTACGGGGAGGCAACAACCATCCCTGCATGTGGGGGCTGGGAGAAGAAGTGGCAGAGAATGAGTGCAACCAGGGAAAGCTTCCTGGAGGAGGAGACATGAGGACTGTATCTTGATGCACTAAGTGGCTCTCCTCGGCTCCGTGACCAGGCAGCAGGCGTGGGCTCAAGTTCCAGCTGTGTGGCTGGGCTGAACAGAGGGAAGGTTTTCTCTGAAACATGGCTGAGACTGCTCCCTCCACAGACTGCGAGAATCAGAGGGTCCCTCCCATACGCGGCAATCCCAGACACCCCAGGACTCTCTCTGAAAGGCCCTTGGAAAGGCCTGACAAGGAGAGCGGGGTGCACTCTGCCAGACACTGTCAGAGAACATTCTAGAACCACTTCCCACCTGCCCCCTCCCAGCCTGCCCTCTCAGCCCGTCCTGGATGCCTCCTCCACTAACGACAGCCGAGTACAGCAAAGCCTGCGATTTGTTCCCCAGTTTTGGAGCGTTTCTGGCTGCCTGACTAAAGACTATATTTTCCAAGTTATGGCCAGTGGGATGGAGGGATGGGACACATGGATCCTCTTGGCTAAGTTGCTAACAGGAAGGAGCAGGGCACCCCGGTCTGTTCTCCCCTCCCTGCTGGCTGGAGGATGGATGTGATGGCAGGAGCGACAGCAGCCACCTTGGCCACAGATGGAAGCTGTGTGCTGAGGATGGCAGAGGAACAGGGAGGCAGGAGCCTGGCTTCACGTGCAGTGCTGCCATGACTCTCCGGGCTGCTCACGCTGCCATGGGGTCCTCCACCCTCTGCTCACTGCTCTTACTTCTGGCAGTGGCCTGAGCCCACAGCCCAACTCACCCCACAGTGTTTCTCATCCTGCTGGGCCTGTGGCTCCGGGCAAAGCATTTGAAGAGCTCCAGCACTCACAGGGTAAAACCCCAGGGAAACGTCCCCGTGAGGGCTGCCAAGCTCTCCTGATAACACCACCCTTGTTTATCGTGGGGTGTGCACTGCTGTCGTGATGCGGGGTCCAGACCCTCACGCTGCGACTGGCAGGGATAGCCCCTTCATCGGAGGTCAAGAGGGCATCCCCAACCCCACCCACCTCCCACAGCGCTCCAGCCTGAGACCACTGGAGACATCTCATGAGGCCTGTTCTCCCAACTCCACGTCACCCATGACTCACCCATCCTCATCCATGCCCATCTCCCTCCTGCCCATCCAGAGCCCTCTGGACTGCACAGCCAGCCTCAGCATAACCTGTCCTGCTGAGTGGGGCCTCCAGCCCACGGCACGAGACAGAGGCAGGACCTGGAGACCCGCCGAGGCCACCGCTACTCCTGGCCACCTCCAGGCCACCCTGCCACCGCTTTCCCTTCCATCCACGGTCCCGACTTCCCGGAAGGCACCTCGCAGCCCTCGTTTGCGGAATTGTGAAATGTTTGCCCGCCGGCCCCCAGCGCTGAGCACTCCTGGAGTCTGACCCACCTGTTTCCCTCTGTCCGCAGAGGCATTTGTTGCATGACTGAATGACACTGAGGAGGGGACACGGCTCAGCAGAAACATCCCTTAAGATGCACATGAGCTGCAGCAAAGCAAAGCGTGTTCACAAGGAGCTGCACACAGCCCGGCAGGGCATCAGCTGCTCTCACCAGGGGAGGACGGCAGTGAGCAAATTTGAGAAGCAGGGTGGGTGCCGGCCCCCCTCGCAGCTGTGAGGGCAGTCTCGGGGCGGTCACGGGAGTGCGAGAGCGTGCGCGCGTGTTTACACGGTAACAGTAACTGTGGACCCTGCCCTGGGGATATGCCCCCCACGCAGCAACAGGGATGTGCGGATGTGAGAGGTCAGGAGATGTGGGACCATCCTGGGTGACCCTGGTGGATCCTAATGTCACCTCCAGGGTCCTTTTAAGAGGGATACAGGTGGCCAGGCGTACGCCTATAATCCCAGCCTTTGGGAGACCAGGGCGAGAGGGTCACCTGAGGCCAAGACCAGCCTGGACAAAATAGCAAGACCTCGTCTCTACAAAAAAAATTAAAATGCAGCCGGGCTTATTGGCACACACCTGTAGTCTCAGCCACTCGGGAGGCTGAGGCAGAGGATCACCGGAACCCAGAAGACGGAGGCTGCAGTGAGCCATGGTGGCACCACCGCACTCCAGCCCTGCATTCCAGCGTGGGCAACGAAGTGAGAACCAATCTCAAAAAAGAAAAAGAGAGGGAGGCAGGAGACTGGTGTGAGGAGGGCTGGGCCAAGAGGCAGGCTTCAAGGAAGGCAGAAGGTCTCGGGAGCCTGAGAGGCCAGGACAAGCCTCCCCTGAGGCCTCCGAGGGAGCCCCTAACTCTCCTTCTGGATTTCCAACTCTGGAGCTGGCAGACACGAGTTTCCGTTGTGGAAGTCACGGGTTGGTGGTTAGCTGCTTACCAGGAGACGGGCAGGTCGGATCCCACCCAGCCTCAAGCCCCAGCTCCATTTCCCATGCAGCCTAAGCTCTCACCATGAGGATCCAGCTGCCCGGTGGGGGAGGGGCTGCCACCCCCGCTGGTCTGTGGGCCCAGGGGTGAAGACGCCTTACCTGCCACCCAGAACCAGGCCCCCAGCTCCCGGTGAGGCCTCGTGGCTGCATTGCCACCAGTGACTAGGTATTTTATGCTGAACATTAAAGATATTTTACACTGGAGATTTAATACGGAACATTAAGAACCATTGAAATCACTCATATCAATTGAAGATACAATAATTGAACCCCATAAAGATTACTGAGAAGCTAGTGGAGCTGTAAGACGAGGCATAAATAGAGATAAATTGGCCCCCTCTGCCCCCCACCCTCCCCCTGGAAGCTCATTAGAGATGCTCCTGAGGACTGGCAGTGACAGATACCCACAGCAGGGAGAGGGGACCCAGGGGCTTCCCGCCGCAGAGGGGCCTGGGAGGGCCCAGAAGCTTCTGTGTGTCCCTTGATGGCTTTGATCAGATCCTGGCTGAAGGTGTGGAGTGAAGGGACCCAGGGGAGGAGAGGTCCATTCTCCAATGGCCCAGCCATCTCCCTCCTCTACACGCTGCACCCTAGTCCTGATCTGGGCCACACACAGCCCCGATCACAGCCATCAGCCAGGTCCTAACGCAGGTCACACTCCGAGTCTCATCCTCGACAAAGTCTAAGCCACGATTCTGGCCCCAAACCGAGCCCTGCTGTGGTCACAGGCTGAGCTCTGACCGAGGCCATGTACTGAACTGGGACAGAGGCCGGAAGCTGAGTCCTGAGCCTGGAATCTCATCTCTGGTGTGTCCAGGCCCCAGGACTGTGGGTGCTCCCTGACGTCACTGCATCCACCCAAGCTGCCGTCTCTCAGCTTCTCACACGCTGGGTCCCGGCTGGGGTCTGCATGTAGATAGAAGGGCCCCCTGTCCTCAGGGCGTTTCACTCCCCTGTGGAGGCTGCACCTGAACAGTGCACCTGACCAGCCAAGTACTGTGGATGACGGGGTCCCCAGCCCGGCCCTCCCTGCCCTCCCACGCCCAGGACCCCGGCTCTGACCAGAAAGCCCTCCAGCCTCTGCCTCCGTCCTCTGCCCTACAGATCAGAGCACTGCTCCCACCGCTGAGCGGGGTCCCTGTCCCGGTCTGTGGTCTGTGTGCAGAGGCTGAGGTTGCACAGGCTGAGGGCTGGGACCTGGCATGCTTGGCCAGAGTGTGGCAGGGAAGGGCCCCTCCATGGGGCCTCACTCCTGCTTATCCAGGTTCAGAAGAGCTGAGCGGGGAAGTGAAAGGCACAAAGTCAGTTCGCCTGGCTTTGCAATTTTGGCCTCCCCTGGGCTGCATGGCCAAGGTTTCTGGCCATCTCTGAGCCTGCCTCGCTGCAAGGGAGGATGATGGCATCTGACTCCAGGATGTGAGCGTCATCGGAGAGAACCCAGGTAGTCAATGACAGGTCTTTCATGGACCCCCCATGAAAGGGACCACAGCCATGATCAGGTCCAGCAGTGCCTCACTGTGCAGGACTCCAGACCTGTGATCCTCAGCTGCCCCCAGGGCTGTCTCGAGGGCCCACAGCCTCCCTGCCCTGCTCTGCACCCCCTTCCTGAGCCCTCCCAAAGGCGGACCCTTCTCCATGCTGCTCCTGCCTCCTCCCCCAGATCAGTTGCCTATTTCCTGGCTCCCCAGGCGCAGGTGTGAGGCCAGCAGACGTGCCTGTGCAGGGGAAGGGCTGACACCCCGGCCACCCTCCCCGGCTCATAAATCTGCGCTATTCCCCTCAAGCCAATACTCAGCCAGGCCACCTGCACAGTCCAATATATTTCACTTACAAGCTGGTCTATTACCTGATTCATACCCGATCTGTCACCCTGAGAGATCAATGTGCCCTCGGGATGCCACATACATAACACCTGGTATGTAATGGAATTCGGGCTCCTGGCATCGCAATGCACATCCTCTGTGGCCGCTGGGAGCCTCAGTCCCTCCCCTGGGGAAGGGGCAGGGAGAGAACGGCTTCCTGGCTGCAGCATGGGGGTGCGGTTCCAGGCAGGGTGGGGGATTCGGATCTCGGGTGTCCCTGCTGTTCTGTCTCAACTCCATTTGGAGAGACCTCAGAGCCTTTTCACCCAGCCCCCCACGCCTGAGCAGTGGGCCCCCACGCCTGCAGCCCACTGATAGGGTGCTCACCGAGTGGTCCCGCCCACTGCAGCCAGTACAGACCCAAAGAGCCAAACGTGCTGCATTTACTGGGTACCAGCCTAAGATATCAAAACGCCAGCTACTCGGAACTGCTGGGGGAAGGAATTATTGGCTCGCTGTACAAATAAGGAGTCTGAAGTCAGGGAAATGACCTTCCTAAGTTTGAACCGCCAAGCTCAATTTGAAACTAGAGCCAGGACCCAGACCCAGGACTTCCTATGCTGCTGAGCTGAAGCCAACGGGGTTGCTCCCCCGGGTGGTCAGCAGGGGTGGGGTCAAGGGCAGGCACTCCCCAAACAAGTGTTCGGGGTCTATCAGGGTCTGCATGAGCGGGGGGTGCTATCTCCCTCCAGCTGGTCTATTTGTGGGGTAGAAACTCAAGTGATTGGGCAGGACCCTGCCTGTGCCCAGCTGCCATGTGGCCTTGGGCAGGTCTCCTGTCCCCTACAGCCCACGGAGTCACCTGAGCTCCTGGTCCCTGTGGCTGGACGTCCTCGCTGACCTCACCTCTGGTGGCTCCAGAGAGGCCAGGAGGAGCAGGCTGGTGCCCTCGGAACCCAGACCTTTCTGGAAGCCTGGGGGGCTGACTCAGGCACCAGACACAGCCGGAGACCCCTCCGCCTCACACCCTGTCACTGATTCTGCTTTTCATGATCATGTCGCCCATGATGGAAACAGCATCGCAGCTCCTGCGAGGATCTATATCCCAAAATAGCAAAATAATTCCCATCGTGCGAGAATTTATCAGGCAGAGGCATGTGGGCTGGAGTTATTGGGGCCATGTTTCCACACGCACCTGATGTATGGACAGGTCTACTCCCAGGGCCGCCAAATCAATCCATGCAGAAGCCGGGGGAGTTGTGTGTCTCCTGTGTGTCAGGGCATGGAGGGAGCGCCGGGGGCCGGGGGCAGGGGCAGAGGCCCAGGTGCTGGGCCCAGAATGGAGGTGCCAGGTGCTGAGGGGGCCATCAAATGCACCTGCCACTCCCCTCACTTGTGTGAAGGTCAGAGGACACAGGACGGACAAAGGCATCTGGTCATCTCTACAGGGCCACACAGACGCCTCTCACCCTCGCCCCACATCACAAATGAGAAACTGAGGCCCAGTCAGGGATGTGAAGGCAATGGGGTGGGCAGAAGCCGGGATCCCGCTGCTTCAGGCTCCGTGAGTGGCTCCCTTGTGCCCACGAAGGCACACATGTGCACACACAGAGACACACATGGACACACACAGGCACACACAGACACCACA
This sequence comes from Sapajus apella, assembly GCF_009761245.1. Classification (NCBI taxonomy): domain Eukaryota; kingdom Metazoa; phylum Chordata; class Mammalia; order Primates; family Cebidae; genus Sapajus; species Sapajus apella. Next base: position 64,953,303 of record NW_022436943.1, read on the forward strand.
GTGCACATACAGGCACATACGCAAGGAACACATGCATGCTTACACACACAGAGACACACGCAGAAGCAAGACACATACAAACACACACGTACAGACACACACAGGGACATGGACACACATGTGCATATACACAGGTGCACACAGGTGCTGGAATGCACATATACGCACATGCGCAAGGAACACACACACACATTTACACACACACAAGCAAGACACACAGAACACATGCACAGACAGACGCAGACACACAGGCACGTACACACCCGGAAGCACTTCTCAGGGGGTCATGGCCTCTCTGGCTCTGGTGGCCTCTCTGGCTAGGGTCTCCACCTGGCGGTGCTGGGAGCCCCGCCTAAGCCCGGATGAAACCTCACCTCCCTCTCCCCCTGACGGGATGTGCTAGGGCAGGGTGTGGCTTGTTCATGGGAGCAAGCCCCTGGGTGGCTGCAGGGCTCCAGGAAGTCTCTCCCAAGGGAGCATAGGCAGGCACCCTCGGCGGGGCACAGTTGGAGGGGCGCCTCCACGGCCACCCAGCGCTGGGGTGAAGCCAGCTCAGGATCAAGGACCCTGGTACCTGAGGCCTCCGGTGTTCCCATCGGGAAAGCGGGTTCCCACCTGCACAGCCACACCAGTCCAACACCTGGTGCGAAACTGGCCCCAGGCACACGGGCACACAGACCTGAGTGGACAGTGGGACGTGAGGCAAAGGAGGAAGGACAGATGGCCAGCAGAGGCGGGGTCCCAGCCAGAGTCACAAAGGACGCACTGTCCAGCCCCTCTTTTCCCAAGCCCTGAACAGACTCACTGAAGGTCTCAGCCAAAGGGGCTTTAGAGACCAGGGAAACTATCTCACAGATGGCGAAACTGAGGCCCAGAGAGAAGAGGTTCATTCAGGAATACGCAGCAGATCACAGATCCTCAGAGCTCAACAGGCCCCCAGCCTGCCTCCCTCCTGGATGGGAACTCACGGAGCAGCTACCAGGCCGGGGGGGTGTGAGGGCGGGGGCGGGGGGGCAGGGGCAGGATCTGCCCTCTTCCTCTGGGACTTGCCCCATCTTGAGCCCAACAGATGAAACCCTTCACAGTGGAGCCTCCCCTGGGAGGACTCTGGCTCACAGCGCGGGGACTGGAAGGGAGGACCCAGGGAATGGGTGGGGGGGTGCCGGGGACCCCACAGCTCCAGCCGAGGTCCTCTGTGAACCACAGCAGTTCACAATCCTTCCTCCAGCTGAGGAAGACAATCCGGAGGACAATTAGTCTTGGAATTACCTCGGAGGAGACCGTTAAGAGAAAAATAAATTGAAAAGAAATCCATTCGAGCTGTAATTGTAATACAGTGTATCATAGTCAATTGAATCACAAATACAAGCTGGTCCCTTGTCGATTGATTTCAGCGAGTAAACAATTTGGGTATTTAAATTGGAAACTTGCCGGGGAAAGGAGCAATGATTTGGTTAAAGGGAGAACTGAAAACTTCAGGCCAAAAATTGGTTCTGGGCGTCGTCTGGCTGCTGCAGGAGTGAGCGGGTGACCCTGGACAAGAGGGAAGTCGCCTGCTCCTCCCTCCCTGCAGGTCAAGGTCACCCCGTTTGGAAGCTACCTAGACCCCAGTAGCGTGACCTGACCTGTGACACTTTTGTTCCTGTGTCCTTCCTCCTCTGTTTGTCCGCGGTGAGTGTGGCTTTTCCGTCTAATGAGTGCACTCCCACCACACTGGGAGATTCTGGTACACAGGGGTCCTCTTTACTTCCTGTGTTGGGCCCAGGTAGGTGGGGTGGGGCTGCTTGGAAGGCAGCTGTCAAGAGAACAAATGAATGAATCGTGGGTTTGTGGGGGCTGGATGGACGAATGGGTGGGTGGATGGGCAGATAGATGGTTGGATGGATGGATGAATGGGAGCTGGATAGGGAATGGATGGGTGGATGGTAGATGAATGGGGGGTGAATCCAATCCAACAGGATTGCATCCACCCGTAAATGGATGGGTGGATGGGTGAATGGGGGACAGATGGGCAAATGGCTGGGGAATGGATGGATGGGTGGAGAGGGGATGGATACCTGGATGCATAGATGGGGGATGGGTGGGGATGGATGAGTGGATGGCAGATGGGTTGGAGGGATAGGTGGATGGGTGGGTGAGTGGATAGATGATTGGGTGGAAGGATGGGCAGTGGATGGATGGATGGGGATGGAGGGATAGATGGAGAAATGGATGGATGGGGAAGAATGGATGGATAGGTGGATGAATGGGATTAGAGGAATAGATGGATGGCTGCATTGGTGGGTGGGTGGAGAGATGAATGGGTGGATGGATGAGGAATGCATGAATAGGTAGGGGATGGAAGGATAGATGGAGAAATGGATGGATGG
>NW_022436943.1:64955681-64964854 GCF_009761245.1 Sapajus apella
GATGGATGGGTAGATGGATGGATGGGGGTTAGAGGGATAGATGGGTGAGTGGGTGGGTGGATGGGGGCATGGGGAGATGGATGGGTGGATGAATGGGGAATGGGAGGATGGGTGGAGGATGCAGAGATGCTTAAACATATTTAAAAGACGGAGCTATTGACAACAGGTGGTCCTTTCTCCACCTCTGCAAGAACTTTGGGCCTGAGACACCAGAGCCTTTTTTATCTTCCAACAAAGAAACCATTTCGTAGCCAAAAAAAGCAGAGTCACGCCTGATGCCTTCAAGAGTCCCTGGCTTCCTCATCACCCTGTAGCGGCTGGCCTCCTCCACAGTGAAGAGGGTGCCTGAAGACCCCAGTCAGAAACAATGCCCCATGCGGAGGGGGTGCTGTCCTGCAGGGAGAGGCATGTGCTGAGAACCAGGTACTTACATCTGGAGCTCTTTCTGCCCAGTCAGAACCTATGGGGTGGTGTCTCTCACAGTTACATTCTCCACCAGTTCACATTCCGCTCCTAGGGACGGCCCAAGAAAATGCCCAGTACAGGAATGCTTCCACCGGGGGTCACAGGGATGGCTCTGCTGCCCTGGGGGCTGAGTTGGCCACCTGTCCAGTGCCACCAAGTTAACAGGCAAAGCCGCATGTGGGCAGTGGCTGGGAATCAACCCTGATTATCGAGCACAAGAGGCCGGATGGGCTACATGAAGAGTGCCCACGACCCAGAGGAGCTCCTGGTGGCACCTGTGCTACACGGTTCCCAGTGGAAGATGCCACAACCCCATTCAGGAGGGACCTCCGAACCCGAGCGCCTCAGAGTGATGGTCTGACTCACACCACCAGTAAAAGAACTTCCAACAAGCTGAGCTTGAGGAAAAAGGGACTTGTGGTAAATCGCATTTTCCAAAAATGGGCACCTTACCACCCTCCCGTCAAGAGGTGTTGCTATGGTTTGAATGTGTCCCCCAAAGTTCACGCACTGAAAACTTAAACACCAATGCAATTGTGTTGAAGGGTGGGACCTTTCAACGCAATTGCAAGGGTGATTGGGTGAGGAAGGCTCTGCCCTCACACATGCATGGATGTCATGGCTGAGGGAGTGGGTTCCTGATGAGGGAATGGGTACAGCCCCTCCCTCTGCTTCACATGTGCTCTGTCTTTCTGACACGGGGTCATGGAGGAAGAAGGCTCTTGAAAGATGCCGGCCCCTGGACCTTGGACTTCCCAGCCTCCAGAACTGTAAGAAATCAATCTCTGTTCCTGATGAAGTACTCAGTCTTAGGTGTTTGGTTATAGTAACATAAACAGAGCAAGACAGGCGGAGTCTCCTTCCCCCGCCCCCCCCGCAAGAACCTACGGTGCTTGCAACAGCTCCAACCGAGAGAATGTGATGGAGGTCATGCCATGTGACCTCTGAGAAGTCATAAAAAGGAGGCAGTTTCTGCCTGGCTCTCTCTCTTGAAATGCTCCCCCAGGAGTCAGCTGCCATCTTGTGAGGAAGCCCAGTCCACATGGAGAGGCCACGTGTGGATGCTGGAACCCTCGGCCCCAGCTCAGGTCTCCACAGACGGCCAGCATCAACCAGGAAGCCTGTGACTGAGGGACGCTTCTGGTGATTCCAGCCCTGAGCCTTTGAGCGAAACCTTGGGGGCAGGAGGCTGGTGGGGCAAAAAAGACCAGGGATGTGTAGGGTCCAAGGGAAGAGAGGACCAATGTTCCCGCCCTGGTCCAGGCCCTGCATTTCCATTTTGCACTGGACCCCTGAATCCTGTGGCTGCTGCTGAGCTGAAGGGACTTCTCCAGTGAGCTCCCTCGGCAGCTCCGTGGCTCAGAGTTCAAGGGACCCCGCGGTGTCCTGCGGGCCTGAGGCCAGCATCTGAGAAGCTCCTGGGCAGTGGGTTCCCCAAGGCAGGGTCCCAACAGCTCCTGCATGAGGAGAGCACCAGGCCCGACCCTCCCACAGCAGCCTGAGCCTCCACGCCCCGCAAGCTTTTCTCACATCACCCTCCCAGGCGGGAGTTGAGGCAGAGCTGGGTGATCTGCACTGTCTCCATGGTGCCAGAGACAGCCAGCAAGGAGGGCAGGAGAGAGAGGGCCACAGACTCCTGAGTGCCTGCCTGGCACATGGCGCCCACTGAACGGACACCTCTGGTCCACCTACTTGCACCAACGTCAAGTTCGTTCCGTCACCGTGGGCTGAACGTTCCCCGGAAGTTCAGCAGTTCTGACCTTTGCGTTCCCGCAAATTGTGTCCAGCCTGGGAACCAGAATACCCAGCCTCCTTCCAGCTCTGCTGTGGAGGTGCTGTATGGCCTCGGGGAAGCCCAGGCCCTCTCTGGGCCTTGGCCCCCCAGAAGGAGGGGCTGAGTGAGGGTGCCCGAGGTGCTCTCCCTCCCCCACCTGCTGGCTCCCGAGGTGCCACTGTGGCCACTGCCCTCCTGTCCACCCCTTGTCCTGTCCTTCCTGGCACCAGATGGACAGCCGCCAGGTGGGCCTCTCTGGCTGGGGCGGCTCGGCCGGGACAACCGGCAGGGCTCTCAGCCTCCTGCTGCTCCAGACAGGGGGACCTGAAGGTCACTCTGACACTGCGGTCCTGAGCGGTGAGGCCGAGTCCGGCCGGGTGCTAGCAGATGCTGCCAACGCAGCACTGTCCTGGCATGCCCTCCTGCCAGCCCCTCTGCCTGAACTCCTCAGCCCAGAACACCTGCTCCCACCCCGGGCCCACCGGGGAAGTACTGACGGGCAGGGGCTGGGGCAGCCGGTCACAGGGGTGCATTCCACAGTCGGCTGACCTTGCCCGTGGCCTCCAAGGTCACACAGCTCACAGAGAGTGAAGGCAGAGCCCCCACCTGGCCCTCCGCCAGACACAGGCCCCTCTCTGCAGGCAAGCCCCTTCTCTCCAGGCTGCATGTCCTCATCTGCAAAATGTGCACGTGCCCCCGGCCCAGGGGCTGTCTGCCCCCACCACTGGGGTCCCAGCTGCACAGTGGAGAATTGAGTGGTGAGCACCAGCCCTCCACCGTCAGTCTAGGGCCGCCCTGCCCCCACAGCCTCCTCCCTCAGTCTCATGATGAGCCTCGCAGCTGCTGCGGCCATGCCTGGACGGAGTCTGGGCTCCTCAGCCTCTGGAGCCTTCACACCTGCAGCCAGGAGGTGCCAAATCCAATTTGCTCCCTGACGCCTCCTCGGACATGCCAGGCTACCTGCTGCGGCGGCAAATCTGAGAAGGTGGCAGCAGCTCTGGCCTGGGGAGCATCTGCCCGGCCCCCCCACCTGTCACTCAGCCCAGCATCGCTGCCTCAGTGGTGTGTTTCTCAGGCACCTGGGAAGAAAATTGCTGAGAAACAGCTTCAAGGAATCTCTAAAACCCTGAAGTGCAGTGTGTGGTGCCGGCTTTGGGGGGGTTCAGGCCTTGGCGGAGGCCATGGGGCTGGGGAGGGGCTGAGGCCATCTCCTCCCTCAGCCTGAGCAGGAAGCAGTGTCTGCAGACCAGGCTGGAATGCGCATGGAGGGGGCACCCTGCCCCTGGGGGGTCACAGACTCCCCCTGCCCTGCAGGGTCTGGTGTACGGCCCCACCTCCAGTCCTTGACTGAGGAGGGTGCTGGGACCCCACAGTGCCCACCGCTGTGCTGATGCAGCCTGGGCAGCTGGGGAGGCGCTTGCCCTCCGTGTACTGTCTGCCTGGTGCCCTCTGTGCCACAGTGGGCAGAGCGGCCACTCTGCATGGACCCTCCTGTTCACAGGGGTCCTACCCCTACTCATGAGGGACAGCTGCAGAGCAGGCTCTACCCTGCCAGGACCCCCCTTCATGCCCCTGATGTGGGGCTAGGTGGCGGGAGCAGAGAAGCCACAGGCTGGGAGCAGCCAGCGCCTAGGCCAACTCCCTTTGCTTTCAGAGTGGGAAACTGAGGCCCAGGAGGGGCAAGGGCTTGTCATAGGCCTCAGGGAAGAAGGGGAAGGACCCCCGCCCATCAAGGGCTCGGTGTGGGTTCCAGGCCACTCAGGCAGCCTCCTTCTCGGGAAGCCCCTCTTTGCGGGGACTGGGGCAGTGCCCTGGCTACACGCAGAACCAAGCCAGCTTCCCACCCCACCACCACAGCAAGGCTCACAGCACGCCCCTCCCCAGCTGTGAGCACAGGTTCACGTTCACACACAGGCTCACACAGCCACACTCACCCCCCAGCCAGCCCCAGCCCACCTCCTGCATCCTGTTGGCCTTCATTCCCACCCAGACCCCATCCAGGCTTCATCTCAGGGGTCCCTGACAGATGAAGACAGGGGCGTGGCTGGCTAAGCTGCAGTGGCTGATTGGAGTCTCAGCTGGGGCCAAGACAGGGGCGAGTGGGGTCATCGCAGGGGGGGACAGCAGGCAGCTGTGAGGCTCTCGGCCCATCGCAGCCCAGGCGAAGGCATCAGCTTGCAGACTGCATCGGTTCCCAGCTCCGGGCAAGGAGGATGCTCAGGCTGGAGAGCCCACACAGCAGCCAGCTGCGGGTTCGGGGACCCAGGCTGCAGGTGAGAAAGTAAGGCTCAGACGGGGCCTGACCAGGTGACAGGGAAAGCCCAGGGTACCAGGGAGTGGGGTGGGACGCACCAGGGCATGGTCTGGGTGTTGACAGGCCCATGGAGGCAGAGCCCTGAGAGGGGAGTGGTCACCTGCAGCCGCACGAGCCAGCCCACTCTCCTGGCCCTGGTCATGTTCCACGCAGGCCTTGGTGGCCTGTCCCCACCCTTAGCGCCATCCCCTGCCCTGCACTCCATGCCTGCCCAATCCAGTATTCCTGGCAGCATCCGTGCGCCCAGGCCGGGGACTCCTGTGGCTAGAGCCTTCCCGCGTCCACCGCGGCTCCCCAGGCCCAACTCAGCAGGCCCTGCCTGGTGCACCCACCAGCCCTCCCTCTCCTGGGCCCTGCCCTCCACCTGCCTTCAAAGCCAGATGCTCCCAGGAGGACCCTAGCTCTTCCCTGGCCACTCCCTTTCCTTTCCCCTCCCCCTCCTTCCCTTCCCTCCCTCCCCACCTTGCTCCAATCCTTCCTCCTCCCCTTCCCTCTCTCCCGCCCCATCCCTCTCTTCCCTTCCTCCTCCCTCCCTCTCCCTGTGTTCAGTCCCTCCTTGTCCCCCTCCCTTCCCCCACCTGCATCTCTCCCGTCCTTCCTCTTTCCCCTCCCTTTCCCCCCTCCTTCCTCCTCCTTCCCCCCTTTCCTCCTCCCTCCCCTCCCTCCTCCCCCCCATGTATCTCTCCTCCTCCTCCTCTCCCCTCCTCCCCTCTCCCTCTCCGCCCTCACTCCCCCTCCCCCTTCCTCTCTCCTTACCTCTCTCTCCTTCCTCCCTCTCTCTCTAATCCTTCCCTGCCAGGGACCTCCCGTGCAGACTCTGGGGCTGGGGAGAACGACCCCTTCCAGCCCCTCTCTTGGGGAGCAGACCACTCGATCCTGAGGCCCCATCACATGCCCCTCTAGCTGTGGGCAGAGGGCAAGGGGACGGCCGCGACTTCTCTGTCCTTTTCCACGCTGACATTTTTGCAGCGAGTGTGTATCATTTTTGCACAACCAATAAATCTACTTTGAAAAGAAAAAACCAAAAACCCCTAAAAAAGCCCAATAAGGACAAAATGCCAGCTGCCTGGCCATGGGCAGAGGCAGCTGGAAACAGGGCTGTGGGCAGCAAAGTCCCTGGGGCCAGGAGCCTGGCATTCTGGAGGAGCAGAGGGAGGAGGTGGCGAGGGAGGGGTGCCTCAGGACTCAGTGGTACACCACCATCAGCTCCCGAAATCTGATTGCCACACAGGGAGCAGGGAGGCGAGGGGAGGGCAAGGGGGTGGGCCTTTGGGCCAGTGAGGGCCCCTTGGGTGCGGAGCCAGGTGCCCAGCAGGTAACCCACGTGATGGTCAGGAGGCTCCTGCCAAGCCAAGGCATCCGGTGCTGCCCAGCTCCCAGTCAGAGCCCACCGTCCCGGGAAGCCCTGGCTTTCCAGGATTCTCCTCAGAATGCCAGCCCCTGGAGACACCTGACCCGCCCCCGAGGCTCTCCATATGGAGTATGGAGAAGGGTCCTCAGGGCCGGAGAGGCACGGCAAGGGTCTGCAGGCATCGGGGCTCAGGATCGGGCTGACTCCGACACAGCCACAGTCCAGGACACAGGAGATGGCGCTGGGTGTGACCCGCCTGGCCCTGGGAACCCGGAAGGGAGGACGGGTGGCCACCACAGGGCTGCAACTGGAGTCAGAGCAGACCCCACTCCCTGCCCCAGACCCCAGCCCAGCCCCATCCACACCGCAGGGTCTCCCTGGACCCCTCACTCCAGCCCAGGGCTCAGCCTTGGCACATCCAGCATATCCTTGGGGCTGCCCCACCCCCTGCCACCTCCTCTCCCCGCCACCCTGGATTTGGGATGATCTCTGGCTGGGCCCCAGTGCACCCCATCCCTCTATCCCTGAAATATTTCTCCAGTCACTCCCAAAGCTTCCTGCTCAGAGCTCGGCTCTGCCAGGCCCAAGGTCTACCTGCTCGGGCCCTGGGACTGTTCCCTCGGCTGGAATGCTTTTCCCTGCACCCCCCATCTCGGTGAGACCTGTTTAAAATCACAACCAGCCTCATTCCGGCCCCTGCTACAGTCTAAGTGTGTTTCTCCAAAACTCAAAGGCTAAAAGTAACTCGCAGGGCGATGGTGTGAGGGGTGGGGCCTTTGGGAGGCACTGAGGTCCTGAGGGTGCAGCCTCCAGGCAGGACCCAGGCCGCAAGAGCTCCCACCCTCCCTCCACCATGCCAGGATGCAGGAGAGGTGCCCTCAGCAGCCCGGAAGGGCCCCACGAGAACCCCACCCTGACGGCGCCCTGATCCAGCACTTCCAGCCTCCAGGATGAAGGGCAGTTTCTTCCGTGGTTGAAGTCACCTGTGATGATTGCAGCAGCTGAGCTGATGAGGACCCCCCCACCACCAAGGGCTCCCTCTCCCAGAGCTTCCCGCCTCATCACACTCTATCCGAGCTCCTAGACAGCCGGTTGTACCTGCAGGCAGAGAGAGACCTATGCTGTCCATGGAGGCGTCCCAGGGCCCAGGCCAGCACCCGCACAGTCACTGTGAACACGTATTGGCTGTGTGAACAGATGTGTGATGTGCTCAGCTGTTTCCACCTCCCAAATGCTACACGGCTCTGGCAGAGTGACTGCGGACCAGGAGCCACCCGTGTTTGGTGGGACCCCCCACTTCCTAGCTGCCTGGGGATGAGGGTGGGGGCACCCCATGGACAGCGGTGCTCAGCATGCCCTGGACATATGCCGTGTCCTGGTGTCAGTGGACAGGGTCTGATGAGAGGTGGCAGCAATGGTGGTCGGGGCAGCCCTGCCGTGCCTGACACCCCGTCTTCTGGCCAGAACTGCTCTTCCCATCCCCAAGTGTGTCCCCTAAGACTGGGAACTGGGTCCGGTCCATAGCCCTTGTCCGCCACCACACCCCCGCCTCCCCACGCACACTCTGTCCGAGCCAGGGGAGCAGGGCCCAGCTGCAAGCCTGAGAACCCCCAAGAGAGCTGTCCCGGTGACCTACCAAGGAGTCCTGGAGGGCAGACTGAGCCGAGAAGGGAAGGGCAGGCCAAGGAGGCGGGAGCCTGGGAGGGAAGTCCCGGCCCCACCAGCACACACCTGCTGCCAGCTCAGCCCCACCCAGCTGGGAGCTCCGCCCCCTTCCCTGGTCTCCTGCCTCCCCCCAGCCCAGCAGGCACTCAGTGCCCTCCACCCCCACCTGGCACTTACCAACCCACAGCTGTTTCCCCCTCTGTTCTGCCACCCACAGCACTAAGCTGCAGAGAAGAGGAGCCTGGGACAGCCCACCTTCTCCCAGGTTCAGTCACAGGGGCCCCCAACAAATGCTGGGGGGTCATCTGGGCTAGGGCTCAGGGGACCCCATCCTGAGACCCAGCTGGGCCTGGCCATGTCCCCCTGAGCCCTGGAGCCTCGCTGGTCAATGGGCCAACCCTCTACCTGCACCCCAGGCTGGCTTCGTGGTGCCATGGAATTCTGGGTGAGGCCCTGGCTGGGGACACAGGATGGAGGCCCTCGGGCCCTGTGCAGAGCCAGCCCAGCCTCTGCCTGCCTCTGCAGATGGCATGTGGCACCTGCCGGCTGAGTGGCCCCGTGACGTGGCAGAGCCGAGAGGGAGAAGTTCCCATGGCATCCTTTAGGCCCAGGCCACAGGCCTTCCCCACTCCCAGCCGCCCCTCAGCCCCAGCTCCTCCAGAACCCTGGCGGTCACCTGGTGGGGTCTCTTCACCCCCAGGGCTCGGGGTAGAAGAAACCCCGTCCACCATGGTGCTCCCACCCCTCCTCTGCCGGCTGAGCCTCAGCCATATGGCACTTGAATGAATGCTGCTAGGGAGACCTTTGCATTGGAACAGATGGGCGGACGTTGGCGCACTGCAGAGAGACAGGGGCTGGGCCAGGGGCTGGGGATGTGGGGCAGGGAAGGAGGAGGCCTGGACTCTACCTGGTCGGCTGGGCAGTGCAGGTATAATCCCTGGGACTTCAGGGGCTGCCTGGGCCCTGGCGGCCCAAGAGGGCTCTCCAGGAAGATGCTACCTCAGGGTTTTGGAAATTGACTCTCAGGGAGATGGGGCTGGAGGGTGTCAGCCTCCCAGCCTGGCACAGCAGCATAGCCCTCCCCCAACCCCCCCCACACCGGTCACCCCTCCAGGCCTGGGCACAGGACACGGGGCTCTGCCTCACTCCGTCCTCTCCCTCCTGCCTGAGAGGACCAGAGGGGGTGGGGGATGAGCAGAGGCAGCCTCAGGCCTGGCCGAGGTCCTTGGCAAGTATCAGCCCTCTGAGCTGTCCCTGCATCTAGAAAATGGGCAGATACTTGACACCAACCCCACCTGGCTGTTTATCTTCCTCTCAGAGGGCGTCCCTGGGCCCCACACTGGGCTGGACACCAGACACCAAGGAACCAGGTTTCGCCTCCGTCAGAGGGGAGATGAAACGGGGAGAGGAGACGGCAGGTGAACAGTCGTGAAGAAACTGCCTAAGCAATGACTGACCCCAGAAAGGGCTCCGGCCCCTCCATGGGTGTCCGTGGTGCGGAGAGCTTGTGTGGCCAGGCTCAGGCTCAGGGTGTGACCAGGCTCAGGACTCAGTGGTGTGTGACCAGGGTCAGGGCTCAGTGGTGTGTGACCAGGGTCAGGGCT
>NW_022436943.1:64964864-64988491 GCF_009761245.1 Sapajus apella
TCAGGGCTCAGTGGTGTGTGACCAGGGTCAGGGCTCAGGGTGTGACCAGGGTCAGGGCTCAGTGGTGAGTGACCAGGGCCAGGGCTCAGTGGTGTGTGACCAGGGTCAGGGCTCAGGGTGTGAGCAGGTCACATCCGGTGTCCACCCTGCAGAGCTGCCTGTTGAAGCACCCCGGCCAGACCACTGTGGGATCCCCCGAGCTTCACTGTGTGGGCTCTAGGCCTCTCTGGAGCACAGACCACTCAGAGCCTGGTCTGGTTGGGAACGGTGCCCATCCCTCAGGTCACTGCCAATGTCCCTCAGACGTGTCACCCTCTCATCCCCCTCACCACTCGCCAAATGGCATGAGCCACCCTCAATGAAGAGCCTCAGCTGCCAGGGAGCTGTGAGCCCGGCCCGAGCAGGCGTCTGCTCTGTTGATGGCTGCTGCCAGCCCTGCTGCCGCCCAACACACTCAGGGTGCGCACACTGGCTGCCGGCCCCGTGTGGGAGGCTGGGTGTGTGTGCCCCGGGCCCTCTCCGCCCTGCCTGGGAGCAGGAGGCCCTGGGGCCTTGAGGCCGCTGGAGCACCCAGCGCATTCGCATTCTGCTGGTGACACTTTCCGAATAGCTTATCAGAAATTAATATTTAATTCTCTTCTGTGGATTTAACTTAATTATTCAATTTATCATTGCAATTACTGAGAAGCACCCGGAAGCAAAATTGCTTGCTTTGAGCGGAGGAGACCGTCAAGGAGGTGGGAGCCTTGCCAAGCACATCCCAATTTCAGAACGTGCTTTGCAGCCTTCTCCCTGGGGAGTCCTCCTTGTGTCTCACTGAAGTCTCTCTTGCTGCAGTTAGAAAACAAAACCTCTTTTCCCTGTCAGGACTGACTGAAGACGCTTCCTGTTCCCTGAGTGCCACCTCCTGGGCAGGGCTTCCCTGGGGTGGAGCCAGAATCCCCGTATCTGCTCAGAGGGGGCCCCTGAAGGCAGCACCCCCATGTCTTCCTTCCGTATCACGCTGGGGTCCACTGCCCAGACAAGCAGGAGGAAAAGGAGGGAAATGAAGGAGGAGGAGGAAAACTGGGAGAGCAGGATGATGGGGGCAGGAGCTGGGGGAGCGGGGAAAGAGGGCGGGAGGCTGGCGGCCATGCTTTCCATACCACTCCAGGGGCAACCTCTAATCCTGCCCTGCAGGTGGGGTCCTCATAGCCGGCCGCGCCGCCTTGCCCTCAGGGAGAGGCTGTCGCACTTTACAGATTCTGACATCGAAGCTCCAGGAAATGCAGTGACTCCTCCCTGGCCACCCGGGTGGACCTGGCCAGGTGGGGACTCAAAACCACGGGCCACAGGGCTGAGGTCTTCTGCCCAACACATGGCCCTGCTGCTGGGGAGGTCAAAGCTGCCGTGGTTAAGCCCCAGGGCCCCTCCCCTCACCCACTTCCTGCCTGTCTACTTCCTGGGGGAAAAGCAGAGGTCCTGGGGGGATGGGGATGCAGGACTGGGGGCCCAGAGCTGACCCTGAGCCCTGCCTACGAGGACAGCTGTGCCCTTCCCCCCACCCCTCCGGGCCTCAGCCGCCCTCCTGGCTCCCGGCCTCCCAGCCTCCTTCACCCCGAGGGCCCACTGCCCAGGACAACCCGCGGGCTGTGTGTCTGCTCTGCCCGACTGTGGATGGGCGCCAGCCCAGAGCTGAGAGTCACGCACCAGCTAGGAACAGCAGGAGGCGGTGGAGAGACGGAGGGGAGAGGTGGAGTCACGGGTCCACTGGGGCCAGCCACTCTGCCCCAGGTGTCCTGCTGGCCACAGAGCCATCAGGTGGAAGCACTGGAAAGAAACTGCTGCTGTGTCCCGCCTTGGGTCTCGGGTCCACAGAGCAGAGCACCTGAAGGTTAACAGTGGAGAGAGCAACGCAGCCCACAAGGGTAGCGGAGACGGGCCGTGAGCTCTGCTGCCGTGGCTGAGTGAGGCTAGGTGCCGGGCGGGTGCAGGCCCTCACCCCTAATGGTCAGTGGCCTGCAGGGTAGCACACACACCCCGTTTCACAGATGCAGAAACTAGCTCAGAGAGGGGAAGCCCCATGCTCAGGCCCCAAGATGAGGCGGCCTCTGCTCCACAGCGCCCTGCGCTGCCCACTTGCCAGACTCTGCCCTCAGAGGTGGTACTCCATCTGCCCCAGGCCTGGAGCTCTGGGAGGCTGGGTCTGGGTCCCAGGGGAGAGATCTTGATGGGGAAATCTCTAGGGAGTCACAGGAGACCTCAGGGAGCCTCTTACGCCCCAAGCACAGGGTCAGGCCCAGGTGGCTTCCAGGTGAGGGCAGGGAGGGGCCCCGAATCCAAACCTGGAATCAGGGAACCAGCCCCCGTCCTCCCCGGGCTTGTAATCTGCCCAGCACAGAGAAGCATCTAAGTTATCTCCCAGGCTTCTGAGTGAAAGGCACCAGCATAGTCACGCCCCAAGGAAGGCATGTGCTGAACGGTCCTGGCCACCAGAAGGCAAACAGAACCTAGCACAGCACCCCAGCCGGCGGACAGTGCCAGCCCCCAAGCCTCAGGCCACCAGACCCAAGCTAAAAACCTGGCCTGCCACCTGCTCGCTGTGCCACCTCTGGCTGAATGCTGTACTTCTGGTCAGCGCTTTCCCTGGAGTCCCAGGTGGAAGGTTCTGTGAAATGAAGCACTGTGTAAGTACTCACTCCCTGCTGGTATCTGCACTCAGTACACACACGGCAGCTATGAGTGTGGTGTACATGCCACATCCCGCACGTGTCTGATGTGTGAACGCCGCACTGCTGTGCCTCAGCCCCAAATGGAGGGTCAGCAAGAGAGATCCTGCCTCACTCTACAGTGCCCGGCTTCCAAGGGAATCCTCTCGTCTTTGCACCTCAGTTTTCTTGTCTGAGAAATGGGGACATCACAGCACCTTCTTTGCGGCGCTGCGCTGAGGGGTCAGTGAGATAATGCCCATTAAAGCACCTACTAATTTCTGTTTACAGAGGCCCGGCCTTGTGGCTCCACAGTCAGGGGCTCTCGGACAGGGATTTGTGTCCAGGGATCCTCAGTCACTCATTCACTCACTCACTGACTCATTGACTCACTGACAGAAGGAACACGGAGGGACCACAGCTGTCCCCACCCTCCTGGGATGTCCAGCACAAGCCCGCCACATGCAGGTGCGTCCACACAGGCAGGCACATAACACAGGGGCCACGCCAGGAAGCGTGCAGACAAAGGTCCCACCACACACTTCCCAAATGGAAGTCAATGGCTTTGAGGCCAGTATCTCACGGCTTTCAGAAAACATTAAAAACCTGACCTGCCGTGCCCCTCCATTGAGCCCCTTAAACATTTTGTGCTTATGAAAAATACTTGATGGATCGTTGCCTGGATACTGTAATTTTCTATTTACTGAGGCCCAGCCTTGTGGCTCCAGGAGCCAGGGGCCCTCGGACAGGGCAGGCCTGTCCCTGGGCCCCTGAGCCCCTCACTCACTCATTCATTAACTCATTGACTCACTCACTCATCCACTCATTCACTCACTCACGTATTCCTTCACTCATTTATTCACTTATGTACTCACTAATCCACTCACTCATTCACTCAATCATTCATTCATCTACTCACTCACTCATCGACTCCCTCATTCACTCATCCACTCAGCCATTCACTCACTCACTTATTCACTCACTCACTTATTCATTCACTCACTTATTCACTCATCTACTCACTAATCCACTCACTCATTCACTCACTCATTCATTCATCTACTCACTCAATCATCGACTCCCTAATTCACTCATTCACTCACTCATTGACTCAGCCATTCACTCAGTTATTCACTCACTCACTTATTCATTCATCCACTCATTCACTCACTCATTCACTCACTCATTTACTCATCCACTTATTCACTCACTCACTCATTCACTCACTCACTTATTCATTCATCTACTCACTCACTCATCCACTCACTCATTTACTCATTCATTCACTCACTCATCCCATCCTTTCCTGCAGAAAGCTCACTCCCCCCGCCCCCAGAAGCTAACAAGCAAGTCAACAGCTACCGAAGACCAATGTGGAAGGTGCTTCTGCAGGTGCAGAGGCTTGGGTCCTGGGAGCCAGAGTTGGGGGACCATGGATAAGGAGAGAGGAGGAGGTGCCCAAAACCCAGATCTCAAGGGCTCATCTCCCTTCTACAAGGTTCCACCAGCTCATTTCTGCAACAGCCACATCCAAGAAACCTGGACGATGCCACATCCAGGCCACCCCTGGCACCAGCCCCCCCTTGCAGCCAAGGGAGCCCAGGCAGGGCTTTCTGAAGACCCCACTTGGGGCCGTGCCATCCTCTTAGAGCTGTCAGTGCAGTCCTGGGGGACGCACCACCACCAAAGCATGCTCCTCATCCTGGTGTGCAGGGTCTCTGTCCCTGTCACGCTGAGCCCAGCCCAGACCCTTCATCTGCAGCAAGTGGTCTCCTCACCAAGCAATAGGGTCTGGAGACGCTTCTGGAAACAGCAGCACAGGTCTGGGCAGAGTGGCTGGTGAGAAAGGGGAGGCTCCAACACAGAGACCTGGGCTGGGACCAGAGCTGGCTCCATCGAGTGCGGCAGGGGAGTTTTGCCCTAATGCCTGTCATGGCTGAGGATGCCCCAAGCCTGCATTCCACGTTGGTCTTTGGGAGCTGTTGACTTGCTTGTGAGCTCCTGGGTGGTTAGCTTTCTGCGGGAAAGGACAGAATGAGTGAGTGAAGGAGTGAGTGAGTGAACGAGTGAGTGAATGAGGGAGTGAATGAGTGAGTGAGTGAACGAGTGAGTGAATGAGTGTATGGATGAGTGAATCAGTTCAAATGAATGAGTGTATGGATGAGTGAATCAGTGAATGAATGAGTGAATGAGGAAGTGAGTGAATGAGTGAGTGAATGAATGAGTGAATGAGCGAGTGAGTGAATGAGTGATTGAGTGAACGAGTGAGTGAGTGAGTGAATGAGTGATCGAGTGAACGAGCAAGTGAACAAGTGAGCGAATGAGTGAATGAATGAGCATATGGATGAGTGAATCGGTGAATGAGTGATTGAGTGAACAAGTGAGTGAATGAATGAATGAGTGAATGAGTGAGCAGATGAGTGAATGAGTAAATGAGCGAGTGGATGAGTAAATGAGTGACCTCTGACCCTGGTCCACATGGATCCCTGACCCTCACCACACGCTGACCTCTGACCCTCACCACATGCTGGACCCTGCCCCTGAACCCAGACAAGCCTTGGCATTGGTTGTGAATTGGGTCCTGGGACCTGCAGATGAGCGAGGCTGGCTGCTGCAGTCCCTCCCCACCGTGGAGTCTCACGGCACTTGCCAAGGCCTACTTGGTGACAGCTACTGCTACCTTGTCAAAGGAGTGCCCCATCTTGACATCTTCTATGCTCCTGTGAGGGCCAGGCAGGAGGTAGACTTCCAAGACCCTGGAGCACTGGGAAGAGCTGAGCCCAAGCCGGGCTGTGGCTGTCGGAGCCAGGCAGGGGTGCTCTGGGGGCTGGACCTCTCGGAGCTTGCCTGCTGGCACAGCCTCGTCCGCCATGTGCCTCAGTACCCACTCCTCCCTGCCTACAGGAGCTGATGAAGCTCCCTGTTGAGCTCTCCTCACTGGTGCCGCACCCCCTCCTCTGGGCTCTGAATGCACACTCACCACATGGCCCAGCATGCTCTGTGCACTGACTGCTAGCCCCAGAGGAATTGCCAGTCATAAAATTCTAGAAGTCAGTGCCTAGGAAAAGGGAGGCTTCAGTGTGGTCTTGCCCCAGTGGCTCTGAGTTGCAAGAATACAGGGCATGCCTCTGCCATGTGTACCACTACGTCTCTAGAGCCCAACCTCTGCCTGACACAGAGGAGATGCTCAACAAACACACAGAGAATAATGAAGGAAGCAAGAATGAATGGATGCAAGGAAGGATGGGAAGTGGATGATGGGTGGATAGATAATAGATGAATGGATGGGTGGAAGGATGAATGGTGGGAGGTTGGATAGATGGACAGATGATGGGTGGATGGCAGATGAGTGGATGGATGGGTGGATGGTGGATGGGTGGATGGATGGACAGATGGTGGATGGGTGGATAGATGGGTGGATGGGTTGATGGGTGGATGGGTGGATGAGTGGATAGATGGGTAAATGGTGGTTGGATGGATGAATGGATAAATGGATGGTGGATGGATAGTGGGTGGGTGGATAGATGTGTGGATGGGTGGATGGATGAATGGATAGTGGATGGGTGGGTGAATTGATAGATAGATGGGTGGATGGTGGGTGGGTGGATGGGTGGATCGATGGACAGTTGATGGATGGATGGATAGAAGGGTGAATGGTGAATGGATGGATGAATGGATGGTGGATGGATGGACAGTTGGTAGATGGGTGGACAGGAGGGTGGATGGGGGATGGATGGATGGATGGTTGGATTGGTGGATGGATGAATGGATAGTGGATGGGTAGGTGAATTGATAGATGGGTGGATGGTGGATGGGTGGATGGGTGGATTGATGGACAGTTGATGGAGGGATGGATAGAAGGGTGAATGGTGAATGGATGGATGAATGGATGGTGGATGGATGGACAGTTGGTAGATGAGTGGACAGAAGGGTGGACGGTGGATGGATGGATGGGTGGATGGATGAATGGATGGATGGTGGATGGGTGGATGGACAGTTGGTAGATGGGTGGACAGAAGGATGGATAGTGGAGGTATGGATGGTTGGATGGTGGATGGATGGATGGTTGGATGGTGGATGGATGAATGGATGGATGTGGAAGGGTGGATGGATGGTAGATGGGTGGCTGGATGGACGGTGGATGGCAGACAGGTGGATAAGTCGGTGGATGGCTAGATGGATAGTGAATGGTTAAATGGATGGTGGATGGGTGGCTGGATGGACAGTGGATGGCAGATGGGTGGATAAATGGGTGGATGGCTAGATGGATGGTGGATAGGTGAATGAATGGATGGTGGATGTGCAGATGAATGGATGATATAGGGGCATGTAGGGCACTCACCAAAGGTGGCATCATTTTCGGACAGAGGTGGTGATGATGATGATGACAAGCAGGGCAGTGGCTACAGCTGATAGAAAGTAGCACTTGATCTTGTGTCCCTGGAGCTGGGAAAGAGAGAGATTGTTGCCATACCGTGGTACTCTCACCTCCCATCCTCAGGGTCATTTGGCTTGTGCATACTTTGGGCTGTGGCATGTTGGGGGGGCTGAGTCCACCCTGGGGCAGGGTCCAAACAGAACCTGCCTCTGGCAAGGGACTCTGCCCTGAGCTGGAATGCTTGTTTATTCAGGAACTGCTCTGAGCTGGCTCTGGAGCCAGGTTCAAAGGGAGGGAAGCAGGAGGCTCAGCATAAGCTTAAGCTCTAGAGTCAGCCAGGCATGGGTGATTCCTGCTTTGTTCCTCTTGAGATGGGGGGTCTCAGCTGTGTCCCTTCGTGGTGGGACACAGCTTAAACTCTTTTGTAAGGATAAGATGATGCCATGGACCCTGTGGAGACATTTGAAAGCCTTAAATTAAAATGATGCCTGAAAACTTCATAACCTGGGGCCTGGCAAATGCCAGATACAAAGTCCTCACCAGATAGTCTTACTTGTATATTTTTCTGTCTATTACTAATTCAACAAGTTCTGGACCCACCATCAAAGATCTCATGGAGGAGAAAGACATTGATCTGTGCTAGGGGACTGATTAGAGAGGGATGGGGGAGCTTCATGAAGAAGGATATGCTGCTTTCAGGTCCTGAATGTGGAGTGGGAACTCCCTAGGCAAACCAAGGAGTGAGAGGCAAGGAACTTAGGGAAAATGCAGAGAAAAATGGGAGCTTAAATAAAATGATAAGTATCAAGTATCCAAAGCAGGGAGCAGGGGACAGGAAATGAGAAGAGAGAGACACTGGGATGAGAAAGTCCTGCAAATTATGAAGGGGTTTAGACACCACCCCTAGACAGCAGGGAAGACAGGAGTTCAGAGCAGGAGAGTGGCGTGTTCAGCAGTGTGTTGGTGGAGAGACCACTCAGGCAGCCAGACAAGAGGATGGGTAGAAAAGAGACCTGAGACAAGGATGCCAGACAGGAGGAAGACTGACAGTGTCCCGAGAAGGGCAGGGGCCTGGATGAGGGCAGAGAAGGGAGGGTAAGACAAAACAGAGTCAAAACCAAAAGGTGGAATCCTCAGAACCTAGGAGTGGCCGGATATGTGGAGTGAAGTTGAGAGGATAAGCCAGGGATGACACAATCAGGTTTCCCCTCTGGGTCGACAGTTGAATGTTGGGATGACAATCCATTAGTACATCTATCAATCCATCCATCTATCCATCCATCCACCCATCATCCATTCATCCATCTATCCACCCACTCATCCATCCATCCATCCATCCATCTACCCACCTATCCATCCACCCATCCACCCGTCAATCCATCTATCCATCCTTCTGTCCATCCACCCACCCACCCACTCATCCATCCATCCATCCACCTACCCACTCATCCATCCATCTATCCATCCATCCACCCATCATCCCTTCATTCATCTATCCATCCATCCACCCATCATCCATTCATCCATCTCTCTTTCCATCCACCCACTCATCTATCCATCCATCTACCCACTAATCCATCCATCCACCAACCTATCCATCCACCAGCCTATCCATCCATCTATCCAACCATCCACCCACCTATCCATCCACCCACCTATCCATCCATCCATCCATTTATCTACCCACCTATCCGTCCATCCATCTATACAGCCATTCATCTACCCACTCGTCTATCCACCCATCCTTCTACCCAGCTATCCATCAACCCATACCCTGATCCATCAACTCACCTCTCCATTAATCTATCCAACCACTCACCTATCCATCTATCCGGCCATTCATCCATCCATCCAACAATTTACCCCCCCCCACCCATCCATCCATTCATCCATCTATCCATCTAACTATCCATCCATCCACCCATCCTTCTGTCCATCCACTTTCTCAAGAGGGCTGTAGAGTGAGGGTTGGGGGAGGAGCACAGCCAAATCAGCTGTGAGGGAAGGAAGAGATAGATGGGACGGGAGAGTCAGGGAAGGATGTCTGGAGAAGGGGGACTACACTTGGGTTTTGGGGGGTTGGTGTCCACAGTGAGTTTTGGGCTGAGTCTTCAGGCCTTGATCTGGGGTGGTGTCTGGGCCCTGTCAGGTGTTGGACAGATGGCCACCCCCCAGCTCAGCTCCCTCAACTGCCTCAGTGTCATTGCACCCTAAGGGGGACACACATACCAGCCTGAAAATGAGCCATTGCTGAAATGGCACAGCTTCCCAGCCTTGAGAAACATGTTGCTGCCTCCGTTCTTGGCCAGGACAGGAAGCTCAAAAAGGTAAAGAGACCCGCCCAGGCATCACGGTGTGTGGGAGATCTGAGGCTTAGGTCTCTCTCTCTCTCTACCTGTTCTCACAACGTTGTGCTGTGCCTGGCCATGCTGGGATGTGGGCAGGGTGGTGGGGGGTGGATGGGGTGACAGGAAGAGGCCAGGAGGCCACGAGTGAATCAGACAGAGCCCTCAGCTTACAGGTGGAGGTGGGGAGGGCAGTCAACCCTCCTGTGCACAGGACGAGGCACTCTGGACTAAGGACAACTTCAGAACCCAAGATTGTGCCCATGGCTTGGGGTACAGGGTCTGTGGGTGGCCAGTATCTCTCAGGTCAATGGCGCCCTCACCAGCACCACCACAGCCAGCAGTACAGCTGCCCTTTCCCAAGCATCGCCCCCGCCATCCACAGAGGTGGGTCCCACCAACACCCCTGGCCTGCAGAGAGGAGATGGCTCAGAGAGGTGATGTGTCCCACCCAAAGGCAGCAGCGTGAGATCTGCAGAGCC
Source organism: Sapajus apella (assembly GCF_009761245.1). Lineage (NCBI taxonomy): Eukaryota > Metazoa > Chordata > Mammalia > Primates > Cebidae > Sapajus > Sapajus apella. The sequence continues at coordinate 64,974,757 of NW_022436943.1, forward strand.
AGGATGGGAGCTGGGCACCCTCCACACCCTGCCCCATAGGACCCGTGCACTTGGAGCTCCCTGTGCCCGTATGTGCCGTTAAGAGTGGATCTTCCTGTGCCAGCCCTAACCCCACACTCAGGTCCCCTGTGCTGAGACCGAGCCCAGTGAACCATGTGTGGGGGTCTCCCGGGTGCCCCAGGGAAGAAAAAGGCATGGGGAGAAAACAGGAGCTGAGGTTGGCAGTTCTGGTGGATGAGTTGATGGATGGACAGATGACGGCAGACGGGTGGATAAACAGGTGGATGGATACTGTCCAGGCCCTTCCTCACACCACTGCCTGACCGTGGCCTTGACACAGGGCTGGGCTCTCAGCAGCTGCAGTTCCTGGCCTCCGACCTGGGGTGTCATGCAGGGAGTATCACCTGCAGGGAAACATGGGTCTGTGAGTCGAGGTGCATACTGGAGGAGCTGGTGTGTGGGAAGGACTGGGTAGTCAGTGCTGGAAGCCCTGCCCTGGGCCTCCATCCACCCACCCAGCTCCAGGCCCCAGGCAGCCGACGGGCCCAGCCTGGCCCACACTCCTCTTCAGCTGGGTGTTGTGCCTGTGCCCTGCCCAGGCTGGAGGCCAACCGAGGGCCTCCTTACATGACCCGGGTCAGGCCTGTCTCCCCACCTACGTCTCTCTGTGTCCACCCTCATCCCCCAACCCGCCAGGCTCAACAGAGGAGGGGAGTGCGGCCACAGGGAGGCAAGGACGCTGGAACCACAGGAATGGCCCAAGGGGCAGACCTGGGTGTAGCAAAAGCTGTGCCCCAGAGGAGCCCAAGGGAGCACCTGGGGAAGACGGAAAGGGGAAGGACTCCCGAGGACCCTCTGCAGCTCTGGCCAGCTGCTGCCCAGCCCGGCCCCTCCACAGACTCCTCTCTACCCACGCCAAGCCACTGGTCCGTCTCTGGACACCAACTTCAAGGGAAGAGGCGGGCGCAGGTGATGACAGGCAGGGCCCAGGGTTGCCAGATATTGGGGCTGAGACGGATGGCGGAGGCAGAGCAGGCCTTTGATGAGGGCTCTGCAGCCCGGACTTGTCCAGTTCCCCTCTCCCTGACCCCAAGCTCCATGCCAGCTGCTGTGGCCCAGCAATGACCCTGGAAGAAAGGAAAGCCCTACCCGAGGGACCGAGCTCCTGTGGGGCAGCCCTTGACCTGGGGCTTGCTTCAGCCCCCGGTCCCTCCTCACTCCAGCAGGCAACCAGCCACCCTGCAGATGAGAAGCCATCTCCCCAGGCTGGGGAGGGGACAGCCACCCACGTACACCACCCCCACTCACAGGGCTGACCTTCCTGGCTCTCCAGTGAAAATGTTTTGACCACGTTCATGACCTGGGTAGAGCACAGAGAGACCTGCCTTAACGGGGAGAGATGAATCTTCCTGGTAAATACCACCGTGTCCAGAGGGCGGGCAGGACACGCCCCTGAGGCCCAGAGAGCTGGCACAGCATTCCGGGTGCTCAGGCCCCTTTAACACATGGGAGGGCTCAGGACCCAACCAGGGGCTGCTGGATGGGGGACGGTCCCAGGAGCCAAGCAGGGACTGCTGGACGGGAGGCAGTCAAGGCTGAGAAGCCACTGAGAGCCCCCACTCTCCGGGCTGGCGAAGGCCGGCCTCATCTTCTTCAAGCCTTGAGACCTGCCCGGGGCATGGTTCTGCCCTGCCTCAGTGTTGAGGGTGAAAGGGAAAGGGGGCCGGGGGTGCCAGGATGCCACCCCGGGAGACCTCCCTGCTCATGGGATCACAGCTGACACTGCCTCAGCAATGGGACAGGAGTGGCCGGTGTGTTCCTGTTCGATTAACTCATTATGTGGACAGGGCTGACCACCAGGCCCACGGACACAGCCGTGCCTCCTCAGGAGGCTGAGCCCATCCCTGTCTGCTCTGTCCCGCCCCCACAGGCACCAGTGCCTAGGTTACAGTTTGGGGAGGCAGCTTGCTCCCTGCGGGGACTAGGAAAGGGCTCCTCCCTCCACCTGCTGGCTCTGCATCACTATCTTCAGCCTTGCCACCTCTAGAATGCCCTCCCAGATGCTGAAAGTCACGCTGAGTCGCTACGGGCCCAGAGCCCAGGGCGTCCCCTGCACAGAACCGAGCCCTGCACCCTCCCAGCTCAAGTCTTACCTCCCCCACTGGAGCTGTGGGAGGCAGATGAGCTGTGGCGATCCAAGTCACCCAAATGTGGCAGGTGCTCAGTGAAGACATGGCAACCAAGAAGAGAGAGGGGAAAACTAGTGACCCCAATCATGGGGGCCGGGGAAGGCTCCAAGATGGCTCCATGAGCCCAACCACGGGTTCAGGGATGGTCCCCTGATGCCTCCATGACCCCAACCACAGGTTCAAGGAAGGCTCCGTGAGGGCTCTGTAGATGGCACCCAGCAAGCAGTTCAGCCCTGCTTTGTGACCAGGGCAGTCCCTCAGGCCTCTGCAGGTCCCAGTCCGGATGAGGAAGGAGGGATGCTGTGCTGTCTGTCGGGTGGGGCACACACATAGGCACCCCATCCACCTGCTCCCTCACCCATTAACACGAGGACATGAAGGTCCGAGGTGCACCCCCAGGCACCAGGGCCTGGAGAGGGTTACATATCTGGGGAGGGGCCGGGCCCGGCAGAGCAGAGGTGCTAACCTCACCCCAACTCCACCTCCTGAAACCCCCTCATCCCCCACACACCATCCTCACCCCAACTCCACCTCCTGAAGCCCCCTCATCCCCCACACACCATCCTCACCCCAACTCCACCTCCTGAAGCCCCTCATCCCACGCAACACCTTCCCACCAGCGTGTCAATGCCCCAGTCTAAATATAAGCAGAAAACTAGGGACCCCAGATGGCTGAGGAGTGCCCCCAACAAAAAGAATGGAAGCAGAACAAACAGAAAGAAATGCACAGGCACTGGGAGCAGGAGAAACAGCCAGCAGCACAGCCCGCAGGGAGGGCAGGCATTTGGGCACAGGCTTGGGGCTGGGGGACCAAGGGGAATCTGCCCACACCCAAGGCCCTAGGTGCCAGTGCCCATGGTCCAGGGCAGCACAAGCCCCAGAGGTCACGACTCACCCAGCACACCTACGGGGGACCCAGGCAGGTGCCTGGATGCTGGACGTCTATCACAGGCCCCAGCGCCCTCCTTGGGCCACAAGGCCTCCTGGTCTCCACCTGGTTTGCTCCATCTCTGCCCCTCCACCCCCACCCCGACCCCCAGCCCCTTCCTCCTCCTGACCCTCCGCACCCTGGACCCCCATTCCTCAGGATCTGCTTCCCATGCAAATGCATTCAGAACACATGACATTTCAGAAACATCTATTTGTATATATTTAGACTCCATTTCAAAAGAATTATTCAAAATTGGAGCCATTTGGATAAATGGGTGTGGAACCGATTGTTTCTTAAGTGTTCACGTCAAAAATACCATGTTTTCTAAGTGGATTACAAATGCTGTAATTATTGAAATGGGCGCATTCTGCTGGGGAAAATTACAGAATTAGGACTTGGATCTCAGGAATGCTATGTCCTGAGGCACAGGGGCTTGGGCACTCACTTGAGGCTCGGACAGGGGCAGCGGAAAGCACATGGCATTGGCTCCCATGGTCCTGAGGGAAAGCTGCCCGGCGCTCTTCCTCTGTGCCAGGCCTGCCAAGGTCTGGCCTGGGACACTAGAGTCCTGTCTCTCGGAGCGGGCTTCATGCAGGGCAGGGGATGGACAAGCTCAGGTGCATGGCGGGACAGAAGGAGGTGGGCATGCAGGAGGGCTTTGCCTGGCGAGGTCAGGGCAGGGGTGCTTCCAGACCCCAGGGGAGATGAGCTGGCCTCTTCCTAGGTAGCCCCAGACTGTGCGGGACGCTGGAGCTTCAGGGCGAGGACTCAGCAGCCTGGGCTCCAGCCACAGGCCCGCCTCGTGGCCACATGGCTCTGCCCACTTGGGGCTTCAGTCTCCCCAGTCAGCAGGCCTTTCCTCTGGAGGTGGGATCCTGGGGCACTTTCTTTCTGTTTCACTGTTGTTACCATAAGCTTCCCTCCTGAAGGCAAAAATGCAAAGAGGGAAGCCTTTTAAAGAGCCTTCTGCTCCTTGGGTCAGCCCCTGAGACACAGGCCTCGGGCGGCAGCCAGGGCAGAGCAGGTTCAGGGCGGGGCAGAGGGAGGCAGGAGGTGGGGAGCCTAGCAGGGGCAGGTGGGGCAGGAAGAGCCTGGCCAGGGCTGAGCCCAGGGCTGGGACTGTCCCCCTAGGTGACCTGACCACCCTCGCCCTCCTTTCTGCACCAAGTCTCCCCTGGGCACCATCCCTGTGCCAAGCAACCTTCTGGGCTCGTCACACATAAGAAATCCCCCCAAGTTGGCCCTCCTCCCCTGTTCCTGTGACTGAAGCCCCAGGCTGATCCCCATGTCCCCAGACCTCCTCTCACTGGAGGCTGAATACATGAATAAATGAATGAATGAATAAAAACATTAAGAAATCCCCAAAGACACCAGTCTGTCCCAGACCCGCCTCCACACAGGGGAGCCCATCCCTGTCTCTCCAGACCCCTCTCCCTGAGCAGAGCTGATACCCACACCTGTCTGCCCCATCCCTCTCCTCACGTTCCATATCCATTAGTTAATTAATTGGTGCATGTTAATAGCCTGTGTGTGGGGGCTGTCCTAGACCCTGGGGACGACAGGGAAGGAAACGAAGACCCTGCCCCTGGCTCAGGCACAGGAAGCAGGTGTGGAGGAAGTTCACCCGGCGGCCATGATGAGGAAGCAAATGCGCAGGGGACCCTGAGTTGGGGCTGGTCGGCAAAGGCGTCACTGCCAAGGTGACTTCTGAGTCCAGATCTGAAGGCAGGGAGGGAAGAGCCCACAGTTATGAGCAGGAAGCTTTTTAGGCAGTCAGAAGCCTAAGGCCAGGAGTGAGACTAGGGATGGGGCAGGAGGCAGCAGATTAGGAAAAAGCTGCCCAGAAGAGATGTGGGGGCCAAGGGGCAGGCAGAAAAGCCCCCAGGAACCGTTCTGGGTGAAGGCCTATGGGAGAGAAATTTCTGGGGCTCACCAGAAGCTTGGTACAGCCAGAAAACTGAGTTCAAGGTCCCACTGAGTTCTGCCCAGTCAGCGGCCAACCCTTAGCCAGGCAGGCTTCCCAGGGCCGACGCCCCTCCTTTCTGCAGAAAAGTGTGGCCAGGGGCAGCCACATCCTTTCCAGGAGGAGCCTTAAAGCCCCTCAGGTAAGACCCAAGCCAGACCTGGAGAGCGTGAACTAAAAATCACGGGTAACAATACCATGTGAGTTGGAATACCATGTGAGTTGGAAGGGAGTCATCAGAGCTGAGGCGTTTCAAGGCCCACACATTATTCGGGAAGGGGTTATGAGGATGTCTACCTTGAGACTTCATTTCAGTAAAATGACCTGGCAAAACTTCAAGGGAAACAAATACATGATTGAAATAAAGTGTAGAAGAAGACTTTTAAAAATAAAATAAGAAAAAAATGAGCAATTTAAAACTCCATTGATTCAAGAGACATGAAAAGTGAATGCACCAGGCGCAAGTGAATTCTATCCTGAACGTAACAAGGAGTGTCACTGGGGTAATCAGGAAAACTCGAGTGGGGCCTGAGATTAAAGAGTAACATCAAATACGTGGTCAGCGCCAACTCGCCGCTTCTGAGGGTGTGCAGGAGAGAATCTCAGCCCTCCCTGATGCCCTCGCTGGGTGCTGAGGAGAACGCATTAACAATGGTGGTGTGACCAAAGGCGGCCGGGCTCAGTGTCCTAATTCTGTGGCTGTTATCTACATTTGAAATGTTTTCAAAGTAAAAAGTTTAAAACTCTAGCAATAAAAAATAAAGAAGCTTTCAGACATCAAGATAAATACAGATCAAAAAGTAAAAAGAGAGAGACAAGTCCCAATATATCAATAATGGATTAAACCCACCAATGAAAAGACAGGGGTTGTCACATGGGATTTTGTTAAATCCAGCTATCTGCTATTTACAAGAGGCGTATCAAAAGCACAGAGGCATAGAAATACTGAAAATGAAAAATAACAGAAAAATAGATCATGAAAATGTTAATCAGAAGAAAGCTGGGGTAGTCCTGTTAAGAGCAGACAAAATGGGTTTAAGATAAAAAGCATTATGTGGGATCAGCAAGGTCACTTTATAGTGCTGAAAGGTTCACTTCGCCAAGTGAACCTTGGCGAATGTATCGCCAAGATGATACATTCAAAACTTGTATACAACCTTAACAACACAGCCACAGAATACACACAGCACACAGCTGTAGAAATATTGGGAGACATTTCCGAATCCATCAGTGGGGTAGGAGATTTCAACATATTCCTCTCGATTTATGACAGGTCATACAGACCAAAAAGAGGTAAGAAATACAGAAGATCTGAACCACAAAGTTAGCAAGCTCGATTTGAGGGACACTCATAAGCCTTCCACGCACTAAGTAAAGAAAGCACACTCTTCTCAGGCACAAATGGAATATTTACAGAGATGGGAAGTTCTAGGCTGTAAAGCAAGTCTTGACAAATTTCAAGGAACCAGTGTTGGACATAAAAGAAATTCTCTGCACAAAAGGCAATTGTTAGAAGATAATAAAAAGGAGGAAATTAAAAATCCCCACACATTCAGAAATTTTATAATCTCCTTAAGTAATGGGTCAAAGAAAAATGAGAATAGACATATACAGTTTCTAAACTGAACAATAATGGAAATATTATGTATCAAAACAGAATGCAGTATAAGCAGGCCTTTAAAGGAGAATTTATAGACTCTAGATACTTATGTTAGAAAACAAGAAATGCTGAAATTTCATGGGCCAAGCATCCAACTTTAGAGGGAAAAACTTTTCTTCCAAGATCAGGAGCAAGACAGGGGTGCCGCTCTGGTCACGTCTATTCCACACAGCACTGGAAGTCCTCACATGCAGAATTAGGCAGGACAGAGAAGTAAAAGGCATCCAAATTAGAAAGGAAGAAGTTAAATTGTCTCTCTGTTTGCAGACGACATGGTCTTACCAACAGAAAACCCTAAAGACCCCACACAAAAACTGTCACAAGTAACAAACGAATTCAGTAAAGTTGCAGGATACAAAATCAACATACAAAAATCTGTAACATCGCTATACACTAACAATGAACATTTACAACAGGATAAAAAATTTCTTAGGAATACATTTAAGGAAAAGGTGAAAGAGATGCACAAAGAAAATTATAAAACCTTAATGAAGAAATGGAAGAAGACACAAATAAATGGAAAGATATACTGTGTTCATGGATTGGGAGAATTTATACTGTTACAATTTCTATACTGCGCAAGGCAACATACGGATCGAACACAATCCTATCAAACTTCCAACATTTTTCACAGAAATAGAAAAAAATTCTAAAATCTGTATGGAACCACAAAAGACCTCAAATAGCCAAAGCAAGCCGGAGAGGTCACATTAAATAATCCCAAAATTCACAAAGCTGTGGTAACCAAAACAGCAGCTTCCGGGCACAAAAACAGATAGATAGACCAGTGAAACAGAAGAGAAAGCCCAGAAATAAACCCACGCATTTGCAGTCAACTCATCTTTGGCAAAGTTGTCACGAACACATGATGGGGATATGACACTCCCTTCAGTAAGGGGTGCTGGGAAGACTGGATATCCACACACAAAAGAATAAAAATGGATCCCCATCTCATACCATATACAAAAACCAACTCAAAATGGATGGAAGACTTAAATGGGAGACATAACACTATAAAACTACTAGAAGGAAACACGGGGGTAATTTTAACACTGGTCTTGGCAAAGATTTCTTAGCTATGACTCCAACAGTATGAGCAACAAAAGCAAAAATAAACAAAAGGGATTGCATCAAACTATAAGGCTTCTGTACAGCAAAGGGAACGGTCGACAGAGTGAAAGAGATACCCTGCAGAATGGGAGAACATTTTCCAAACCATACACCTGGTAAGTGGCTAAAATTCAAAACATATGAGGAACCCAAACAACTCAATAGCAGGGAAACAAATAACCTGATTTTTAAAATGGGCAGAGGACCCGAACAGACATTTCTTGAAAGAGATACGAAAAGCTAACAGGACCCAGCACTGTGGTTCACGCCGTAATCCCAGCACTTTGGGAGACCGAGGCGGGTGGATCACCTGAGGTCAGGAGTTCAAGACCAGCCTGACCAACATGGTGAACCCCCTTCTCTACTAAAAATACAAAAAATTAGCCAGGCGTGATGGATGGCACCTGTAATCCCAGCTACTCAGGAGGCTGAGGCAGGAGAATTGCTTGAACCCAGGAGGTGGAGGTTGCAGTGAGCTGAGATGGTGCCATTGCACTCTAGCCTGGGCGACAAGAGCAAAACTCTGTCTCAAAAAAAAAAGCTAACAGATACATGACAAAGTGCTCAACAGCACTTTTCATTGGGAAGGTGCAAATTAAAACCAAAATGAAGTATCACCTCACACCTGTTAGAATGGCTTTTCCATATGCATACACACGTACATATAAGATAAATGTTAGTGAAGGTGTGGAAAGGGAAGCTTTATACACTGTTGGTGGGAATGCCAACTACTACAGCCATCATGAAAAACAGTACAGAGGTTCCTTAAAACATTAAAACTAGAACTAGCATATGTTCCAACAACCCCACTACTGCGTATATATCCAGAGGAAATGAAACCAGACGTCAAAGGGGACATCCCCACTCCACGTTAATTGCAACACTAGTCACAAAGCCAGGATGTGGAACCGGCCTGAGTGTCCATCAACAGACGGACACACACAGTGTGGTGCATATACACCATGAAATATGATCCAGGTTTTTAAAGAAGGAAATCCCTCCGTTGTTGGCAGCGTGGAAGCACCTGGAAGACACCGTGCTGAAGTGAAGTAGGCCAGGCACAGAAAGACAAATGCTGCATTATCTCACTCACACGTAAAATCTACAAAAGCCTGGACACAGAAGCAGAGATGGAATGGTGCTTACCAGGGTCTGGGGGAGGAGGTGGAGGTAGAGAGATCTGGGTTACAGGTATCAGACAAGAGTAATATGTTCTGGAGCTCCACTGTACAGCATGGTGACTGCAGTTAACAATAATGTACAGTATACTTAAACATGGCTAAGAGAACATAGTGTAAATGTTCTCATCACAAAATAAGTATGTGAAGGGATGGGTATGTGAATTTGCTTGATTTAATTATTCCGCAATAATACATATGGCAAAACATCACGTTGTATGCCATAAATATATGCAATTTGGCATTTGTTAATTTAAAAATATCACAAAAGAAAAGGAGGGAATAATCCCTAGTGCATTCTATGAGACCAACACAACAATGATATCAAAATCAGATAAGATCAGAAGAAGCGGAGAAACACAGGGGCCAATGGAGATTCAGGAACCCCAAATGAAGTATTATCACACAGGGTTCATCCGTCAGGGAACGTGGATTGTTGTTGCTTTTATTCTTCTAGACTCTGGTCAAGTTGAGTTTACCCTTGAAATAAAAGGGCAATTGTTAATGTTAGAAATCTGTACACGTCATTCACCAGACCAGAGGAGAGAAACTAAGTAATTATCTCAATAAATGCAAAAAAGAAAAAAAAGAATCTGATGAAATTGAACACCTAACCTGTTGGGAACAGATGGTCAGTGCTGCAAAGAAAAATCAGCACTGAGACAAAGGACATCTCAGCAAGGCAATTATACTTTCTGCAGAAAGGGTGATCCTGTTAGCCATCTTGCCACGAGAGTACAATGAACAAAGGAAAAGCAGACATATTTATCACTTACGCATTTGGAGTCGTCCTTACTACTGTGTCTGATCTCCATGGGCTGGAGCTATACTTCACAATCTAAACTAAAACTCCACTGGCTGACAACTTAAAGCTTTTCTAACAGGTAAAAGCAATGGAGAACAAAAGGAAAAGAGGAAGTCTAAATAAGGAAGGGACAGGAAGTTGCTTGTGAAAAGACTTAGAAAAGTAGTAACATAACATAAATATCTTGGTGAAGGTACAAGGACATCGAATGTGCTACATGCCTGTGAGCATGTCTAGCACAAACATCTTGGTTAAAGCACAGGGACACAGAATGTACTTATTCCTTTATATCTGACAGCTACACAGGATAGGGCTAACAAAGAGTCACCAGCAAAAAGCAAGATGGCCTTGAAGAAAGTTCGTCTTTTTTTTTTTTTTTTTTGAGACGGAGTTTCGCTCTTGTTACCCAGGCTGGAGTGCAATGGCGCGATCTCGGCTCACCGCAGCCTCCGCCTCCTGGGTTCAGGCAATTCTCCTGCCTCAGCCTCCTGAGTAGCTGGGATTACAGGCATGTGCCACCGCGCCCAGCTAATTTTTTGTATTTTTAGTAGAGACGGGGTTTCACCATGTTGACCAGGATGGTCTCGATCTCTTGACCTCGTGATCCACCCGCCTCGGCCTCCCAAAGTGCTGGGATTACAGAAAGTTAGTCTTTAAAAGAGGCTATCAATTCTAACATTTATTATTATTCTTCTTTAAAAAGAAAGGAAACTTTGAAGAGGAACTTTTCTATTTCCCATGCAACCCAACCAGGATTAACAACGACAACAAAAACCTCTTAGGAAACCCTTAGCAAGCTTCTGGTAATCTCATAGAGAGCATCTACAATAAACTTCAGATTAATATTTATAATGGGGCAGTGTTGGAAGGGTTTATTTTGAAATTTGGAGCAGAAAAAGGGCAGCCACCCTCATGCCTAGTCCCCACTGAATCGGGGCTCCAGTCCCCAGGAAAACAAGAACAAGATCTTAAAGGAATCAGGACGCACAGGGAAAACGTAAAACGGTCATGATCGGTAATAGCAGAATTATCATCACAGGAAACCTGAAACACTCTTGGGCAAATTATTAGAGTTAATGAGAAATTAACACTTGGCTGACTATACATTCAGTTTACAAAAATCACACACATTTCTATATGTCAGCCACATCCAATTAGAAAATGTGGTTTTAAAACGAGGCATCATTTGTAGAAACAAACAAAGTATATGTTTAGGAATAAGTCAAGAAATGATAGATACAGAGAAGATCATCACTTAAATGGATTTTCAAACATTAAAGAGGGCGTTAGTAAACAGAGTGATGATATACCATGTTCACAGATTAGAAGACTCACCATTTGAAGACAAGATTGACCACACTGATCCACAGACTCCATGCTGTGGGAAGTAGAAAAGTGCCTTTTTAAAGTTTCCTTTCTTGTTAAAGAATAAATCATAAGTGTGCTAATAACTCTGTTAAGCCCTATCCTACGTAGCTGTTGGACACGCCACGCTTACAGGCACGTAGTACATTCTATGTCCTTGTACTTTAATCAAGATATCTGTGCTGGACGTGCTCACAGGCACGTCCCAGCTCTCCATTGCTTTTACCTGTTTAGAAAGGTTTTAAGTTGTTAGCCATCAGGTTTTAGTTTAGACTGTGAGGACTGGCTCTAGCCAACGGAGATCAGACACAGCAGTAAGGACGACCCCACATGTATAAAGGATAAATGTGTGTGTTTTCCTTTGTTCATTGTGCTCTCATGGCACGATGGCTAACGAGGTGATCTTCCTGCAGTCCAGGAAGTAAAAATTGCGTTGCTGAAAGATCCTTTGCCTCTGTGCTGATTTTTCTTTGCAGCACCATTTGTTTCCAACACATGCAATGCAAGTAAGAATGCCAATGGGGTTATCTGTAGAACCTGACAAGGTGATTCTAAAATGCATATGGAAGACGGAGGGACAATGTCCCCAAGACACTCCTAGAACTGACCTGGGAGGTCGAGGCCAGTGCAACCAGGCCTCATTTCATACAGAAGAGTAGTCACTATGTGCATGGGGACGCAGGGAGAGAGAGACACTCACGGAGGCCCACAGAGCAGAAAGAAGCCTCACACAGAACCTGCCAGCCACAGGGGGTGCCGGGCAAACCGGCCAGGTGCCCTCCTGCATGCAGAGGGGGAGGCACCGGCCAGAGAGACATTTCCAACACATGGAGATGCAAAGAGTGTTGGCATGGAGGTCAGAACCCACGCACGTGTGTGCAGACATTCCACCATCATTACGATGGAAAAAAATCCAGTTTTGAAAATGGGCAAGAGGCATGAACAGACTTTTCAAAGTGAACAAAACACAAATATAAACACATGGAAAATTGCAGCCTCATTAATAATCGGGAAATGCAAACTGAGACCACAATTAGATCCTATTTTATGCCCAGCAGATTGGCAAAATCGAGGAGTGTGACAACATCAGACACAAGGCAGCCAGTGAGCAGGTGGACAGAACTCGTCAATTGTGGGTGAAAATGCACTAACACGTGGCTGGAAAGCGACTCAGTGTCTGCCCACAGAGGGGAATAGCACTGGCACTCCTGAGACCCAGGGATTACACTCGAGTAGAGAGTTGGAGACACCCTCACCCAAGCACCAGCGACACAAGCATGCTCAGAGCCGTGCTGGGTTTCCACCAAAAACGGGAAACGCTCTGCGCATCCATTGAGAGGAGAATGAATATAAATTACGATGCAGTCACGCGATGTCATCTTCTGCATCAGTGACAGTCACGAACCGCAGCTATGCACAAGCACATGGACGAGTCTTCAAAACAAAGCTAGATGAAGAAAGGCCAGTCTCGGAAGAATACTAATAGCATGGCTCAATTTTTATAAGCTAAAAAATAAGCAAAACCAAACAATACATTGTTTAGCAGTGAATACATTTTACCAACGTTGCCTGCATAAAATAGCACAAAACCATTTAAGACCACGTAAGAGCAATGGACTAGCAGACACCCAATTTGGGGACAAGATTACACTGGGGTGCGGGCAAGGGTGCGACGGGGCAGGGCTGCTCCCAGGAGCAAGCAGTGGTCCTGTAGGTCCAGGCGGGTCACAGACACTCATTACATCATTGTCTTTCTATCCTAAACACACACCACACACAACCTTGTATAGCTGCCTAATGATAGATCAGGAAAAGCTCATAAAATAATACTGAGGCAAGCTAGGGGTTTGTACAAACTTTACCTCTAATCCTCACTGGTAACCTTCTCTACAATTCCACAATTCCATAATTCCACTGCTCTAAGATTCAAACATGCTAATTCCACAACTTCAATCATCCGAAGACACTGCAGAGCAGAGCATGACACTAAGGACCTGACTTCCCAGCAGGAGAGTCCCCCACTCTTAGGTTCCCCTGCCTCTGCCCCATAAGGGTCCCAAAGGACTTACCAAGGACACCCAGGGCCCGTCCTCAGTGGCCAGCCCTGGGAGGGCAGAGCAGCACCTTGTAGCCCCCACCCCTGTGACGGCAGGGCTGGGCAAACCCCAGGAGATGGCGGGGAGGGCTGAGGGTCTTCTCGAGGGCTCCAGGCCATTCTGGGGGGCAAGGTCCCCTCTTCCAAGTTACTCCAGGGCCCATTTCTTGGGCAGAGCCACAGGCGCTCCTGCTGCTGGCTCTCCCTGCCCCCCGCCACCCAGCCTGTCCCCATCTGCGAAGTCAGGAGCCAGCCTCCACACCTCTTCCCACACCCCCACCTGGCATGCCCCCCTCCACACCACTGCCCACCCCCCACCTAGCACACCCCCTCCACACCTCTACCCGTCCCCCACCTGGCATGCCCCCTCCATACCACTGCCCACCCCCCACCTAGCATGCCCCCTCCACACCTCTGCCCATCCCCCACCTGGCATGCC
>NW_022436943.1:64988501-65001293 GCF_009761245.1 Sapajus apella
ACTGCCCACCCCCATCTAGCATGCCCCCTCCACACCTCTGCCCATCCTCCACCTGGCATGCCCCCTCCACACCACTGCCAACACCCTGCCTGGCACGCCCCCTCCACACCACTGCCCACTGCCCTCCTCCCCTGGGCACAATCCCAGCTTCACACATTCATTCATCTCTGGAGGAGGAGGCAGCCTGGACTGCTTGAAACATTGGGTCTTGGACTTAAGATCAAGCAGACGGGGTGCAAACCCAGCTCTGCACCTGCAAGTGTAGCTTTGGGGAAGCCCCTTAGCTTCCCTGAGCCCTGGACCCCTCATCTTCCCTGTGGAGGCTGGGAGAGCAGAGGGCTGACCCAGGACTCGGGACGTGAGATGCACAGACACGGGAGAGCCGTCCAAGGCCGCAGAGGGTGGGCTGAGCCCAAACGCCTGCTGTGCTTCTGCCTGCCGGGGGGCCAGACACACTCCCCCTTCCAGCCATCCCCATCAACCTGTGTGGGCACCTGCCACGCATCAGCACCACCCTGAGAGGGCGAGAGGCAGCGATGAGTACACCGTCACGAAGGCTGCCGTCTGAACATGGTGCAGCACACATGCCGTCATTCCGTTCTCCCTCCAGTCCTCCTTCTCAGTCAGCACACTTTTGTGCCCCCCAGGTGCTGCGACCAGCTGAGGCCAGATGATGTCCAGTACACACAGCTCTCTCCTCCTGGAGAACCCCAGGGCCAGTCCTGAACCAAATGTGTCAGCAGAGCCGTGAGCCTGGGCAGGTGGGGGCTGCAGAGACAGGGGAGATGTGGCACCTCACGCCCCGAGACTCCAGACCCACAGAGCCACCAGCGCACCAAGCCAGCCCGGGGAGCTGCAGGCCCCAAACTTCAGCCTGTGAGCCCGGAAAAGCTGTGGGGGCGGTGCCGCCCGAGGCTCGGGGCCCAGCCCACACCCCAGTGTGTCCAGAAGTTGGGGCATGGAGGAAGGCCATGATTCTCCAGGCTTCAGATGTGTTGCTGTCTGCCTGCTGGGTTTCAGACTTACTGGGGACCAGTGGCCCCTTTCTTCTTTCCTGTTCCTCTCATTTGGAGTAGATATGTCTGCCCTGTGTCTGTCCCACCCTTGCATTTTGGAAGTGGATAAGTTGTTTGATTTCACAGCTCCTAATGGGAGGGAAATTGGCCTCAGGACGAATCGTATCTTGAGTCTCACCCCTGTGAGGTTTTACGAGATGGGATCTCACTGTGCTGCCCAGGCTGGGGTGCAGTGTCTGCTCACAGGCGCCATCCACTGCTGACCAGCACGGGAGTTCTGACCTGCTGTTTCCCACCTGGGCCGGTTCACCCCTCTTAGGCAACCTGGTGGTCCCCCACTCCCAGGAGATCACCATATAGATGCCAAAGTTAGTGTGGACATCCGCATGGTCCAGACCTCCTGGGCTCAAGTGACCCTCCTGCCTCAGTCTCCCAAGTAGCTGGGGTTATAGGCACACACCACCATGCCCGGCACCCATAGGTGTCTGGATGAGACTTTGGACTTAGACTTTAAGGTGGGTGCAGGAATGAGTTGATGTGGGGGACACTGGGATGAAATGATCCTATTTTGAATGTGAGAAGGACATGAATTTTGAGGGCCAGGGATGGAATGCAAAGGTGTGAATGGCCCCCTCCAAAATCCAGGTGTCACCACTGTGACGGTATCTACAGGTGATGAGGCCTTGGGGCTGGTCCCTCGTGAGGGGGACCAAGGTCCTTATGAGGCTTCACATAGCATCCTCTGCCTCGCCTTCCCTCTGCCTTCTGCCACCTGAGGGCGCAGCCGGGAGGCCCTGCTCAGACCAGATGTGGCACCTGGACCTTGGACTCCCAGCCTCCAGTGCTGCAAGAAATAAATCTCTGCCCTTTAGAAATTACCCAGTCCCAGGTATTCTGTTTAGAAGCACAAAGGGACGAAGACACCCAGGTTCAGAAGAAGGCTCTGGGCATACCGAGCCAGCAGCTCCAGGAAGCCCGCGCAACTCCCGGGGGAGGCGAAGGCACTGAGAAACGGCGCAAGACCCTCAGCCAGAAGCTCTGGGTTCCCAAGGGCTTCCTGGTGTTCTCTCCCAGTCTCATAAAGATGCTCTGGGATCGCTGATCTCTGTCTGGCTCCCAGGCTGGAAATGCAGCCCCAGACCACAGAAACTGCTTTCCAAATGCCGCCTGTGGGGCCAGCTCCGGACGGAGCAGGTTCCTGGTACTGAAGATGGTCTCAAAGCCAGGACTTGTGGCGCCAAGAGTGGACTCGCTAGGAGCAGGCCTGGGCTGTGGCTCATGGGGGTGGAACTCCTGGGAAGCCTGGAGGGAGGGGAAGCAGGGAATCCTGGGCTCAGATGGTGTCTGCCCTGAGCCTGGCCCACGGGGGCTCCACGTGGTGGAGGCTGCACAAACGGAGGCACAGAGGCCGGCCTCCATTGCCCTGCATCACTCGGCCGCAAGCTTCTGCCAGCCACGGGCAGTTCCCGGGAGCAGGGGGCAGCTGAGGGCCTCGCTCACAGGGCCGGGTGCCCAGCGGGGAGGGCACTGCTGTACCTACTACCTATGCCTCCTCCCCTTCTAGAAGCACCACACCTCTGGAGGGAGTCAACCCTGTGGCCTTGGGCAGGACATCCACCGCACAAAGCCTGAGTCTCCATTGGTAGCGATACCTCCCCCACAGGCAGTAAACTGAGGCAGACACTGGCCCCTCCAGGCCGTGCACAGCAGGTGCCTGGTGCCTCTTCCTCACAGGGCCATGCTATGACTCTGCCATTGGCTTGAGCCCAATTTATATCATAAGGAAGGGGCTGAAGACCGGAAGCCCAGGTGTGCTCTGCAAACCCAGAGACATCATCTGGTGGGTGAAAGGGAGCGGACCCAGGCCTACGACAGGCAGCGTCTCTCCTTGGAGGAGCGCTGTGGGCAGAGGGTGGGCTGGGCAGCCAGCCAGGAGACAGGAAGGGCCGCCGGGAAGGCTTCGAGGGCAGCGTGTGTGGGAGGTGGACCTGGCGCTCAGCCCCGACCCAGGAGGAGACGGTTACTAGGAAGGGAGACAGCTGACCTGGAAAGGGGGATGGGGTGGCGATCCCCGATATCCCTGAGGAGGGAAGGAGGATGGAAGCTGAAACGGAGAGGACGGGACTGAGACCAGCGCCATGGTTTCAAGGACATGGAGGGTTGGCAAATTGCTCACAGGGCTGCGCTCCCTTCTCCCACTGCCTCTCCCTCACACCACGGGCCGCCCGGCTCCTGGGAAATGCTCTGGTCCACGCAGTGGAGCAGCCGTGACATTTGCTGTTTCCGAGCAGATACATTTAGGGCGAGGGTGGTGCTCCCCCTCCCCCTTCCTCTCTACCTAGAGCCCGGGATGCCTTGCCGAGTGGGAAGCACAGCTGCAAAGCCACAGCCCGCGTGGCCGCATTGCTCAAGCACCGATCACACCATGACCTGGGGGCGATGGTGACTGCAGCTCAATCGCCTGGGCTGACAGCTGGCCTGCACGCCACCTCCAGAGTGCACCACAGGAGGCCTGCCGGAGCACAGCTGGCGGTGTGGCCGTGTGTGCTGGAGTCATGAATCCAGGCAGGCCCCGAGCCACCGACATCCGAGAGCAGCCACTCACGCTGCCAGCCACGTGCTCGTCGGATTTTCACAGCCATTCTCCTGCCAGCGGCAAGAGCATTTTGAGGGAAAAATGCAAATTTGGGGGACATAGGGGAGCTCTTCACCAGGCTAAAATTGGCGGTCTAATGAGGCCTCCTCCCCTGGAGCAGGAGCGAGTCAGAGCTCCTCACGGTGCGGTGTGAGGCTGGAGCAGTGGCTGCCGAGACATAATCCCTGCTCATGCATAATCCCCGGATCCCTTTCCAGGCAGCGGCGTGGGGGCCGGGCCGAGGGAGAGGGAACACAGCCACCAGCATCCCAGGCTCCTGGGCGAGGTGGACGCTTGCTCACCAGTGAAGGCATCCGGAGCCTTTATAGGCCTGATCACAGACACCCGACGAGGCTTTTGTCTTCCTTCGGTGCGTTTTCATCTGTCTTGTTGACGGCAGCGTTAATGAGCCCTCACTGGACTCACTGGAGCAGCAGCCGGGGGACCAGGCACCGGGGAGCTTGGAACCCCGGTCCCCGGGTGCTTGCAGACGTGGGGAGGCCATACAGAGGGAGCACAGGACACACGGTCATCTGACCCTGAGGCCGCCGTCCCCGCTCCCCTGACCTGCAGTCAGGGCCACCTGCTCCGAGGAGCTGCAGTGAAGATGGGCACAGTCCACAGGCAGGCTGCCTCCAGTTGACACGGAGCCGATGGACCAGGGACCAGCCTTTCCCTGCCTGTGCCTCTCGGAGAGCGATGAGGGTGAATCACCACTGCCCCGGGCCCAGGAAAGGAAGGCCAAGGGGACCCTGTCAGGGGGCAGAGGGCTGTCGTGGGAGCTGCCCGTGGTGCTGGACTCAGAGTGGAGCTGCAGCCGGCCAGCCGGAGGGCTCTATGCTGAAGCACAGGGTCCTCAGGCAGGCGAGTGAGGGGTTCAAGCCCTCGGCATTTGGGATCAGATCCGGACTCTCCCCACGGGTCCCTGCCGCCTCCGACAGATTCTCGGTCCCTGGGTCCCAGCCACTAAACACCGCAGTCTGGCCCGGCACACGCTGCTGGCTCAGGCCTTATCAGAGCTTGGGGTTCCTGTCAGCTAGGGCTGAGAAGGGAGAAACTAAAACCCCCAAAAGCCACAACCAAGAAAAGAGACTTGCTTCCCCCTGCTTCTGCTTCTGAGGGAAGTTGAGAGGAAGGGCTGCAGAACGTGGCCCTGAGCCGCTCACGCCCCTCCTGTGGCGCCAGACACCTCCCATGAGCAGCGGGCGGGCGAGCAGCTCAGGCAGGGGTGGTCCTCCCAGCCAGGGCACGGCAGGCACCTGTCCGTCCGAGCGGCACTGCGCTGGCCCCTTCTGTCTCCTGAGAGCACCCGTCAGGCCCTGCTCGTGTTCCTGCCTGCAGACGGGGCCCAGCTCGTGAGAGGAGCTTCCACAGTCTCCACCGAGTGCCTCCTAGCAGGGCCCGGGCGCCACACAGCCCGCCGCCCACATTCTCGATCTGCAGAGCACGCACTTTGAGAGAGAGCTTGTTTGATGTCTGGGCGGTTTGTTTGGTTTAATTTTGTTGTTTTTCCTTTCTGCTGTCAAGAGGTAAACAGACGGCTGTTCCATCTTCCTAAGCAGGCCCGCATTCGTGAGGCAAGGGCTGTGGGGGAGGAGAGAGGGCTGAGCCCCACACCAGGGCACTGTGCCACCCACTGCTGTGTCTCAGGCCGAGCCTCAGAACCTCGGAACCCCTCAGAGCCTCTCTTTCCCGCCGCTGTGGACTGAGACCCCGTCCTGCCCTGAGGCCTGAGGTGGTGCGGCTGTCCACGGTACTCAGGGGAAGAAGCACAGTTGCTGTGCCCGGTGCCCGGTTCCCGGTGCCCGGTTCCCGGTGCCCGATGCCCGGCAGGAGCTACCCGTGTGGCGTCACTTAATCCTCCCAAAGCTCCAGGCAAGAAACAAACGGCTCAGAGACAACACAATTTGTCAAAAGTCACACAGCAAGCAAGCAACGTAGCCAGGACCCAGGCCAGGGCACTCCCAAGCTCTGCTCCTTCCTTGGCGGTGCCGATAGCACTGGGGTGGGGGAGGGCATCCCTGCTGTCTCCACTCCTGTATGCCGTGATTTGGAATCAGGCGCCGCAGTGACCTCAACCCTGAGCTCCCATCCCAGCTCCCCTGTGGGCCTGGCAGATCCTCCCTTCCACACCCCTCAGCCATTTCATCTGCACAATGGGATGCTGCTCCCTGCCCGCTGCCCTTGTGGGGCAGGTCTGAGGCTCCGCAGAGTCGAAGCACAAACACGCCTACTCTCCGTCCACTCTGGCCCGGGTGTGGGGATGCGCAGAGCAGGCCACAAGCCCAGCCTCTGCCCTGCCCTGCCCACGTCCCCTCCCCAGGCCTGTCTGCAGGCTGGACTTGCCCACTCCCAGCACAGTACCTGGGGTGGAGATCGGATGGGCAGCCTGGTGAGGGACAAGCTGGCAACAGCCCAGGCGGGCACCCGGGGTGTGGGAGGAGGGCCTGTAGCGCAGATTCCCAGCAGTGGTGACAGCAGTGCCTGCAGAAGCAGAGCTGCTGGGGTCACCCCACAAGCACGGGCCGCAGGCGAGGCACCGACCAGCATGTGTGCCACATCTGCACGGGGTCATGGGGCCCGGTCCAGGAAAGGCACAGACGAGGTTCGGGCATGAGGCCTTCCTGTTGGCCACCGTGAGGGTGCAGTCGCCCCCCAGTCCCTAGCCCCAGTGGCCGTTCTAGGTGGGGACCCACGGTGGGGAGGGCTGTTTGCCCCTGCCTCGAGGCCACTCTGCCCTGACATCACCAACTTCCTGGCAAGGCCTTAGGCAGGATGGGCGACCTCCCTGAATCTCCATCACTTCATCCCCCAGTGGCAAGGAGGACCTCCCTCAGGGCCGTCGGAGGGTCAGTGGGAAAGGTGACCAGGCTTTCGCCAGGGGCCCGGCTGTGTGTTGCCACCCTCATGGACCCCCGAGCCGGAACAGGACAGTGGGTTAGGGAGGTGGGAGGTGAAGCCCTCAGGTCCCCCGCCCAGGGCTGCCACTCGGTCCCTCCATTTCCTGCCAGACCTGAGACTGGCTGAGGATGGCGGCAGGGCTGAGAAGACGCCAAGCCTTTTCCAGAAGACAGAAATCGATTCCATGCAGAGATATCCTTGGCTTTTCGTTTAGAGAGCAATAAAACGCCCTGTGCCTCCTTCCACCTTCCTCTTGGCAGAAGGCACCGGAGAGCCGTGGGCTCTGGCCCCAGGGGCCCGGCTGGGTAGAAGGCTGGCAGCGTGTTGAGGCTTTTTAATGAAACCGATCTATATCTGTTAGCGGGAGGCAGGATACAGCCGAGTTCTACTGTGGCTTCCAGGAGCCGGAGACTGCAGCTGGCTTCCCCAGTGCCCTGTGGGGCCACGCTTCCTGGCACGGAGGCCCTCCCCATGCCCCAGCCTCTCCCTGCTGCCTGCTGCTGCTGCCTGCAGAAGACATCCCATCCACCAGCCCAGAGAAAGGACCCAGGCCCACCTGGCCAACACTCCAAACCACCTGGAGCCCGCAGATGGACGGAAACGTTTCCTGAGTTCCCAGAAAGCCAAGTGCCTTCAAGCAGCCCCTCTGTGCACAGCAGCCGCAGGGGTTCCCCTAGGACCCATCTTGCTTCACCTCTGCTGTCCTTCCCTGAGCAGCCTCTCCTCCAGCTCCTCCCCCTCCCTCCAGCCCCCCTGGCAGAACAGGCTGCCTCGATTCCTCCCCCGCCCCCACCGTGCTGGCTGTGGGAGAGGTGTTCGGGTGTATGGGGAAGAGGGGTGTCAGGGAGGCCCCACCACCTGCCAGCTGCATGGCGGAGGCGAGTCCCAGCCCCTCCCCAGTTTCAGTCTCATCCACAGAACAAGGACAACACAAGACACTGCCACAGGCCGCTGCAGGGATGAGAACGGCCGTGGGGAGGAGAACCTTTTGCAGCGGCGGTGCTGCACCCAGGCTCTGGTGCTGAAGCCGCACCCCATGCTCTCCCCTGGTTGCCACCCCCCTGGGCCGGGCCCCTGGCAGGTCCTGGACACTCACTCTGAGCCCAGCCTAGTACAGGCTGCCTGGTGGTTTGGAGGGACAGACTGTGCCACCCTCAAGGATCTTGAGGCCAGGTGGAGACGTAGGTCCCTGTCACATAACAGAGCAGCAGAAGCCAAGAGGAGCGTTCTCAGAGGCAGAGGCTCCAGTGGCTGAAGGGGAGTGAGGCAGGTGAGGACTCTGTCCACAGCCCCATGAGCCTTTCAGTAAGAACTCAGCACCCATAGACAGAGGTCACTTTCGTTATCCCATTCTCCCAGTGCCCGATGCAGGGCCTAGCATGGAGGACTCGACACCATCACCCTAATCCCTACCAATGCCAAGTGCCACCACCACCACCATTACCACCAGCACCAACCACCATCATTATTACCACCATCACCACCATCACCAGCATCACCATCACCATGATCACCACCACCATCACCACCACCATCACCACCACCACCACCATCACCACCACCACCACCATTACCACCACCGCCATCACCATCATCACCACCACCACCATCATCACCATCACCATGATCACCACCACTATCATCACCATCACCACCACCACCACCATCACCACCACCACCACCATCACCACCACCACCACCATTACCACCACCACCATCACCACCATCACCACCACCACCATCACCATCACCATGATCACCACCACTATCATCACCATCACCACCACCACCATCACCACCATCACCACCATCACCATCATCACCATCACCATGATCACCATCACCATGATCACCATCACCATCATCACCATCACCATCATCACCACCATCACCATCATCACCACCATCACCATCATCACCACCATC
Organism: Sapajus apella; assembly: GCF_009761245.1. Lineage (NCBI taxonomy): Eukaryota > Metazoa > Chordata > Mammalia > Primates > Cebidae > Sapajus > Sapajus apella. The sequence goes on from NW_022436943.1 coordinate 64,996,980, forward strand.
ACCATCATCACCATCACCATCATCACCACCATCACCATCATCACCATCACCATCATCACCACCATGACCATCATCACCATCACCATCATCACCACCATGACCATCATCACCATCATCACCATCACCATCATCACCATCATCACCACCATCACCATCACCACCATCACCATCATCACCATCACCATCATCACCACCATCACCATCATCACCACGATCACAACCACAATCAGCAGAAGTAACTGCGCCACGTGCTTTCAAGGCAATCTGCAGGCGTTCCCAGTATATTTTACAGGAGCGGAAGGTGAGGGGCAGAGATTAAGCCATGTGCTCGAGGTTGCACACAACTCGTCACTGGCAGAGCTGGGATTAGAACCTGGTTCTGCCTGACTCCGGGACAGCCCGAATTTGTTAAGCAAACAGTGGCAGCCACTGCTACTCAGCACAATTTCTGAAACAGTGGCTCTTCCTGGTGAATGAGGACCAGGGTCAGGGGCTGCCTCAGGGGTCCTGGGGAACATGGTTGCTCTGAGCCACAGGTACTGGAGGAAAAACAGGTTCATTTGCATGCCATTTGCATACAGCTGCTGAAAAGGAGCCGCAATTCCCCATCACTTTCAAACTGCTTTGTTCTGCCTTGAAAGGGACCTTCCCACGCACACGTGCCCATCCCCCAGGCACCACAGACACAGACAACGTGACGTGGGGCGTGTCCCTCATCACCTCTCTCCAAGGGAGGCAACTCTCCACTTTCAGCACGGCGCCCACTTCAGGGGTGACCTTGGACAGGGAAACTCCTGTCTCTGACTGCAGCCTGGGTTTCCCAGGCCCTCCCAGCTGAGCATGTAAAGATAGAGAAGGCAGAGTGTACAGGACAAGGGCCTTTGCAGGGCCGGCGCTCAGGAGGGGCCCTGGCAGGGCAGGAGCCCCCCCAATGCCCAGAGCACACTGGACAGCCAGCCATGGACAGCCGGAACATCTGTGCTAGACACGATGCCAGGCGCTGCCTCCCGGAGCCCCCCTCGCCCCGGGCAGCTGCCTCGCCTAGCCAGGAGCCTCTGGGAGCCTCCTCCCCTGCAGGCTACCACCTTCCACCCACTGCTCCCCTCGCCTCCCCAGCAGCTGCCTGGCTCCAGGACGCTGGGCAGCTCCCCTGCCGCGGCAGGCGTCCAGGCGGACAGGCTGGGAGAAAGCCATTTGGGAAGGTGCTTGAAGCTGGCCTCCCAGGTGACAACTCCAGAGGCCTGATGAGCAGGGTCTCAGGTCTCTCTGAAGACTCCCCTGATGGCCCCGGTGTGGAAGGCCTTGCTCTGAGGGTGCTGCTCTTCCTCGGCCCACCCTCGCCAGGACAACCTTGTCAGTCACTCACCACTTCATGGAGATCCAGCCATCTCCTGGAGAAGCCCTTTCTGCCCACTGAGTGAGGTGCTCCCACCTTGATGCTCCCACCCACTGCCCCATGGGTGGGCATAAGGGTTCAAACACACATATGCACACAACACCCATGGTTAAACGTATACACACCACCCATGCTCTCTCACAGACACAACAGCCAAGCTCACACACACACACACGCACACCTGCGCTTACACACGCATGCACACACACTGGTGCTCACACATGCACACACAACACCCATGCACATGCACACACATGTACACACCTGCATGCAACGTACCTGTGCTCAGAGGCACACTCGAAGGCACACAGGGGTACACATGGACACAAGCTGCATGCACACACAGATGCCTGTGTGCACACACGGTACGCAAGTGCATACACAGCACTCATACACAGGAATGCACACACTGCACACACACACGGATGCACGCACGTGTACATGCACGTGCCCACCCACTGCTGCCCTGAGTGCACACCTAGGCTGAGAGCTGGCACTCAGGGAGGGCTTGCTGTACCCTGGACAAGTCTTCTCTGCCCGCCGGGCCTTCTGCCTTCCCTCAGGACCCAGTCAGCTGCAGAACTCCTGCCTTTTTTTTTTTGAGACAGAGTCTCATTCTGTTGCCCAGGCTGGAGTGCAGTGGCACAATCTCGACTCACTGCAACCTCTGCCCCCCGGGTTCAAGCAATTCTCATGCCTCAGCCTCCCAAGGAGCTGGGATCACAGCCATGTGCCACCATACCATACCTGGCTAATTTTTTTTGTAGTTTTAGTAGAGACAGGGTTTTGCCACGTTGGCCAGGCTGGTCTCAAACTCCTGACCTCGAGTGATCCACCCACCTTGGCCTCCCAAGGTGCTGGGATTATAGGAATGTGCCACTGTGCCTGGCTGGAACTGATGCGTTTCTGTTGCTTACGTCAGAGACCCCAGAACCCACCCAGCTCAGAGTCTAGAAGAGCACCAGACGCAGGGCATGGAGCCAAAACAGAGGGGTGTCCATGGTGTGCATGGGTCCAGCCTGCCCGGGGCCCTGCTCCCACCACCAGCCCAAGGAGCCCATGAGCCACCGCCATGCACCCTCCAGTGAGCTTAGGCAAGACACCCCCAGCCACGGTCAAGCTACAGCAGAAGACCAGGACGGCCCGCCTTGACCCCAGGCCAGTCTGACTCTGAAGTTGCTCCCGAGTCGCCAAGGACGCTCCAGGGTGAGGTGGGGAGGATGGACACGCCGTCCGAGGATGGGGCCTCGGGGCAGAAGGGCGACAGCACCTGCACCTCCCATGGCTCCTTTCTCTACGCCTCCCGCCACTGCGAGCCTGGTATTTATTTAACACAGCAGATTGATTTAAATCTTTGCCTGGGGTTATTTTTCTGCTCAGCATTCTCCTGGAGAAGGACTGGCCAAGTGGGCACGGCCAGAGCCTCTGTAGACAGGAAGGGCACGGCTCCTGCGGCCCCAGGCCTGAGCGGCTGAGTTAAGACCAGGTCGCCCTCCCTGCCCCCCATGTCCCTGCCGGCTGTCCTTTATAGTGCCTGAAAGCACAATTCACATTTACATTTCTCTGCAGACTGGAGGGAAGAATCTATAACAATCTGATCATGAAAATGAGATTCTCCAGTGTTCTCTGTACCCAGGGATATTGCAGCCAGCTCAGGCCCCGACAAAATCCAATTGCTGTTTATTTAACCTGCTCAGCCTCCAAATTAAAAGGCAGCCTCTGCCCCAACACAGGCTTGCCTCCCCCACACGCAGTCCCTCACGTGGCTCCCAGCCCAGGGCCATGCAGGCCCCTTCCCCTGCCCTTCCGCTGCTTCCTGCATGCGAGGTGGCCGCTCCCAGCTCTCGGGGTTAAAATATCGAGTTGCTAAGAATGCACCGGAGGGGTTCTGGAAGGAGACTTGGTGGCACACGTTCCCCCGGGCACCCTAAGGATGCTTGCGGCAAACCCTGAAGGCTGCTGTGTTAGGGAGCTTGGCTTTCAGGAACAGGACGGTGGTTCAAGGCCTGGGGCACCTTCCCAACCTGGCCCCACCTGCTCAGGTACCCTCAAGCTGCGGAGGCCCAGGACTCACCCTCTGCACACCCCCAACCTGCCTCTGCTTGGGCCTGGCTTCCAGGCACAGTGAAGTGTCTCTTCCTCCAGGAAGCCTCCCTTGATTCTCCAGAGCCAATGGCTAACTCCTTCCTCACGTCTCCACAGCCCTGAACCCAGAGCCTGCCACCTGGAAGGCACCTCAAAAAAGTGTGCAACATCTTACCCTGGTGCCAGCCCCTAATTTTACAGGGAAGAAAGTCAAATCATGACCTCAGGACAACTAGCTCAGAGCCTGAGAGCCACAGAAGCACAGCTGTTTAGAGATAGAAAGAGAGAAAGGAAGGAGGGAGGATGAGGAAGGAGAACTGAGTCGGAAAGTTGAGGGCCCGATGAGCAAGTGACGGGTGCTGGGGACGGGGCTGGGGGCCCACCCTCAAGGGACTCAGCCCTCCATGGCCAGGTGCCCTGGCCAGGGAGGAGGAAGGGAGGAGAGAGGGAAGGAGGGAGGAAGGAGAAAGGGAGGGAGGAGGGAGGAAGGGAGGAAGGAGGGAAGAGAGGATACAGGAGGGAGAGAAGGAGGGAGGGAGGGAGAAGGGGAGGATGAGAGAGGGAGGAGGGAAGAGGGAGGAGAGAAGAAGGAGAAAGGAAGGGAGGAGAGAGAAAGGGAAAAGGAGGGAGGAAAGAGGAAGGAAAGAGGGAGGAAGGGGGAAGGGAGGAGGGAGGAAGGGAGGAGGGAGGAGAGAGGAAGGGAAGAGGGAGGAAGGGAGAAGGGAGGAAGGGAGAAGGGAGGAGGGAGGAAGGGAGAAGGGAGGGAAGGAAGAGAGAGGAAGGGAAGAGGGAGGAAGGGGGAAGAGAGGAGGGAGGAGGAAGGAAGGGAGGAG
>NW_022436943.1:65011293-65018324 GCF_009761245.1 Sapajus apella
GGCACGGTGGTGTGGGTTTAGTGGGCACTTCCCTGATGGCTGCTGCTAAGGGACATCTTTTCATGTGCTCACTTGCCACCCATATATCCTTTTTGGTGAGTGTCTGATCACATTTTTGTGCATTTTCTGATAGAACTGTTTTCTTTCTGTGGAAATTAGAGAGCTTTTTATATATTCTGGATACATCCTTCATCAGATATGTGATTTGCAAATATATTCTACTAGTCGCTGGCTTCTCTTTCATAACCTTAGCAGGATCTCTTGCAGAGCAGAAGTTTCCAGCTTTGATGAAGGGACCCTTGAGCTTTTTTATGATGTGCAGTTATTAGCACAGGCTAACCTTAATCAATATTTAACCTCCCTGCAAATAATACCAGGAGCTCAGAACATTTGAACAGTTCTTCCCAATTAATATACTATCCTTCTCCAGTAGTTCCATCCTTTATAAAAATTCAGTTCCACAAGTTAGACGTTCTAGTAATTATGGACTTTAAAAAATCTTCATGACTATTTGGATTTTCTCACGTTTACACATTTCTTGGCTCACCGGTCTTCCTGTATTACAGATGCTCTTTCTGGGATTCCAGTCCTTCACCCTGAAGTCCATCTCTTGGAAACCCCTTTCATGAAGGTCTATTGGTGGCCAGCTCTCACAGCCTTTATGTGTACAGAGTGTCTGTATTTCACCTTTGTTGTTTAGTCTCGTCAGCTGCAGAATTCTAAGATGACACTGACTTTCTCTTGATACTTTGTAGATATTACCATTTCCTGGCTTCTGCTGTTGCTGATGTAAAGTGAGCCAGCAGCAAAGCTGTCATCACTTCTCCTTTCTTTGAAATTGCTGGAAAGGCTTTCCCTCTCTCTGTGCTGTTCCACGCTTCCTCATGATGTGTCCAGGAAGGGATTTCTTTTCATTTATGCACTCAGCAGGCTAGTGCCTCCTGGGTCCGGGGAATCACAGGTCACATCAACGGCGTCTTCACACATTGCTTTTCACCATTTCACTGCTCCTCCTCTTCTGGGACTCCAGGATGATGTATGTATCTCTGGTTCTACTCTCCCCATCCCTTAATCTCTGCCGTCGTTTCTATTTTCTTACCTTTCTCTGCAATATTATTATTTCTCTAGAAATCTTCAAGTTTGCTATTACTAACATCATCCATGTCCAGTATGTTGCTTAACCCACCCAGAAAGTTCTCCATTTCTAAAGGCCACACTGATCTTTCACAGATGGGCTTAATCACTTTTAGAATCTTATTGCTCATTTTTGTGATTCATCTTTTTATTTTAAAAAATATTTCACAGAAATCACATTATGTGTCTGATTAATCCCAAAGCTGGAGTCTTTTGGGGTCTAAACTTGGTGTTTTTGCTTTTCTTGGTTCTTCCTCCTGGTTTTCCCTCAACGGCCTGCCCCATTACAGACTAAATGATTTCCAACTGGAGGCCCTAGAGATTCTTCTTCTTCTTCTGTGGGTATACCAAAGGCCTGACAAGGGATCTTTTCTCCAGAACCTTCTGCTTGGGCCCTGGATCCACAGGTAGACCTGGTGCTTACTGGGGCTCAGGGCAAGCCTGGCTTTCCTTAACTTCTCACGCCGGCACGTTAGACTGGGGAGGGGAGACGGAGAGAGGGGCAAGGCCATGGCTACCAGTTCATCCCTAAAGCCGGCAAAACATCTAACACCACGGCTTTTTCCAGGTTAAGTTATTGTATCATGGGACAGCCCTTCCAACTGTCCAATCCACCATTCCCCAGGAGCAGATCCGCAGAAACTTCCTCATTTTCTGAGATCCTCCAGGGCGGGCAAGCTGGCTGGGCTCATTAGAGCCAGATGGATGAGGCACCTGAAAGCTGTCCTCACTCACCTGGAATGCACTGCAGCACAGGGAAGGGGCGTGAACTTGGAATCCAGACGCCTGGTTCAAGGCCTGCCTGTGCACTCTGGACAGGACCCTGCAGCTCCAACACCACCCTGGGCTCTCAGTCTGTCTGTAAAGTGGGGGACCCAGTGAGGGGACCTGGGCTCTCTAGCTCTGACGGAAACCATCCCAGCCATTTTCTGGCATCCTTTCTGAAACGTTTTGGAAGGCCCTGCAGGCAAGCTCCATCACAATGCCACATCTTACTTCCCATCACAGACCCACCATCCACCTAATTGATCAAGGGAAGCATTTGGGCTGCCTGGCAGAGGGGGTACAAGCAGCCCAGGCCCCAAGGTGAGCAGTGTGGATGTGAATCACAATGAAATCCCATCTGGGGCAGGTCAGCAACCTCAGGGTCTTCCTGGTTGCCTCCGTCTCACACACCTGCTAAGAACGTTCCTTCGTCAAAAGTGCTGATGTTGAATGGCTACTGTTTAAGCCGAGACCACAGTCTCCTTCCTGGGAGACCACAGGCCACCCCTGCCCCCACCCAAGAGAAGGGGTTTCCAGGCCCAGGTCTGAAGCGACACTCCTGGTTCTCCTTTCATCCAGAAACGCCCTTGACCTCGAGGCTGGGCACAGCCTCTGCCCTCCCTGCATGCCGCCTGCCATTCCACGCACCTGCTGGATGACGGAGCCTCGCTCCATGATGCCTCTCTGCTGTCCCGGCCATGCTCCTGCCTGGCCTCTCGGCATCTGACCGCATCTTGGCAAACTGGCCTAGAGCACAAAGGGCAGGGCACATACTGTGGAGAGACGGACCAGGACTTGCCCATTCAGACCCCAAGCTCTGGAGTCCCGGCTCCTCAGCCACAAAGCAGAGGTGGAGTTGGCGCCCCCCCGACAGGCCCTTGGTCTTCACTGCCTGGGTTCCTTCGGGCTCCTCCTGCCCCTCGCTGGCTGCAGTGATTACTGCCACATCGCCTTGGAGGCCTCTGTTGTCCCTCCTGCAGGGAGGCCTGCGACACTCTAGACTGTGATGTCCCAGCCCTGTCAACGCCCCAGCTTGGCAAACTGCCCGCTGCCTACCCCAGCGTCCAGCCCCTTCTATTTTGGTAACAAAATCCCCATTTGGGGCTAAAGCTATGTTTTCCAGCTTCTTTTGCAATTAAAGTTGGGCATCCGACTAACTCCCAGTCGATGGGCTGAGATGCAAGCAGAGATCTCCTTCAAGGGAGTGTGATGGGGGGAGTCCTGCAGCCGTCCTTCCCCACACTTGACTACCTGGAACACAAGTGTGATGGAGGGAGTCCTGCAGCCGTCCTGGGCCATGAGGACCACGGCAGAGAAGGGAGCAGAAAGATGCCTGGACCTCTGAGGAGTGTTGCCCTGCCTTGCCAACCCCTGGTCATTGATGTCAGTGATGGAGCAGCCATGATGCCCATCTGCTCTAAGACACACTATTATTTCCTACCAAATGCAGTTATACCGATTTTTAACTGTTACATAAAATAAATTTTGTCAAATATGTATTGACTTGCTTAGTATGTGTTTTCTGCAGCACACGCTAAACTCGGGAGGAGAGGCCCCAGTCTGCCTTAGCTGCTTCTGTATCCTCGGCATTTAGTAAGGGCTCAACCCAGAGGATACTCCCAGAAGATGCCTGGACTGACCAGGGCCAGGGCTGGGGCCACAGCTTAGCATGCAACTAGGACCAGGCTCAGTGTGTGATCAGAATCAGGGCTGAGTCAGTGGCCAGGATCAATGCTCAATGTGTAACGGGGTCAGAACATAGTTCAGGACCAGGGTCAGGGCTCAATGTGCAACTGTGGTCAGGACAGTGTGGGGTGAGGATTGGGGTTCAGCGTATGTGGAAAGCAGAAAAGTTCCTCTTTAAAGTTTCCTTTCTTGTTAAAGAATAAATCATAAGTGAGCTAAGAGCTCCTTTGTTAAGTTCTATCCTATGTAGCTGTTAGACCTGCCACGCTTACAGGCATGTAGTACACTCTATGTCCTTGTACTTTAACCAGGGTATCTGTGCCGGATGTGTTCACAGGCATGTCCCAGCTCTTCATTGCTTTTACCTGTTTAGAAAAGTTGTAAGTTGTTAGCCAATTGGGTTTTGGTTTAGATGGTGAGGTCTGGCTCCGGCCAATGGAGATCAGACACAGCGGTGAGGATGACCCCAAATGCCTAAGGGATAAATGTGTCTGTTTTTCCTTTGTTCATTGTACTCAAGAGGCATGATGGCTAGCAAGAGTACCCTTCCTGCAGCCCAAGAAGTAAAAATTGCTTGCTAAGAAATCCTTTGTTTCAGTGCTGATTTTTCTTTCTGGCACGGAGCATCGGTTTCCAACAGTATATGACAAGGACCAGGGCTCAGCTAAACCCGGAGTAGAGGCTGTGTCCAAGGTAAGACCATAACACAAGACAGAAAACACACACGGCCATGCAAGGCCACTGTCAGCCGTGCAGGGCATCTTTATTTACTGAGCTTTATTTTTGTAGAGGTGAGGTTTTGCTGTGTTGCCCAGGCTGGTCTAAAACTCCTGGCCTCAAGCCTTCTTCCTGCCTCAACCTCTCAAAGTGCGTGAGCCACTGCGCCTGGCCTATGGTGGGTATTTTCAGTGGACAAGAACCCAGAATGAAGATCTAAAGAGGCTTCTTGGAGGTGGTGGCACTGAGGTCACCTGGTTTTGCAGGATGGAAGGCTGACTTTCCTGAGGTGGAACCATCAGAGTGGAGGCCCCACCCAGCACCAACAGCAGCACCTGTGCACCCAGAGTCAGGAGCCTGGAGGGAGGCCAGCTGCACGTGTGGCTATGCCTTGGGTTCTTCCATAGACAAAAGTTACTGGCACGATGCTGGCCCCAGAGGAAAACACAAAACCAGGAAAAGGCCCCTCTCCCTGCTCTCAGGGACGCTGCCATCTTGACGCTCGGCTGTGCTGGAGCTTCCCAGGACCAGCATGCCTCCCGCTCAGGCCAGCCTGTCAGCATCTCGCTCCTGGGACAGGCTTTGGGCCACGGAAGCCACGCAGAGGCCGGCAGAGGAACAGGCTGGAGGCCCCAAGCCAGTCAAGGCCCAGGCTGGCCCCACCTCCCGCGCCTGCTGCTCCCAACAGCTGCCCAGGCTGGGGGGCTGCAGACTGCCCCCTGCTGTGCAGGGACAGAGACGGGGCAGCCCCACCGAGGGATCTCCCAGGAGTCGAGGAGGTTACGGAGGAAGAAGGGTCTGAAGTCACAGGAAATGCCTGGGCCCCTGCAGGGAGGCTGAAAGCAGCGGCGCCCCAGGCCCCAGGAGCAGGCTCCAGCTCATGTGCTTGTCAGCAGCCACACTGCCACCTGCTCTATTTTATGCTCATGTAAAAAAATACTTTTTGCAAGAAAAATCTGCAGGTACAAAATGTCATCCCAGCCCCATACAGTACCAAATAATATATGGCATATATATATATATATATATAAAATTGGAGAGAAATTATTCCAAGCTCACGAGCTGTGGTTCCCCTGGGCCAGAAGCAGGTAGGGCGTAGGAGCCTGGCCCTCCAAGTGTACACGCCCATAAAGGGGACAGGGACCTTCGGGAGTCAAGCCAGGTCACACTCGGGACCTTAGGGCCTGGCCGAGCCCCCTTTCCAGAGCTCCAGTGCCCAGGAGCTCCTAAGTGCATCTTCCCAGTCTCTGCCACCGGCTGCCTGCGGGGATGCTGGGCTGCAGAGTTCACAGCCACTGCCACACGGGGGGAGCCTCCGAGCATTGTCCCTGGGTAGACCTGACCTGCTGGGCCCCACAGGTCGGCTCTCTGCAACCCTTCCCCAAAGGTCACCACACTCCACAGGACACAACCCATGTCCTCTCGTCCTTCCCATCTCCTGGACTCAAGCCGTCCCAGTGCCCTGGAGACCCAGTCACTGCCACCTCTCCCCTGCCTGGCCTCAGCAGGGGAAAGACTGGAGGCCCTGCCCCCACCCTCTGGCTCTGCCGGCACCCCTGACCAGCCCTATATTTCCTCCTCCACCTTCAGGATCATCCCTGAGAAGACCTCGAGCCCCGCGTGGGCACCCTGGGGGCTGTCCTGGGAGTCTCCGGCAGGCTCCTGGGCCATTCCACCGGCAGGGCCACCGTCCCGGAGTGAGGGTGAGGCTTCCCGGGTGGGGCGCGCTCCCACCAGCCTCTCGAGGGTCCGGTGGAGGGCCTCCACGCCGTCGGCCAGACGCTGGCTCTGCTCAGCCAGCTGCTGCAGTAGCAGGCTCTGCTGGGCCATGAGTGCGCTCTGCTGCTGGGCCCAGGAGGAGAGCAGGGCGCCCTGCCGCCGCTGGGAGTCCAGCAGCCGCTGCTCAAACGCCGAAGGTTCAGGTGCTGCCCCTGGGGTCCTCCCGGAAGGCAAGGGCGGTGCTGGCTCTGAGGAGGGTGGGGAGGGCTGGAAGGACCCTGTGAGTGTGGCTGCCCGTGGGGTGGAGGCTGGGGAAGCGGGTGGGGAGGGTGAGGAGGTGGGTGCGTGGAAGACTCCTCGTAAGTCCAGGGGGTCAGGTTCAGACGGGCTGGGCCCTTCCAGGCTCCGCAGGGGCAGCCACAAGCAGCTGGGGGCCTCATCCTCGTCGGCTAACAGAGGGAAAGAGGAAAATGTCAGCCTGTACTCCAAGACCCAGTGACCCAGGGTGTGAGGGAGGCGCAGGGAGAGTGCCCGTGGGCGGCCTCTGAACCTGGAGTTGTCTGGGTCTCACGATGCCCCTCTGCAGTGGGAGCTGCACCCATTTGAGAGATGAGGAAAAAGACCCAGAGAGATGGGCACATTTACTCCAGTAGTGCTGGGACTGAAGCCATGGCCTATCCAAGTGGCCTGCACGCCCAGCCATCACGGCACTGCCTGTGTTCATCCTCCACCGACTGCCCTGTGGTCTGCCAGCTGCCTGCAGGTCTACCTGCCATCTGCCACCCACGCGTGTATTCCTCCACACACACATGCCCCTTCATCCCCTCATCAATCTGTCCACCTATGTTATGTGTTCACCACTGGCCAGCCACCCCACTTCCATCCTCCTTCTCTTCCTTCTGTTCATCCATCCATCAGACTAGTCACCCATGTATCCATGCAGTCTCCGTCTACCTGTCTACGCCTCCTCCTTCCATCCGCCCAGCCACCCGCCCGTCTACACCTCCTCC
>NW_022436943.1:65018334-65037964 GCF_009761245.1 Sapajus apella
TACACCTCCTCCTTCCATCCGCCCAGCCACCCGCCCGTCTACACCTCATCCATCCACCCAGCCACCCGCCCGTCTACACCTCCTCCTTCCATCTGCCCAGACACCCGCCCGTCTACACCTTCCTCCTTCCATCCGCCCAGCCACCCGCCCGTCTACACCTCATCGCTTTCATCCACCCAGCCACCCGCCCGTCTACACCTCATCCTTCCATCCACTCACGCATGCGTCCATCCTTCCAATCATCCTTCTGGCCATCCCTTTGTCCAGCAGGCACCCATCCACCCAAGTGATGTCCCCAGGAAGATGAGAGGATTAAGCTTCCCTAGGGCAACAAGGAGAGGTCTGAACCTGAGACTCGGCAGACGTGGGCTCTAAGGCTGGCTCTGCTTGGTCTCAACAGCTATGTGACCCTAGAAAACGCCTTCTCTTCTGCAGGCCTCAGATTCCCAGGCTGCATATCAAAGGCCTGGCTTCAGAGTCTCTAAGTGTGGGATCTCTGACCCTTCCAGTGCCCTGGGTGTGGAGGATGGGGCAACACATGTCCCTTCCTTTCACGCCGTGGGGAGGCCCCCTCGAAGGCAAGAGCAGGATGGTCTATGCAGAGGTGACGCCACCTCCGCCTCCTGGGCCTAAGCCCTGCCCACTTCGTCTGCAGCGTGGGCGGTGCCTGCTCGGCAGGGACTGAGCTCACACGCTCACTGGGAACGTGGCAGGGTGTCCGCTGCACAGGTGGCTGGCCCAGCTACCACCACCCTCCTTTCCTCCTCCTCTTCCTCCTCCTCCTCTTCCTCCTCCTCTTCCTCCTTCTCCTCTTCCTCCTCCTCTTCCTCCTTCTCCTCTTCCTCCTCCTCTTCCTCCTCCTCTTCCTCCTTCTCCTTTTCCTCCTCCTCCTCTTCCTCCTCCTCCTCTTCCTCCTTCTCCTCTTCCTCCTCCTCTTCCTCCTCCTCTTCCTCCTCCTCCTCTTCCTCCTCCTCTTCCTCCTCCTCTTCCTCCTCTTCCTCCTTCTCCTCTTCCTCCTCCTCTTCCTCATTCTCCTCTTCCTCCTTCTCTTCCTCTTTCTCTTCTTCCTCTTCCTTTTCCTCCTCCTCTTCCTCCTCCTCCTCTTCCTCACTGTCCCATCATCCTCCTGCCATCCTAGGCATGGGTGCTGCTTCTGACCAAGTGGTCCCAGGGTGCCCGGGAGGGGTCATCTTGCCAGCTGGCTGCTTTCCTCTTGGGATGAGGTCCTGCATGCTGTGGCCCCGAGTTTCTGGCAAGTCTGCTGCCCGCCACCAGAGCCTCCACCTTCCGATTCCTGGAGGCTCCTGGGCCTAGCTGCCCTCAGTGGCTAGGAGATGGCGGGCCGGGGGCTGAGGCCAAAGAGCCCGGAGCTGGTGCCAGGAGACCCAGCCCCAGCCCTGCCTCTGCCCTGATCCTGCGGGTGACCTTGGCACAGCCTCTCCCAGGTCTCCCAGCTTGGCCTTCACCAGCTGTCAACAGGGGCGGACCCTTGGTGACCCCGACCTTCCGAGTCTAATGGCCCCTGACAGAGAAATGGGGAGGGGCCCAGCCTCTCCATTACCACACACTCCCCCAGCAGGGGTGCCTGCACTGGGCCTCAAGTGGGAGCTCAAGCGGCCCTGGCCTTTCCCCTCCATCTCCACCCATTCGAGTCCCTGCATGGTTCTGGCTGCGGCCCCCTCTTCCTCTCACACCTGTAAAGCAATGAGGACACTCTGCAGCCACAGCCGTGATCTCCCAGGACATGGCTCCCACCTCGTCAGGCCTGCTCACCTGGCTGCTCCTGCACCCGACCTCACACTTACAGCACTGTCCCATCTGCCAGCACTGCCCCTGCTCCTCTGTCCCAGCCCCTGATGGCCCAGGGGCGTCTTCTGTGCTCCCACAGTGGCCCATGCCACCCTCACCTTGCTGGACTGAACGCCCAGCCTGCCTGGCCCCTGGTTACTCCTTGAGTAACAGGCTCTGCGTCGTCATCTCTGCCTGTCAGGGCTAGCTAGGGGCACCCGGCCGCAGTGGGAACAGAGACAGTGAGGGGAAGACGGTGGCCGGGCCTCCATGCCAGCTGGGCCATGGTCCCCAGCCAGCCTGACCTGTCAGGTCCTCCTGGGGTGAGCACAAGTCAGCAACAAGGCCCAGTGAGTGTCTGATCCTCAAGGCGGCTCCAAGTCCCATTTCAAGAAAACAAAGGCCTGAGCTTTCTTCTTGCTTCCTCTGAGCCGCTGACCTGCCCCAACCACAAAGTCCCCTCCACAGTCCCCAGACCCAGGACGGACACCACGCCGTAGGCCAGCAGCCGGCATGGGAGGTGGGGCAGGAGGCCCCAAGGACCCTCTCCCCCACTGTGCCGGGATCCACGGGAGAGGGAGGCACGGTGCAGACGAGAGAGACGGTGCTGACCACCACGGGCACCAAGCAGACCCCTGCGGCCGCGGCCCCGCCACTCCCAGAGCCCCCAGGGCCTGAGCAGCAGGCTGGTTCTAGAAGGCCCGTAGGCAGGCCCCTCCTGGGCACAGGGCAGGGCCTGGGCACCCCCTACAGATGGAGGGAGGCCTAGAGGACAGGGGTCGGAGGACCCTCTCAGCCCTCTCACGGACTTACTTCATGCCGGCTGGCTCCAGCCGGAAGCTGGCGGGCTGCCTCCGCATGCAAGGACACAGCCTCGAGGCTGGCTTCAATACTATCTGCAAATCAAGACAACAAAAGGCGATTACAGATGGAGACCCAGCCGCCCTCGCCCTGAGGACAATGTCAAAGGCGAGCGCAACAGAGCCTGAGCCCAGGGCCTCCAGAGGAGGCAGGCTGCAGGGACAGGCTGGGCTGCTGGAGGCACCCTGAGGGCTCTGCCTGGTGTGGGCAGTAGGCAATGGCATTAGAACGGAGACCTGGAGGGGGCCCAGGAAGGAGACTCCTCAATGCCCACACCGGTGAGGCAGGAAGCACTCACTCAGAAAAGGGTGGGGGTGGCAGCGGGAGGTCAGGGCTGGGGTCAGGTCCCGCTCTGTCATGACACTGCCTGGGCTAGCCCCTCCACTCTGTGGCACGACCCCTTCTGAAGGGGCACAGCCCCGGCCTGAACATCTGTGGAGTTGCAACGGGGCTGATGGGAGCCAGGTCTGCATGCACAGGGCTCTGACTAGCCACATGCGCTGCCCCCACTCGGCACAGGGGGCTCACCAGCAAATCTCGCCACCATGGGGGGCTCATGGTGCCTGGGCAAAGCCAGGCTCAGTGGCTGCGGCAGTGCCGCCCGGGGAAGCCACATCAGCAGGGCCCACGAGAACCACCAGACCAGGCCCAGGGCAGCCCCAGGGATCTGGAAGATTCTACATCGCCACACCAGCAGCAAAAATGGCAGTAACGTGCCATGACTGCCTATGCCGCCCTCGCCCCACAAAGAGTCTGGGACAGGTTGTGGGCTTGAGGCAGTGAGTGGTGACAGCATCGGCCCCACAGGCCTTGCCCACACCAGAGCCTCCACCTGAATCCAAGTGCACCACCTGGGCGGTCCCTGGTGCTCAGCATCCTCTTCCGCCCAAGGGAAGGACACGTGCCGCCCGGGCACCAGGAGCGCAGGTGCAGGCTGGGTCCGCAACGGAGCCAGATGCAAACACAGGGCGGGCACACCTTCCTCCCAGAGGGAGGCTCCCTGGAAGGCCTGCCTCCACTCCAGCAACTGGAGAAGAGCTTGGGAGGCAGAAACACCTAAAGAAACCACACCTACAGTAACCCCCGGGACGGGACGGGCTGACCTGAGCCTTCGGGGGTCGAGGCCTGGAACAGAAATTGTCGTGACCACAGGCACTGCTGCCAGGCACAGCGCCACCTCTGGCCTGGCAGGATTGGCTCTGAGGGAGCAGGGTCCTCAGAAAGACAGGGCCACTCCCCGCCATCCCAGCAGGGCCTCCCTTCTGTCATCAGGGAACTGGCCCCATCTCTGCAAGCCCCTGGGCAGGAGGTGGTGCCCATGAGCTCTGCCTTCAGAAGCCCCCCAGGCCTCACAGGGATCCTTGAACCTTTAGTCACCAGCTCCACCCCACCCTCACCCCCAGCCCAGGGCCCTGCTGGAGCACCCTGATCGCTGCATCTGGGGGCTCCTGCCCCAGCCAGGGCGGGGAGAGCCAGACCCCTGCACAGGGAGCCAGGGCCAGCAGAGGGTGGCGATGGGCAGCAGCCTGGGCTGCTCCTGGAGTACAGCACCCCTTGTGCTGACAGCCCTCAAATGGCCACGGCTCTCCATGCCCTGCCACATCAGGGTCACGACCCTCTCAGCCAGTGGAGGAGAGGGAAGGAAGATGGGGCCACGGGCGTGACGGAGTCCCCCACAACTGCCACCCAGGAGAGACCCGCCTGCCAGGGAGGAAGCGCCAGACTGGACCTGGGCACTGCCCCTCTCACGTGCAAAGAAGCCACCTTGTATCCACAGCAGCAACAGCCTGGCCTCACTTCTGTCACTGAGCGGTGAATGCAGACAGCAGAGAACATGTGTCAGGAGGACAGGAAGGCCATGGTGGTCTGGACTAACGCAGGGGGCCCTGGACAGGCCACGTGCCCTGGCTGGATCCCTTCTCTGCCCATGACCACAGGCAGCCTCAGCCAAGCCCTGCACCCCGCTCACAGACTCAGCCAGTGCCCAGTCCTGCTCCACATGGAGCCCCGAAACCAGGGACTCTGACCACAGTGTGTGACCTGCAGGCCCACCCTCAGGGCGGGGACAGACATCCTGCTGTTCAGGGCTGCGTGCGCTGGCCTTAGGCCTAGGGCAGTCCTAGGTGCATGCTCAACCAGCTTGGCACTGCCCACAGTCAAGACACATCACACAACCATCACCCGACTCCGCAGCCAGCAATGTCTTCCTCAGCGCCCCGGCTGCCAGGTGGGCACACCATGTCCTGCCCCAAGGTGGTGCGCAGAGATGGGGAGGGGAGGGAGGCTGCTCCTGGGCCCGTGTGGCCTGTGTCCCTTGCGGGGTGAGGCCAGGTTCACTGCGTGGGCCCTGTGGCACTGAGAGGCACTCCGAGACCTCATCAGCCATCATCCCTGGGCCTGTGGCTTTGCCGGGTCTTGGAGACCCCTGGTCTGTGGGGTCAGCCCTGCAGAGCCACAGAGCCCTGGGCACCTGGCCCTCCCGACACGAGGGGTGCTCCACGGGGGCCCCTTGCAGGTCCCCTGGCTCCACGATCCAAGGGACAGCCAAGCACTAGGCCAGGCCTCCAGGGGCCAAAGAGAACAGCCTTTGGTCTTGCCATCCCCAGACACTCAGAGAACAGCACACACACCTCAAAGGAAACTGAGGGTACAGGGGGCTCTGCGGGAGACCCCCGCACTGTCAGATCGCTGCCCCCAGCCTCACAGCTGTGATCAGCCCTACAAGCCTGGCCCTGCCCAAGCCCCGGGCAGCACTGTTGCAGAGCAGAGAGCACGGCCAGCTCCAGGCATCTGGGCCTGCAGTGAGGTCCCCACCCTGTCACCAGGCCTGGTGGCCACTTCCCTGCTCCTTACTTCAGTGCCCACAAGGGGAAGTCCGACCCTGTCCCAAGCACTCCCTCGTCCAGGAATTGAACAAATGTCAGCTGCCATCAGCCCCACACCGCAGGTCCACCCTTGCCCTGAAGCACCCCCCAAACCAGGCCTGCCTCTGCCTGTAGAACCCTGAGCTGCAAGGCCCTGCCCTGCAAGAGTGTGTGGCCTCCCTGGAGGCGGATACAGCCACTCCTGGCCTGCACAGGCCTGAGAGGAGAACCCAGGTCCTCCTCCAGCCCCACTCCATGACGAGGCCCACTGACTAGGCTCATCCCTAAGGCCCATCAAGAGGCCAAGTGCCCAGGCCCATCGCCTAAGACCCACAGCCCAGCCCCACAGCCAGGTCCCTTGTCCAAGGTCAGCCACAGGCTTGGTGGCACCCTGGGTCAGCACGCATCTCCCAGCCAGCCCGACCCGCTCTCCCCATGGGTCCCAGCCTTGTGCACCGCCATGAGCAGGAGAAGCTGAGGCTGGCTCAGGCTCCAAATTCTGCCATGGCTGCCAGTGGGGGCGTTTCAGGCCAGCCCCTGCCTGTCCCATGAGGCTGAGTCCTTCTGTCCACTCTGTGGCCCTCAAGACGAAGCTGGTCCTGCTTCTGGGGCTTCGTCCCCAAAGTCCTTCCAGCAGCTCCCAGGAAGGCGAGAGTCCAGCAGGGCTGTGCTTTGAAGGGTGGGCCACCATGTGTGGAGGGTGGCAAAGGAGCTCCTGGAGCGGTGTCTTGAGGAGTACAGGAGACGCAGAGGGAGGAGGCGCGGAGGCAGCGGGAGGATGCGCGGAGCAGCGTCACCCTCAGAGCCAGGGGCAGCTGTGGGCAGTGACGAGGCCCAGCCGAGCACAGAAATACCTGGTGTCAGTGGTCCCTGGAGTGGGCCCGTGACCTCGGAGTGGGACACAGTGTATCCTAGGGGGCTGTGTGCCCAGAGGGACAGGTCAGCAGGAGGGGGAAGCCACTGCACGCCAGAGCAAGGCACAGCATTAGCGGGGAAGGAGCCATGCTGGGGCCCAGGCTCCTCCCTGGCTCTGCCAAAGCTGCTCAATAGTGACCAACCAACAGGACACGTCACCTCCTGCTCCCTGGGGGCCACAGCAAGGGTCAGCCAGCTGGAGGCGCATCGGGCGGAGGCTCTTGCCACCTGCAGGCTGGCCTTGCTTTCTCCAGGCAGCCACACCCTGGGGATCTGCGGCTGGGGGAGAGCAGAGGGAAGTTCTCCTTCCTCCCAAAAAGCCCGTCTTCAGACCCTGTGGCCAGCCGGACCGTGCGGCCCTGCACAGGGAAGTGGGGTGTTCTCCTTGTGGGGACCCGCTGGTATAGAAGACCTGGCTGCCTAAGGACAGCTGTATCCACCTGTGGACTGCACCTGGGAGAGGAGGGCCGTGTCCAGGCCACATGACATCAGGTGGGAACACCAGAGGCCGAGACGGGGGCTTGAAAGGCACCAGGGCACCCTGGGTGGCACCCGCTGCTGCTGCTGCTGCGCGTTGGGGAGCTAGGCCCCCATCTCCACCCCTCACTAGGCACCGGTCCCAGCGACCACCTGTGACTCCCTCCCCATTGTGGCGCTCACTCACTACAGTGACGTGGAACTGGGCCCCAGCGTCCCATATGGACACCCAGTGGGCATGGCTTAAGGTGGCGTCTACAGTTGAGCCCCTTGGTGCCACAATGCCTGGCAATGCTGGGCAGACCCCGAGCTGGGATCCAGGTGGGAGCCGCAGCCCTTCCACTCCCCAGGCAGGCAGACCCGTCCCTGGCCCTGACCCTTGGTTTCCCCACCTAAAAGAAGAGAGAGGCAGGAGGATGGCAGGCCATCTCCACGGGCCTCTGGGTCTCCCTGGGAGGATGTCCCTCTCGGGAGCTGGTGCAGGCGGTTCGAAGCCTGCTCGCCAGCCCTGCTCACCCTGGGGCAGGGTGGTCCTGGGGGCGGGCTGTGGGGAGGGCCCACTTACTTGGCAGGGGCTCTGTGGCCTGGCCCTGGCCTTGAGGACCATGGGCGGAAAAGGTCTCGGCCACGACGCGCTCCACAGGCGTGAGGATGAGGCCGGGCACGGCGCCCTCTGCCAGCTTCTTGCGCACAGCACCCCGCAGGTCCCGCCACTTGTGCTTGAGGTCGCCCAGGTCTCGGCGGCAGTAGCCCAGCGCATTCACCGCCTGCAGGATGCGGTTCCACACACGGTGCTTCCGGGCGGGCGTGCCCCGCAGTGTCCCGAACAGCAGCGGGTAGTGGCGCCTCACCCTCTGCACCAGCACCTCCGTCTCCTGCGGGCTGAAGTTGGGCTTGCGCGTCTTGGTCCTGGAGTGGGGGCCCGGCTGCGGGGGCGTGGGGCCCGGCCCGGCACCCGGCAGCAGGGCCATGGCCGGCTCGGGGCTGCAGCTCTGCCGGCACGTAGCATTGCTGCCGCTGGACCCTGGAAAGGCACCAGAGGCTGAGCAGGGGGCAGAGATCTTGGGGAGAGCAGCGCTGCCAGGCTTGGGGTCCCGGTCATCGCAGGCCCTGTGTCCGGGCACGGCGGCCAGGCCTCGCGTCGGCGCCCTGCACAGGCAGGCGGCATCCACGATAGCAAGGCCCCCGTGACTCAGCCACTCTCTGGGCCTCCCGCCTGTCCACCTGGCAGGTGCCCTCTGCCCTCCCTGGGGCCCTGATCACATGTGGCGGGTCAGCCCTGGTTTGTCCCCTCCCCACGACTGCTCCCTTCCCTGAACTGCTGGCAGGAGTGCCCCTCCCGGTCCATCTGTCACTGGGACTGGTAGGCACCTACAGAGGACAAACCACTCCACACAGTCAGCACATCCCAGCCCGAGACAGCTGGCCAGGGGCAGAAACAGCTACAGACACCGCTGGAAGCTGACAGTGGGGAGAATGCGGGAGGACGAGGAGACAGGAGGGGTCCTGGGGACAGGAGGCGGTAAGGAAGCGCTGTCTGGGGCCACAGTGCAGCTGGAAGCCCAGGCTCCCAGGGGACTGAGGAGCAAGCAACCAGGAGGTGCTCAAGGGTCTCACCCGGCCAGCTGCCTGAGGGTCTCTGGACCTACTGCAAGTTGTCAGAGCAGGAGGGGCCAGGAGGCTGTTCTCGGCACAGGTCCAAGGTGAGGCCACAGCTTGCCCAGGGCATGGAGGGTGAGTGGGTGGGTGGGGCAGGGCCTGAGAGTCCTGGTGGGCAGCTGAGTGCTTTAACCAAAGGCCTGTGGGCACCAGGGGCAGACTGGCTCTTCCTCAACTGAGTAAAAGAGACACCCAGCTGGAGTTGCGATCCCCTGCCCCACTGGCTTGAGGCCCAGGGTTTCTGGCAGTAGCAGGCACACTTAGGGGACAGGGTGAGGGCCGGGGGTTGGCGGGTAGGCCCTCAGGGCAGCAGGTGGCCTGAGGCTGGGGCAGGTACCCACCGACAGCTTCTCCTTGCTCTGACACCATGGAGGCCAAGTCCTTGATGATCTGATTCACATCCAGCAAGTTGCTCTGTGGAAACAAGACAGAGCCACGTCAGGAGCAGGGCTGTGGGGCAGATGCCCAGGGCACCTGAGAGTGCCCATTGAGGCTGGGGCAGGCCCAGGCAGCACCTGCAGAGCCAGGAACCAGCTGCTCTGTCCACTTCCTGTGAGAGAGGCATGGCTGGACCCAGAAAGGGCCAGGGGCTAGCCCAGGGTCACCCCAAAAGTCAGAGACAGAGCAGGGATCTGAGTTCTCCGTCTCCTGACTCTCAGGCCAAGCCCCAAGCTCTCCAGGTGTCCCAGGGGCTGTGAGCTGCTTCCTTGGGTACAGAGGCCCTAGAGCCTGCCCCTAGGATTCGTAGTCTAGTGTAGGACAGCATCCTCAGCACTGTAAAGGCCTGACTGCAGGAGAGCACAGAATGTCAAAGGCAGATACCCCATCCCACTTGCCTGGGGCTCCTAGACAGAAAGGTCCACCTTTCCCTCTCTGTGCAGCAGCACTGAGCATGGGCCAGCACACAGGCACTGCCCAGCAAACCCTAAAGAAGTGGGATAGACGGATAAATAAGTTCAGTGGAGTGAACAAAAGGGTGGATGGGTAGATGGGAGGATGACCGATAGATGGGTAGATAGGTGGGTCGACAAATGGAATGGTGAATGGGTGGATGGATACATGAGGGGGTGGATGGATACATGGGGTGTGGGTGAATGGATGCATGGCTAGATGGATGGATGGGTGTACTGATAGATGGGTGGGTGATGGATTGGTGGGTGGATGGATAAATGGGTGGGTGGCTGGCTGGATGGATAAATGAATGGATAGGTGGGTGGGTGGGTGGATGTGTAGGTGGACAGGTGGTTGGACAGATGGCTGTGTAGATGGATGAGTGGGTGGATGGGTAGATGGATAGGTGGTTGGACAGATGAGTGGATAGATGGATGGGTGGATGTATGGACAGATGGGTGGGTGGGTCGATGAATGGATGGGTGGATGGATGGGTACCTGGGTGGATGGATGGGTAGGTAGATGGATGAATAGATGGATGGATGGGTAGTTGGATGGACAGATGGGTTGGTAGATAAATGGGTGGGTGGGTGGATGGATGGACAGACAGATGGGTAGTTAAGAGAGATGGGTGGGTGGGTAGGAGAATGGGGGGATGGATGGATGGATGGATGGATGGATTGGTGGGTAGATAGGTGGGTAGGTGAGTGGGTGGGTGGGTGGATAGGTGGGTGGATGGATGGATGGACAGCTGGGTGGGTGGGTGGGTGGATGGATGGGTTGGTGGGTGGATGGATGGATGGATGGAGGGGTGACAGATGGGTGGGTGGGTGGGTGGATAGTTGGGTAGGTGAGTGGGTAGATGGATGATGGATGGATAGGTGGGTGGATGGATGGATGGATGGAGGGGTAGTTGGACAGATGGGTGGGTGGGTGAATGGGTTGGTGGGTGGATGGATGGATGGAGGGGTAGTTGGACAGATGGGTGGGTGGGTGGGTGGACAGGTGGGTGGTGAGTGGGTAGATGGATGATGGATGGATAGGTGGGTGGGTGGATGGACAGATGGATGGGTAATTGGACAGATCGGTGGGTGGGTGGGGAGATGGATGGGTTGGTGGGTGAATGGATGGATGGATGGAAGGGTAGTTGGACAGATGGGTGGGTGGGTGGCTGGGTGGATGGATGGATGGATGGATGGGTAGGTGGGTGGGTGAAAGGATGAAAGAGTGCATGTGGACGGATGATGGACAGGGGTGGGTGGGTCAATGAGTGGCTAGGTGGACGGTTCCCTGCTATCCAAGGACTGAGTGGCTATGAGCTAGAGAACAGAGTAAGGAACAGAAACGTGGGCCAGGAGGACCTGGCATGTTGTGCTGGACTCTTCCGTCTTCGATGCTGTCTACTTTTACCCTAACTCCTTTTGCGGTCCAGTGGCCCTGATGATCCTCAGGGATATGGCCACAGCGTACTCAGAGCACACACCTGTGCTGTGCCTAAGGCAGGGCACATACCATCCCCCTCACACCTGCACCCACCCAGGGGCATCCTAGCACCCATCTGACAGAGCAGGGAGTGGGGGCTCAAGCGATCCCATGACCTCCAGGGCCTTTAAGAAAGGGGAAGAGTTAGACTCGGGCACCTGCCCAGCGACCAGACGCCCACTCCTTCCCTGCCACGCTGCACCTGGGACGGCTCCTCCACTGGCCAGCTGCATGGGCCTGGGCAAGGCCGGGCACCTCAAGCCAGGTTTGCTCACTCATCACCCAAACAAAACCAGCCCTTCTCACAGAGCGCCTGGCACATGGCTGGGTTCCAGCCCAGTCCAGGGGAAGCTCCTTCAGGCCTGCTGTGACCCCTGCCCTGGCACGCCCGTCCAGTCAGCAGCTCATTTCAGAGCTGGGACTGATTTCCATGAGGGTCATTTCACCCCACTGCAAAATGTTACAAGAGAATTCATCTTCTCTTTAGGAGTGTTCTGGGAAATGCAGCACTTAGCAAGATCTTAAGCTGACACGTACCGTCAACTGCAATTCAATTACTGGGCTTAACTGTGATACAGGGGCAGGCGGCGACTGTGGGGACCGGACCGTGGCTGGGAAGGTAATGAAAGGGTGGGGCTGAGGTCACAGTTTTGGTGTGCATCTGTGGCATGGCAGCGGGGCAGCAGCAAATGAAAGGATGGGTGCGGGTTGGCCCAGATCGGTTTCTGGTCTCCTCATCGCCACCACCTTCTGTGGGAGGGAGGTCACGGTCTCAGGAGACCAAAACAGCAAGGTCATGAGGCATGGCTCAGCCAGGCGGGTCACCTCCTCCACAGGCTTCCCAGTTACAGACCTGATGCCCTCAAAAGCCAGACATGACCGCCCCACCACAATTTCGACCCTAGCCACTGAGCACACCCAGCCCTGGTGTACCTGGGCCTGGTCTTGGTGGCTCATGGCCTCAGGGACTCGCAGGGGCCCTTAAGGGCTTCACAGGCAGAACGCATCTCCCCATGCAGCCTGTGACTCACCTGTTACTGCCCCATTTGACAGGAAATATGGAAACTGAGTTACTGGGAGGGTTAGTGTGTCCAAGGACACACAGCTGGAAAATGCTGGAATCTGCATCCAACCCACATTTAGGCAGACTCCAACCCAGGTCACTAACACCACCAATGCGGGGCAGCACCCAGGGCCTCCCTCCAGGACGTGGAACCCAGGACCCCGGCCAGACCTCAGGGACGGCGGGCCTCCCTCTAGGACGTGGAACCCAGGACCCCGGCCAGACCTCAGGAACGGTGGGCCTCCCTTGAGGATGCCTGTGCTGCAACCACTGGCGTGGGATGGGCCCCGTGTGTGTACCAGTCAATCTGCCTCCCATGAGCAGGAGAGGAGAAGGGCCGCACTGACATGGTGCTGCTGTACCCCTGAGGGAAGCATGGCTCTGAGCCCGTGCCCAGCCTGTGGGGACGCAGCTTTGGTGAGATGCCAGGGAGGGCTGTGGCTGAGCAAGGCCCAGAGTCCAGTGCCTTTCAGGGGCCTGGGACAGCTGCTGGGCAGGGTGGAAGAGGGGCAGCTGTGAGTCCCTGAGGCTCGGCCTCAGCGTTCCAGGCACAGCCCCGAGCACACACGGCCCCTGCACTGGGTATCCCCCGCTGACACCAGAGTCAACTTCCGTAACCCCAAAAGCGCAGCCTGGGGCTCCTCCCTGCTCCCCAGTCCGACGCCATCACTGGAGGCCAGGGCCCCACTACCCCTCCTGGAGACAGTGCCGGGATCTCACAGAACCAACCAAGAGGCTGTTCAGGGCACAGGCAGCCCCAGAAACCCAGGTCCTCACATCAGCCACTCGGGCTACGTACACCACCATGCTGCCTCAGGCCTGCCGGAAGGATGGGGCCGGGTGCGCCCTGAAGCCCACCCTAGAGGTGCCAGATGCTAAGGGATGGGCCCCTCCCACCGGGCAGCCCCAAGCCTTCTGTGTAGGAGCGTGGTGACGGGAGGGGAGCCGGAGGCACTGCCTGCTTTTGTGTCTCTTCCTCCCACATCACCAGCGGGTGCTGGGACTTCCTGGGGAGTCTCCTTCGTCCTGGCCCAGTGCTGGCCTCAGAACCAATGGACAAATAAAGAGCTGAGTGCGCCCCATGGCTGCAGCAGAGCTGGGCGGAGCAGCGGGCTGGGACCTGCATCTGGGCCTGTGGCTGATGGTGTGGGCAGATCCCAAGGATGGGTCCAGAGAGGGCCTCCACCCCCAGAGCCAGACGAGGGCCAGTCGGGCAGGCAGCTGGCAGGGTGGGTCCCCCCAGGCACTGTGGGCCCTGCGCCCTGTGCACCTGGGCAGGCCTCAGCTCCTGAGGGGGATGCCCGGGGCAGGCGCAGCTCCACTCCCAGGCACACCTGGGGGACTTGCCAGAGACCTAGGCTCCCCCAGGGCCTAGGTGGGAGCCAGGTTCCAGAGAGAAGTCCAGTCCTCAGTCCTAGGGCAACAGAGAGGCCAAAGACAGGCTAAGGAAGGTGGGGCCTGCCCGAGGGGCTATTCTCAGGGGGCAGGCAGGCAATCCCCTGGCACGGCAGCCAGACAGCGGGAGAGCGGGGAGAGACCAAAGAACACCTCACCTCAGTAGATGGTTAAATCATGCAATTATTGTTCAGGCTGCTTCTAAAACTAGAACTCATTAAAAGCTCTCAGGGAATTTTCTTTCTCTTCTTTCACTGGCGCCATGGGAAGAGCACCTTGCGCGCGACATAATAAAACCGGGGTGTGTGCCCGTGAGTTCCCTCCCAGAGTGACGAGGAAACATCACTGCGTTTCTCTATCACACCATCTCTTATAATTAGGATCCTGGCAACCATCCACCTTCAAAGACGACTATTCCAGTTAAAGCAGTCACCACGCCGCATGCATTTATCCACTCACTCGCTTACAGCCAGAGGTCAGCCAGGTCAGTGCAATGCCAACCACAGGGCAGGCCTGCTGGGCTCTGCCTGGGGCCTTGGGGCCCTGCCTGGGCTATCTCCACATCCTATCCTCTGCCGTCCCAGGCCTGCCAGGTAGCCATGGCAACAGAGCAGCTGGCGTACTCTGAGCTCTGTACCTGGGTCAGGTGACGCCTGCTCAGGAGCTCCTACAGGTGACATGGGCTTGGTGGGGGGAGCGCAGAGCAGACAAGGAGGGGCAGGTGGGCAGAGCCGGCGGGAAGCAGGAGGTCAGCTCTGGACCAGTGCCCCAGTGAGCCTGGCACGGGCCTGTTCCCTTCAACCCCTCCAGCCCGGGGAGGCGTGTCGCCGCCCGCCGCCCACTGCTCAGGACAGGCATCCAGTTGAGGGTTAAGTAATTGGTTCCTGGGGCTCTGGCTCTTTCTGTGCCTGGCTCTGGACCTGCGGGTGACTTTGGAGACGAATCCCACCACCCTCATCTCAGAAAGGCCAAGCGAGTGTCAGCTCTCAGAGGTCATGGCGAGGACGGCCTCATGCTGGAGTCGGCACCTGGGCTTGAATCCCAGCTCTGCGGCGGGTGAGCTGTGTGACCCTGGCCAAGCGATGGGTCTGCTCCAAGCCACCGTCATCTCTGACAACATCAGAACGTAGGAGTGCAGCTCTCACAGAGCCCTGGTGTGGGCTGAGATGCGCATAAATCATGGCATCAGAGTCCTTCGTTAAACACACATCCTTCACGGGGTCCCAGGATAGAAACGCCCAGCCCCCGGCCCAGCCCTCCTGCACCCACCCCACCTAGCACCGACACCCATCCATTTGTGCACGCAGCAATCGGCCAGATGCCAGGCAGCGTCAGGCCTGTGAGCTGCTGCGAACGCAGCCATGACCACGCCGCTGCCTCCACGGGGCTTACGTTCTGGTGGCAAGACAGAAATCCTCACAAGAGAACCCAACAGCGTGTGAGGCGAGCACAGGCGCGGCTGGGGGGAGAGCGCACCCCTGGAGTCAGGGCCCGCAGATGGAAGGGAGCCAGCGGCTCAGGCACTGGGAAGAGGGTGGCTCTGGGCCTCGGACAACAGGAACCAGGGGCAGGGGTGGCCGGGCCTACCTAGGGAACTGGGAGGCGTCCAGGGTGGGGAGTCCAACGGGAGTGAGGGGCAGCTGCCTCTCCCGTGGAGGGTCACAGCAACGCACGCCCCTACTCCCAACCTTCTTCCAGCAGAATGTGAGAGAAGGGATGCTGTAGGGCTTCTGAGGCTCGGCTTCCTTCTGGCTCTGCCAGGGTCCTGGCAGCGTCCTCCAGGGCCCAGCCTCTGCACCGGGAAGAAGCCAGGCCACAGGAGAGGCCAAGCGTGGAGCTCCAGCCCAGAGCCCAGCCCGCATCCCAGCAAACAGCCAATGCGAGATGTGGGCACATGAGAGACTCCACCCTCAGCTCTCCAGGCTGCTGGGCAGGGGAAGCGGTCTCGGCTTTGCCCGGGGGCAAGTTCTGACCCACAGCATCCATGAGCTTCCCCTGCGGAAGCGAGGCGAGGGCCGGGGAGGAGTGTAGGAGTACCAGAGCCAGGGGCGGGTGGCCGGGGCAGCACCTGTTTTCATGGGAGCTCTGGAAAGTGGGCATGACTGCAGTGTGCCTGTGATGGGCAGAATTGGAGAGGGGAACGTGAGGGCGCAAGATGGGCGTGTGGGGGTGGGATGGCCAGGCAGGAGCCACGGGCTAGCTGTGGTGCAAGCAGCCCACCGGTGCCCCTGGAGAGGCGCAGGCCGGGCCCCTAGAGGCCGGGGACACACTCTTCTAAGAGCTCTGCTTCTCCATGGAATGAGAAGCAAGGTCAAGGTCAAGGTCATCAGTGGAGTGAGGACACGGAAAGAGCAGACATGACACAGACCACAGGAAGACTGTCCTGGGCCCTCAGGACGCCCCCTAAGCCCCAAAGCACCCTGAGCATGGAGTCCTGCTCCTGGCTGCACGGGACCTGCCAAGGGCCCCTCAGAGGCCCAGAGAGCCGGTTCCCAGCCCCATACCAGACCAAGGCAGGCAGAACACCCTCACCAGGTGCCCGCCAGTACAGACCCACAGCCCAACACAACACAGAAGCGTACCCATCAGCCAGGGCTCTTCGCTGGGCGGCAAGACTTCACCTCCCCCACACTCGGCACACAGCGTGAGGGGGGCCACGTGTCAGAGCACAGCTCGCCTTTCCTGCCCCAGGAAGCCCCAGGACCCCACGTGAAGAAGGCCCAGGATCTCGGCACTTCTGAGGCTCGAGTGCTTTCCTTCCTTAGGCGGCCACAAGACACAGCAAGCCCCTCCCCGAAGCAGCCACACCGCAGGCCATCAGCAGCACCCACAGCTGTACTCAACTGGGCTCAGGGGCACGACACCCCAGCTGGCGGCAGTGCGAGGCTAACCCCTTGGTGGACAGTGAGCTGCTGAGCCAACATCAAAGCCCAGGGTTCACCTGCTCACCCTGGAACCTGGCCGAATTCCCGAGGGGGAAGGCCAGGAGGCTGGAAGGAGGGAGGGGCAGGTGTTGGTCCCCAGCGTGGCAGAAGGGTGGGTGTGGGGAAGGTGGACAGCGAGGGCCACACCTCCCAGCCCGGGTTCTTCCCAGGCCGAAGTTACACGCCACCATGGCACTTTCACCCTGTGGCCAGCAAAGGCTGGTGTCACCGTGCCCATTTTACAGATAAGTAAACTGAGGCTCCAGGAGAGACCTGCTCAGGGTCACATGGCCCAGTGGTGCGGCTGTGGCTGGGCCCAGGATCCTGGACCAGCTCCTACTTCTCCCTGGCTAGAAGACACCTGAGCCTGCCGGCTCCCCTCCGCAGGGGACAAGGAAGCCTCCTGGAGACCTGGCTGCCATCTCTCCCACCAGCCTGGCAGCCGGACAGCACTGGCCTCCTCAGATCGAGGGTCATCTCCTGCTAACTGGATGCTATCAGCGTCCAGATGCCACCTGTTGGCTCTGGCCTGGCACATCTGCCCACACACTGGGGGGATGCATTTTAGCCCTATGGGGGCCTCAGCAGGCAGGAAGAGGGGCTGGAGTAGGGGCAGGAAAGGAGGGCCTCACTTGCCCAGCCTTGGCACTAAGCTTCCCCTTAGTGCCACCCTATTCCCCAACTTAGCCAAATAAAAAAGGTGACCTAGGCCACACCTGGGGGTGCAGGGACAGGGGCGGGGCGGCCCACCCAGGGGCAACAAGGGAGCCTGAGGCCAGGAGGAAAGAGCGAACTGCTCCAGGGTCTGCCAGGCCAGAACCCCCGGGGACCTGAGAGGACGCAGGGTGGCCAGAGGGAAGGCGGAGGGAGGTGTGCGGAAGGGCGCTGGAGGGGAGAAGCGGCGAAGGCCAACAGGGTGTGGAGAGCCCTGGGCAGAACTGGAGGGCTGGGCCTGCAGGGGTGAGCCAGGGATCACTTGCTTATACCCAGGATCGCCTCGCTAGCACCCGGGATCGCCTCGCTGTCACCCGGGGATCGCCTCGCTGTCACCCGGGGATCGCCTCGCTCGCACCCGGGATCGCCTCGCTCGCACCCGGGGATCGCCTCGCTCGCACCCGGGGATCGCCTCGCTCGCACCCGGGATCGCCTCGCTCGCACCCCGGGATCGCCTCGCTGTCACCCGGGATCGCCTCGCTGTCACCCGGGGATCGCCTCGCTGTCACCCGGGGATCGCCTCGCTCGCACCCGGGATCGCCTCGCTGGCACCCGGGGATCGCCTCGCTCGCACCCGGGGATCGCCTCGCTCGCACCCGGGATCGCCTCGCTCGCACCCCGGGATCGCCTCGCTCGCACCCGGGGATCGCCTCGCTCGCACCCGGGATCGCCTCGCTTGCACCCGGGGATCGCCTTGCTCACACCCGGGGCAACAGTAAGAGCCCCAACACCAGACTGCAGGCTGTCCCTCTCCTTTCACGCCCTCACCCACAGGGTCACAGGGACTCCTGGCGGGCACAGCACCTTGCAGACACCACCTCAAGGGCCTTCCCCTTCCCAACCACCTGTCAGGGGCTGGACACCAGGGCTCAGAGAGCGACCTGGGAGGACCGGCAGGACAGTGCCAGCCAGGACTCTGGGCATGGTTCTGGCCTGGGCTCCTGGCGGCAGCTGGAGGCCTTGCTGTGCAGCCATGGGCACCCTGGCTCCTCTGGGAGTCCCACCGCTCAGTGCAGAGGACAGAAGCAGCTGTCCTGGAAGCCAGCTCACTCCAGGCCAAGGCCAAGAGGAAGCGGGGCCAGTCAGCAGGGTCCATACGGGTCAGCAGAGCTGCAGGCGCTTGGAGGGCCTGGCTAGACAGGCGGACGGCCAAGGGCAGCGGACAGCCTGCAGGGAGCTGCCGCTGCGGGATGAGCAGTGCTCCTGGGCGCGACATAACTGGATGTCCACACGCCTCCTCGCCCACGCCCATGCTCGTGCTGCTGCTCAAACACAATTAAAGCCCACACTTCCGGCGATGAGATGGGAATGGCCTCTCCATCTTCTCCATCCAGACAGGGCCACTGGCCAGGAGGCTGCCTGTCCCTGCGGCATCTGGATACCCAACAGCCGGAATCCTGGGAGGCCAGAGCTCTAGCCCGGAACCAGCACCAGGGAACACCCAAGGCTGCAAGGCCAGAGACAGGGGACCTCAGCTCAGGCAGGGTGGGGGACAGGCAATGCTCCGGGACCCCTCAAGCTGCCTCCCATCTAAGCAACCCGTATGCAGGCTCAGCTCCCACCGGTGACTGGCGGGACTCCTCCCACTACGAACCTCACCTGGGAGATGGCAGGCAGCCCCAGGTCAAAGGTGCAAATGCCAGACCTAGAGGCCCCGCACCCTCCAGAGACAGACGGCACTTGGGTCGGGGTCAGACTGCCTGGGTTCCAGCCCCGAGGACTCTCACACTGGGAAGTGGGCCTGGTGTCCTCCCTGGAGGGAGTTTGTGCACTGAGCCATCCCGGGCCCTGCTCACTCTCGGGTGGCCGCCCTGCCCTTTAACACCCAGTGTACACAGCTGGGGCAGGGTCTGTCTGGTGGAGACTCCCAGCACCACGGAGAGGGCCAGGGCCCCACGCAGGCCAAGGACGGCCGCACTGCAGACAGTGAGCAGCCACGGAACGCACCGGGAGCAGGCCGCCCCTCGCCGGCAGCCCTCACCCTCCACCGGCACCTGGGCGGCTCCTCTTCTGCTCCGGGATAAACGTTACCGTATTATCAAGTCTGTTCTCACACAGACAGAAAAAGAAAGATGCCCAGCAGAAACCAGTAAAGACAAACGCGGCCTGGAGGCCGGCCATCGCCCAGACTCGGGCTGGGAATGTTCTGGGGCTGGCCCAGCCTCTCCCTGCACCTCCCACGCAGCCCCGCAGCATGGCTCTGCAGGACGGCTTGTGCACGTGGATGAGACGCTACCTGTGGCAGCTGAGGCCACCCTGGAGGCCAGCAGTTTGGGCTCAGCACAGGCATAGCACTGGGAACAGGCATGCTATCATCAGGGAGGGGGCGCCCACTGTCATGGGAGGGGGAAGTCACTCACAGGGGAGGGGGCGGTCCCTGTCATGGGAAATGGAGGTGGTCACTCATGGGAGGGGGGGTGGTCGCTGTGGAGAGGGGGTAGTCACTGTCATGGGGAAAGGGGTGGTCACTGTGGAGGAGGGAGGAGGTCACTGTCATGGGGGAGGGAGGTGTCATTCATGGGGGAGGGAGGTGTCACTCATGGGGGAGGGGTGGACACTGTGGAGGAGGGAGGAGGTCACTGCCATGGGGGAGGGAG
>NW_022436943.1:65037974-65043300 GCF_009761245.1 Sapajus apella
GTGGACACTGTGGAGGAGGGAGGAGGTCACTGCCATGGGGGAGGGAGATGTCACTCATGGGACAGGAACTGGTCACTGTGGGGGAGGGAGGTGTCACTCATGGGGGAGGGGTGGTCATTGCGGGGGAGGGTGGTCATTATGGGAGAAGGTGGTGGTCACTGTGGTGGGAGGGGTGGCCACTGTGGGGGAGGGGTGGTCATTGTGGAGGAGGGTGGTCATTATGGAGGAAAGTAGTGGTCACTGTGGTGGGAGGGGGGGCCACAGTGGGGGAAGGGCAGTCACTGTCTCTGGGGGCGCTGGCCAGTTTGACATGCTTATTCTGTAAGTTCCAGCAGGTTGTGCAGAGCCCACTACTCCAGGCTCTGGGGATGTGACTGACGCCAGGCAGGCGAGGACTGCTTACCGTCTGTTGGGGCAGGGACCTACCAGAGACCCCCTCAGGAAGCAGTAGGCAGGGAAACAGGGCAGTTGAGCACGGTGGGGAGGGCCTCCCTGAGGGGAGCACACCATGGAAGCAGCAATGCTCAGATCGGGGTGGGTGCTCAGGGGCACACGGAAGCCAGCAGGGGTCCTCAGGGTGGGTCTCGGTGCTTAGATTGAGGGGGTGCCCAGGGGCACATGGAAGCCAGCAAGGGTCCTCAGGGTGGGTCTCAGTGCTCAGATTGGGGGGGTGCTCAGGGGCACATGGAAGCCAGCAAGGGTCCTCAGGGTGGGTCTCGGCGGCCCCAACAGCCTCCCCAGGAGGGGCAGGACACCCTCACTCAGAATCCAACTGCACCAGTCCTGGGAGGCCACAGCGCCAAGGTCACCGCCCAGACCCGAGGCTGGCATAGTCTCCACTGCCTCCTGCCCAGTCACCCCCGGGCCTCCTGAGCCAGCCATACGGCACCCGAGGGTCCTCTGAGAGCCCACCCTCCCACAGGGCCCACTACACTCTGCCTATGGCCACATGGGCTCTCCAAGCTGGCAAGTCCCTGAGGACAGGACATCCCTCCACCTGCCCACTTCACAGATGTAACAACCAAGACCAATCAAGGTTCAGGGTCACCCAGCCAGTGAGTGGGCACCCAGCCAGTGAGTGGGCACGGGCCCAAAGCCAGGACAGCATGTCCCCAGTTGGGCCTGCATTTTGTCCCAAGGACGATGCTGGGGAGGACAAAGGAAAGGGATGCTGGGCGGGGCCGACAGTCCCAGCAGACAGGAGCCCCCAACACCACCCCAACCCACACCCTGCCTGACAGCAGGCCACAGATGCTGAGGAAACCCAGAACAAGGAGGAGGGCGGTGCCCAGGAACTGGCTGACGTTGGTCCCCGCCTGGGCCTCAGGTGCCCCACATGTTCACACCCCCACTATCCACCTAGGAAGTCCTTGAGGGCTGGCCATGTAGGGGGCTCTCTCGGACCTCAAATCTCCCTGGGAGACTTCTAAACCTATACAACCTTGCAAATTCCAAAGTCCCCAGTGAATGTGGGAGGGGAGAAGAGGGGAGGAGAAGTCGGCTTCCAGAGGAACGGGCTGCAGCCAGCCGAGGTGCGTGATACAGTCCCACAAACCCCGCCGCCCACCCCCCGCTCTGTTCAGGCTGCAAAGATGGCTCCAGAGCCACTGAACCGGCAGGGCCTGAGACATGGGGCCTCCGCTGCGTCTCAGCCTCTCAGTCGTCACACCGGAGCCACTGTCACAGAGCCACTGCAGACCCAGGGGAGGGCCTCCTGAAGGCTAACGACAATTTGTGTTTTGTTTTTCCCATTGGCAGAGACCAAAGGGAGGGAGGGCTGCAGTGTGATGTGTGCTCAGCGCAGGTGCCTTCCAAGAACCACCCCGTCACCCTCTGTCCCGGACCTGCTGTTTGCTGGCACGAGGCTCCACATCCTCTGAGACCCCAGCTGCAGGCAAGGAAACAGGCTGGGAGGGCCAGGCTGGCCATGGGGCCTGCCTATGTGGTCCCCTTCCTAGTCCCCCTGCTACTCGTCCTTAGCACAGTGCTGAGCTGTGAGGGATCCCAAGGGCCACAGGCAAAGCCCAACCCACCCGGGTCCTCTGATCTGGATGCAGGCCCAGGCCCTTGAGTGAATTCGGTTCAGCCCAGAGCCCCAGCTCCTCTCCCGCCCTGAACCAGCCCCTCCATCCCTCGGCTCAGAGCCCCGGCCCCTCTCCCGCCCAGACCCAGGCCCCCCATCTCTCCACTGACAACTGCAGTGGCCTCCACGTGGGGCACCCTTGCCCCAGGAAAGGCCGCTACTCGGCCCACACTCGCCACACAGTGCGCCAGAGGAAACTTGGGGCTAGGATGCCAGATGGACAGGCCCTCACACAGAGGACTGCGGGTGGGGCAGCCGGCCCAAGCCTCCACTCCTCTGAACCCCATCCTGCACCAGCACGAGCCCTCACAAGGCCCTGGGAACAGGACTCCCAGCCAGGACAGGGAGAACCAGCACCTGAGTGAAGGCGCCACACCAGAATCCCAAGACCCGTTCCGTGGATGCTGCCGAGCTAGCTGCCAGGAGGCTGGAGGTGGGCCAGCTCTGCCGATGCGCAGGAGCCCCGCCTCCCCTGCGTGCTGCCCTCTCCCACCTCCTCAAGCCCAAAGCCCTGTGTCGGGGGGGTCTGGGGCCTTTAGCAGGAGGAGCTTCTGTGAGCGGCCTCCACCCCTCGGACTCAATCAATAAGCAGCGCCTCCCCTCTCCGCACGCCACTCTGCCCCACAAGGGACGGCTGAGCCTGGCTGCCCATTGGGCTGTGACGGGACCTTCCCAGGAGGATCTCGGCTCTGGCACAAAGGGGAAGCAGGTGCGTCTGCCTCTCTGGACGTGAAGGCTTCAGGCTGGCACTCCTGGAGGAGCTTCTGGGCTCCCGTTTCTCTGCTTCTCCAGGAACAGTGGGCCTCACCATGCCAGCAGAGAGCTATGGAAACCTTCTCTGTGCTTCAGGTGGTTCTCTGGAGCATCTCAGCAAGAGCAAAGGGCTCATCCAGCCCCAGAGAGAAGCCACAGGCCCAGAGCCGGTGCCTTCCTCTCTGGGGAGCTCGAGGACGGGAAAGGGTGAAGGAGAGGACACCTCACGGAGGTGGCAGGGCCCTGAACACAGGTCTCAAGAAATGGGCACTCCTCCACCAGGCCAATGTAAGGGGTGCCACAGCAGAGGCACAGAGGTGGCGGCCAGGGAAGGAAGAGGCAAGGGAGAAGTGGGCTGGGCCCCAGCACTGTGCATATCCCCTTCCTTCAAGGGTGCAAGGCCTGCTCCCAGGGAAAGCAGAGCTGGCCACAGGTCCTAAGCCAGTGACTTAGCTGACTTACTGGCAGGCCTCTGCTTTTCTAGAAGAATCGGCTCTTAGCAGACATTTGTTCTGTAAACCCAGCCCCTGGGAGCTTCAGAGTGGGCAGGCCCTAGCACCTTCTACAGATGAGGGGGCCAGAAGAAGGGAAGGACGTTCAGGGTCACACACAGAGGCTCAGATACCACCGCCAACAGAGCGTGTCCCCACCACGCTGCCTTACTCCTGTGTTCTAAGTGCACTCAGTACTCAAGGGAGAAGCAGCTCACTCACACATGCATGCACACATGCACACACATTCACACATATGCACTCACACATGCATGCACCCACACATGCACACACATGCACTCACACATGCCCAAACATGCACTCACACATGTACTCACATACACATGCACACACACATGCACACACACTCACATGCACACACATGAACAAATACACATGCACTCACGTGCGCGCACACACATGCACGAACACACATGCACGAACACACATGCACTCACATGCACACACACATATTCACACATGCACTCATGCACACATGCATTCACGCGTGCACTCACACATGCACTCATGAACATACATGCACTCACACATGCCCACACACACTCATGCACACATATGTACTCAAACGCATGTATTCACATACATGCACTCACATATGCACACACACATGCACGCACACACACACGGACTCACACACACATACACACCTGCCCGGACTCGTGTGCCTCTTAGGATACTTTGTTTTAGCAACTGTCTCGAAGAGATTACCCATGGTCTAGAGACACGTTTGGCAGCCGGCATTATACACAGGAAATCTTTAAAGGAACCAAGAATAAGCCACACCCAGTGCTCACATTCTACAGTTGCACCCCGACAGCTCACCCCACCAACTGCTGGCAGCACCACCAAATTGCAGGTTCAGCTCTGAGCAATTTATTCCAGCTTTCAGGAAAATTTACTGGGGACTGCATTAAGCACCTAATCACCTTCACTGGAGCTAAACAGCCTCCTGAAGTCTAACCACGCAGCAAGGCAAATGGCCTCAGTGACCGAGGGGCTACCCCAGCACAGGCCCCGGCCCCTCGCCAGAGGGCCATGCCCTACTAAGGGGAGCCCCGGAAGGAGGGCATGAGGATGGGTCTCCCAGATTCCCATATCTCCCTGACTGGACCCAAAGGCCAGAGAGAGGTGGTCAGCATGGTCAAGGCCATGGGGGCCTGGTTCCAGCCCCTCCAGGCCAAGGGCAAGCAATGGTGCAGCAGGGCTGGCACCTGGGCTCCCCAGGTCCCCAGCCTCCATGAGTGCAGTGTGGACAGTGAGCGTGCTGGCCCGCGCCGGCCTCACCTCCATCTGCAGGATGGCCTCCTCCCGCAGCCGGATGGCCTCCAGGTCCTCCTCAGTGATGTCTGGGAGCAGCGCCTGCTCCTGGCCCTGCCACACGTTGTCACTCCCATTAAAGATCTTCTCATCATCAGCCAGCTCCACAAACGGGGCCTGGGGACTCTGCCGATGACAGACAGACCTCGTTAGCACTGACACCCCCATTACTGCTTATACCCCCATTACCACCACTGATACCCCATTACCACTGACACCGCACATTACCACCACTGACACCCCCATTACCACCACTGACACCCCCATTACCACTACTGACACCATTACCACTGACACCCCCATTACCACCACTGACACCCCACATTACCACCACTGACGCCCCACATTACCACCACTGATACCCCCATTACCACTCACACCCCCATTACCACTACTGACATCCCACATTACCACCACTGACACCCCACATTACCACCACTGATACCCCCATTACCACCACTGACACCCCCATTACCACTGACACCCCCATTACCACTGACACCCCCCATTACCACTACTGACACCCCCATTACCACTGACACCCCCATTACCACCACTGACACCCATTACCACCACTGACACCCCCCATTACCACCACTGACACCCCCATTACCACCACTGACACCCCACATTACCACCACTGACGCCCCACATTACCACC
>NW_022436943.1:65043400-65085420 GCF_009761245.1 Sapajus apella
CCCCCCATTACCACTACTGACACCCCCATTACCACTACTGACACCCCCATTACCACCCTGAACACCCATTACCACTGATACCCCCATTACCACCACTGCACCCCCATTACCACCACACCCCAGGCCCAAGTCTTCCCGTGGCTGCAAGCAGGCCACCCTGTTCTGTCTCAAGATGAGATGAGGCCCCAGATGCTAGGCCTCGGGCTCCCTTGCCTCTGGGAGTTGGGTTCTCAGAGTTCCCAGCCACGCCAAGCACACTGTGGGGGCAGGAGGGGAGCTGGGCTGCTGTGAGCAGTGGGCCAGGGTCACAGGCGGGTGAACTCCAGTCCCTGCCTTTAGGCACATGCCCCGCTCTCTGGCTATCCCAGGCCAGTCTACAAGGAGAACTTGTGAGCCCTAGGGCCCCCACGCCAAGCCAGGACCACCCTGTCCTTGGCCAGACAGAGGATACAAGAGCAAAACGTGGCCCTGATCCCAGAGAGCACACAGTCTACCTTGTGTTCCCAGCTTTTGGGGGTCACAGGCCCCTTTGTGAACCCCCAGAAAAATGCTCCTATGCACATAAACACGAATTCTGTCCCCTTACTTCGGGGGCCGTGAGCCCACTGAAGGCCCCATCAAAAAGCCAGTTAGAGCCGGGGTCAGGCTGCAGCCCGGGGCTCGGAGATGAGGTGGGACTGCAGGCAGGACACAGACGCACCCACAGGAACCCGGAGGAACTCACGGGAACCCACATGAAAGCTCAGGAACCCACATGAAACCGCAGGAACCCACATAGACCCACAGGAACCTACATGGACCTGTAGGAACCCACGGGAACCCGCAGGAACCCACGGGAACCCACAGGAACCCATGGGAACCCACACAAACCTGCAGGAACCCACAGGAACCCGCCCTCCCATGACAGCCTCGGGGAGCAAGCCCGAGAGGTTTTTGGAATTTGTTTTCATTTCTTGTTAACTTATTTGCTACATACTAAAATTCAACAAAATGGTGTTCTTCCCTTCACTTATCCCCATCTGCTCCCTGAGGGGACGATCTGGGTCCTGGGGGGGGGCCTTCTGTGGCTGTGAGCCCATCACTGGGCCTCAATCTGGGCCTCCCAGGTACCAGTTAAGTGGGAAAGGCTGCAGACAGCAGTCCTCGGTGCCATCAGTCCTCTGCGTCAGGCCCAAGCTGGTGTGTAGGGGCCTGGGAGTACCCAGCAGAGAGCAGGGCAGGCAGGAGGCAGGAAGGGTCCCTGCTGCAGCCACCACCTCTAGCTGCCCACATCCCTACTGAACTGAAGAGGCGACAACAGACGATGGCCATCCCGTGCCACAGTCCTTCCTCCCCTCCCACCAGGAGGCCGCCACAAGCGCCCCCCACCTGCCCTGCCCATGCCAGCGGGGCTGCCTCACCTTAGGAGGGTGCGTGTGGTTGTGCGTGTGTGACTGCAAGTGCCTGCATGGTTGTGGAAAGTGTGACCATGTGACACCGTGTGTGTGTTAGAGGGAAAAGGCACCTAGAATGGGCAGAGCAGAGGACAGAGGCAGCAGCCCGGCCAGGCCCGACCTCACCACCAGCACCTGCTCCGCTCAGCTGTGTCCGATCTTCCCAAAAGCCCTGCAGAGAGGAGCCGGGGCCTCCACAACAGCCGATGACACTGAGGCACAGCGAGGGGGCTAGCCTTGCACGATCAGGAGCGAGCCCGTGGGGGTCTGACAGCGATGGGGCTGGAGCTGTGCTGAATTAATCAGGGGTGAGCCCGTGGGGGTCTGGAGTCACACTTGCTCTCAGACACACAGCAAGATTGGGTGAGCACAAGGACAAGATGACAATCGTGGGGACGGCTGACCATGAATGGTGCCACGTGTGCCAGGCCCACTGATGCCACGTTGGCCACTGCTACCTTTACTTGCTCCTCATGCCCCTGGGCACCATCATGACCCTCCACCCACCATCCGAGAGACTCAGGAAGTTCACAGCTGCCTAAGCCACTCTGTGGCGAAGGTGCAACTCAGCAAACCTGGCCGGGCTGCGGCCTCCTGTGGCCCTCAAGAGCAGACCCATGATGGCCTCGGCCCCGCCCCAGATCCAGCTTCACCCATGCTATGCCCACACATACCCCCTGACACAAATTCTAGCACCACCCTCCCTGTTCGGATAGGTGCTCTTCCAGCTGACTCACCCGGCCACTGGTCTTGGCCCAGTGGGCATCACCATGTGTCTGGGGAGGAGATCTGACAGAGGCAGGCCTGTGCCAGGCCCCATGCCTCAGAGCCTTCTGTGGCATTGAGGCAGGAGGCACACTGTGTGGGCCCTGATAGGAGCTCCTGTGGGACAGGACTCTCAGGATGGAGGTCACTCAGCTCACACCAGAGCCTGGGACTCAGCCACAGGCCCCCTCCCTTGCCTGTCCCCACCCCCATCTCCACGGACCCTGGACTGAGTCTCCCCAGTCCTCTGTGGAGGGCACAATCAGCGTCTCCTCCCGGCTCTGGGAAAGGCCCCACTGAGCACAGGGTCCTGGCCAGCTTGGCACCTCTGCTCATCAATGCCCTTAGGCAATGCAAACAGCTTTGCCAGGTCCCAGAATCTGAGGGCACTGGGACTGTCCTAGGTGTCGTCCTAGGCATGAGATCTGGGTACAATGTGTGGGAGTTGGCATCCAGGCTGAACCTGGGGTGCAGGCAGCCTCCCTGCCTCATCCCTCCCCACTGGACCCTACTGGCCACTGTGTCTAGGGACAGCACTGCCCACCCAGAGCAGCCTGCCACGCAGGCCAAGAGGCAAGGCACCGTGGGCTCCTCTGTCAGCACTAGGCACAGAGGCAGTGGGGATACAGCTGCCAGCCAAACCATCCCACTCACACCAAGCTCTTGCTGTGCCCCTCCTGTGTGTGTGGGCATCTGGGGCAGAGGCTGCTAGGTGGCCTGGCATTGGCTCATGGGACCTGCTCTGCCAGCTCGGGGGATGATAACTTCGGTCGCCCTGCAAGGAGGCTGCAAGCTGCTTATCTTCTGCCCTTTCCTGAACTGAAAGCCACCTCACCATGCCTCGAAGCTCAGGGTGGGCACACACAGAGTCCCTATGCCAGTGGAAGGGCTGTGAGCACTCCTGGGGAGGCTCCCCAGGGAGCCTCACCCCTTTGGAACAGTCACTGGTCCCGCCTGGCTCCCCAGCAGGTGCTGCTCCCCAAACCCCCCCAGGCTGGGCCACGTTTCTGTCCAGGGCCCGGTGAGGTGCCCCCACCTCCTGAGGCCCAAGGACCCTCTCTTGGCCAAGGTGGGGAGAGGACTGCACCTTGACCATGGAAAGGAAGACCCCAGATATCACACGGGAGGCAGAGGGCTCCACCCTTTTTAGCACAATTTTCTTTCCAGGAATACCCGTGGGAGACATTGGTGCCCACCCTATGCCAGGCACTGGGGCAGACAGACAGGTGACAACTGAGTATGGACAGATGGATTCCGGCTGGGCACCAAACCGGTGGATCCACAAACATGCACTTTCATTGCGTTTCTGGCAGAAGCCACCCCAGGCAGGTGCAAGGCTAGGAGGGTTTTGTGCTGGTGCGGCTGCCTCCAGGACAGGGTGGCGGGGCTCCTCACTAGGCCCCACAGCTCTGCCTGAGACGACTGGTGACAACAGGGCCAACTGGCCACCCCTAGAGGGACACAGCAAGAGGCTGGTGACAACGGGACCCACAGCCACAGCACTGGCCACAGCTGGAGGGACGTGGCACAAGGCTGGTGACAATGGAGCCAAGGGCCACAGGTCCTGCCACCCCTGGAGGGACACAGCATGAGGCTGGTGACAACAGGACCCATAGCCACGGCACCCGCCACCCCTGGAGGGACACGTCATGAGGCTGGTGACAACGGACCCACAGCCACAGCCCCTGCCACCCCTGGAGGGATGCAGCATGAGGCTGGTAACAATGGGGCCAACAGCCACTGCACCAACCACCCATGGAGGGATATAGCACGAGGCTGGTGACATGGAACCCACAGCCACAGCACTGGCCACCCCTGGAGGAACACGGCACGAGGCTGGTGACAACGGGGCCAACAGCCACGGCACCCGCCACCCCTGGAGGGATGCAGCATGAGGCTGGTGACAATGGGGCCAACGGCCACGGCACCAGCCACCCCTGGAGGGATGTGGCATGAGGCTGGTGACAATGGGGCCAACAGCCACGGCACCAGCCACCCCTGGAGGGATGTGGCACGAGGCTGGTGACAATGGGGACAACGGCCATGGCACCAGCCACCCCTGGAGGAACACGGCACGAGACTGGGTGCTACTTCCTTTCTGCCATTTCCTCAGTCTCCTCCAGGGTGGTCATGGCCACCCTCGTCTAAAGGGGCAGCTTGTCCAGGTCCCGCAGGTGGGATGGTGAGGCTGCACTAGCCGGGTTCTCCTTCCCAAGCCAACTTCTTCCTACACACAGCCCTGACACAGAAGCTAGCAGAGGCCTTTAAATAAATAAATACGTGGATAGATGAATATAAAATAAAAGCTCTAAAAAATCTGTTGACAAGCGCAACACGTCCAAGGTGCTAATTATCACCTCCCCTTCCCGGAGTGGGCGGGAGGAAGTGAGCAGTGCCTGGCGGTGGGAGCCAGGAGGCGCTGGCCTCGCGCCAAGCCTGGCAACCCCGACGCCTCCTCCCCGCGGCTCCAGCCCCCTCCTCGGCTTCCGGGGCGCCTGCAGAGAGCCTGGGCTCAGGTTCCGGCCCCAGTGCCGGTGCCCGCTGTGAGGGCCCAGGCGTGCCACGCACATTCTATGAGCTCCCCGTCCTCATCTGGAGAATGGGAGGAGTGTCACTCACAGCCCGTGGTCTATGCCCCTCAAGCTTCGCCCGCTCGGTCTGAACCCTCATGTCTGCAGAGCACGGCAGGCGCGCACCTCACCTCTGAGCAGGAGGCTCTCCTAAGGTGCAAGGACTCAGGAACGCCCTGCCCCTCACTTCCTGCATGGGCCTGGGGAGGGTCCTCAGCTTCCCTGAGCCTCCAGCCTCGCTTCCAGGGGACGGAGCTGACATCACCACATCCTAGTATCGCCTGGAGGAGAGCTCCAGATGAGGCACACGAGGCCGCAGCATACAGCGGAAACACTGAGAAGCCACCGTCCAGACTCCGTGGGAAATCAGGTTGAGCTTTTCCCAAGTGCTGTGAGCTACGGGTGGGCAGAGACTCTCCTCCCAGGGGACATGGCCATACACGCCCCTGGAGGGCAGCATTAGGGTCAAGTGCTGTGAGCTACGGGTGGGCAGAGACGCTCCTCCCAGGGGACATGGCCATACACGCCCCTGGAGAGCAGCATGAGGGTTGAATACAGACTCCCGCCTGCCAGTAGTGACAGGGCCTACAACAGCCCCACTGACTGGGACTCTGTGGCCTGGGTAAAGTCAAGGCCTCCAGGTGAACATAATGAACTGCTGAAGGAAGAGGTCTCCGGGGCAGGCCCGCCGGTGCTCCTGAGGACGGAGAGG
Organism: Sapajus apella; assembly: GCF_009761245.1. Lineage (NCBI taxonomy): Eukaryota > Metazoa > Chordata > Mammalia > Primates > Cebidae > Sapajus > Sapajus apella. Next base: position 65,048,881 of record NW_022436943.1, read on the forward strand.
CAGGAGCTTGCCCTTGGCCCTGACAGCAAACAGCTGCAGGCGAGGAGGCGGGAGGAAAAGTGGTCCCTCCTCCGATGAAATCCTCCAGGCCAGCTAACGGATGACTGAGACCCTGGGTGGAGAAGCACCATGGGATGTTCTGTGCGACTTTCCTGGACTTGGGAGTTTCAGTGAAGGCTCCCCATGAGCTGCCGGCCGAGGGTGCTAGGCACCCATGGAGACCTGGCACGGATCTGTGCCTTGGGACTGCCGCCACCTCACGCATGTGAAGGAGGAGGAGGAAGCTCAGGACAGAGAGGGTGCAGGGGTGGGAGGGGGTACGGACACGGCTCCGTGTGGACGCCCAAGAAGGCAGCCAGGTTGGGGTGCAGGACAAGGAGATCCTGCAGGCGCTCAGCCTCCCTCAGCTCCACAGCCAGGAGGACTGGGGGCCTGGTGCCCCTCTCCCCAGCGCTGCAGGACAAAAGCCAGGGGAGGAAGAGATGGCTTCGATGCCCGGGTCCCTCCGCAGCCCTCCTCCTGAAAGGCTCACAAAGCGCTCCTTTGTTCTCCTCACAAAGGCCCAATTTGGGTCTTGAGTTCTGAGGCTGGGATCAGGGATTTGCTGGCAAGGTGCTGGGGCCAGCGCAGAGGAGACGGCCCTGTGATAGTCTTCCAGCGTGAGAGGCAGACGGACAAAGGCGGCTTTCTGCTCCCTACAGAGCTCAGGGCCTGGGTCCCTGTTCCGACATGTAGGGCAGAGACACAGGCTCTAACGTGAGTGCCGGAGACAGGGGGCACACGGTTTCCCGTGAGAAGACACAGCTCTGCCGGGCATTCAGAATGCAGGCGGGTGGCACAGACCCGAGCCGGCGCCCAGGGCTCTCTGAGGCTCTGGGAAGCAGACCACCTTCTCGCTCACTCTGACCCAGAGGAGGGCAGGGGCCAGGGCGAGGGGCACTCACATGGGAGCTGCGCAGTCTTCGGGAGCCCCAGGTAGTTCATTGTTTCCTCCAAGTAGCAACTGGCTCTACTGGAGGCAAAGGCCAGACTATCAGGATGGACACGGCTGTGGCAACGCTTCCCCTAGCCCCACATTAAATCAAAGGAAACTGGACCCAGAGACAAGGGGCGATCCCCGGCCCTGTGCCCCAGACAGGGAGGCACGTCTAGGGAATTTGCAGCCAGTCTGTGAGAGTGAAGCGTGTCTTCACTTCTGCAGCCTGGGGACACACAGTTCTGGTGGAGATGTAGGCTGAGGTGGCCCATGGCGGCACAGAGGTGGAGCGTGACCTGCCACTGGGGCTGTTCCCTGGTGATGCCCCAGGAACCAGGATGCTGCTCACTGGCTGAGCCCAAGCTGGGTCTGAGACTGACCCTCAACCCAGCTGAAAACTGCTTCTGACCACAGCCAGGATCACCAACTCCAGACGGGCTGAGCAGCTCATGCCCACACCCGGGGCAGGCAGGAGGGAGACAGGGAAGGCAACAAGTGCCCCTTGTCCCTTCCAGGGCTGTCCAGCCTGCCATTAGCAGCCCCTAAGTCCCCTGCCGTCAGCCCAGCGTCGACTTGGCATCAGTCCTTTTGTGGAACAGGGTTGCAAATCATCTCATCATTTACAGTTTGCAAATTCCTAGAAATAATCTAACCTTCTGTCATTTCTTGGAAGCACTACTGACCACTCCTCACCTTTTTAAAAGAAAATTCTACCAAAAGGCAATGCATCTACGTTTCAATGCCCAGGTACAGAGTACAGCTCTATGACTACTTACAGAGGAAGCACACCCCAGCCAAGATGCAGGCCACCGGCCAGGACCCCCGAGGCCTCCCTCCAGCACCTGTCATCCCAGGCCTCCGGCAGAGGAGAACCCAGTTCTGACTTCTAACACTGTCCAGCAGTGGGGTTCACTCTTTTTGGCTGCTGTAGAGTCCCCCGTGGCATGAAGTCGGCTTGGACTCAGCGTTATGTCCGAGGTATCACTGGTGGCCATGGTGGCCACAGGTCACTCTTTCGGCTGCTGCAGAGTGCCTTGCGGCATGAATTCAGCCACGCTGGTGCAAACTGGGCAGTGTTCCAGGCTGTGCCACGCATGGGGTCAGTGCTGCTACGAGCATTCTCCATGTGACTTCTGTCAATACACACAGTTGTCCCAGTCTCCATGGGGGAGTGGCTGAGGACTCCCACAGATACCAGAATCTGTGGACCTGCAAGTGCCTGATATAAAATGACTTGGTATTTTCATACAACCTACGCACATCCTCCCATATATTTAAATCACCTCTAGCTTGCCTGTAATATTTAACATGATGTAAATGCTGTGTAGTAAATAGCATAGTTGTTCTAGTGCATTGTTTCAGGAATGATGACAAGAAAAGAGGAGGCTGTACGTGTTCGGAACAGCTGCCTCGTTTTAAAAATAAGTTCAGTCTGTGATTGATGGAATCCAAGGACGTGAAACCCACGGATACGAAGGGCCCACAGAATATGCATTTCTGTCGGGCAGAACCGCAAGATCCTAGGTAAGAAGACTGGAATCCACAGACATTCTCGAACAGCGTTCCGAAGTGGTGACGCAGGGGTGTGCCCCATCGGTCGTGCAAGAGAAAGCAGCTGCCGCACGCAGGCCCACGCCCGGCTTTCGCAGGGGTTTCTACGCGCGCTTTCTCTAGTTGTGTGTGTGGGTGTGGTGTGTGGTGATACCTCATCATGGGTTTCTTTTCCGTTTTTCTGATAACTCATGTTGCTAAGTACATGTTCACAGGCTTATAAGCCAGCTGGAATCCTCTTTTGCGATGTGCCTGTGTAAGGCTGTTGACCTTTTATTGTTTTTCAACAGAGGTGTCTGCCTTTTCCTGGTCGATTTGTAAGATATCTCTATATATTACAGATGTAAGTCCTTTTCACACGTGTTGAGCACGTGCCCTCTCTCGTGCTGTGGGCTGCACTCTCTTCCGGGGGTATAATTTTAACAAAGTCAAGTTTATCGATCTTCTCCTTTATGGCTGGCACTTGTGTGTCTGTGTAAGAAATGCTTGCCCACTGTGAAGATATCAAGGGAGACTCCCACGGTGACCGTCTGACCTTTCGCATGTGGGTCTGTGGTCCGGCTGGAAGTGCTTTCTGCACAGGGTGAGCTGACGTTTGCAAAGGGTCTTTTTTCCGAGTTCAAACATGCTAGTGATCCACATGAAGCCCAGAATAAATCACCCACCTCCTGTGGCAGGGCAGTCCACCTCGGCCACAAACCCAGCTGCCATGTACACGTGCTCCGTGTCCCGTCTCTGCTCTGTCCCACGGGCTGGTGTGTCTAGCCTCACACAAACACCACACTGTTTTCATTTCTGTGCTTTGCAGCGTGTTCCAATACCTGATAGTACAAATCCCTTCTGTTCTTCTTCAAAATTGTCTTCACTATTTTGGGTCTTCCATATTTCCGTATACATTTTGGAATTAGCTTGACAGTTCACGTACACACACACACACGCACGCATGCGTGCACACACACCCACACTGAAAACCTGCTGGAACTGCACTGGGATTGCATTGAGCCCACAGACCCAGTGGGTGAGAGCTGGCATCTCCGTCAACACGGCACCCTCTCCAGGGTTTACATCTGTCATTTCTCTCAGTCATGCAGTCGTGTTGAATGCAGAGGCCTTAAACAGCTCTTCACAGAATTTTTTGAGGAAATTTATTATAATACATTTATTATAACAGCTTTAAAACCTCCTCTTCAAACTCTCTTTTGCCAGCAGACGTGACATCCTGTCTACTGACCTGGTTCCAGGAGTCCCGCCACGTTCCCTGATAAATTCTGACAGCACGCTGCAGATGCGTTCAGATTTTCCACGGACAGAATCACACCTGCGAACATGGTTTCTTCTCCTCAATCCTGCTCCTTTTCTTTTTCATGCCATACTGCATGGGACACAGCTGCGGGCACAATGGGGAACAGAAGCGATAGTAATAGACGCCCTAGTTTACTCTTCAATCTTAGCAGAAAAGATGTGAACATCTCAGTGAGCCCGACGTGAGCTGCGGGGTTAACATCTCCTCGGTGGGCGTGATGTGAACCGCAGGGTTTTGAAGCTGCCTTTTGGGAGACTGAAGGCATTCCTATCTATTCCCAATTTGCCAAGAGTTTCTTAGCCTCCTTGAGTATTGAATTTTATCAAGCACTTTTCTGTACCTGCTGAAATGATCTGTACAGAGTTCCTCACTTATTCTATATTATGTGGTGAATCATCCCCAGATCCAGAATGCAAATCAACCCCGAATCCCTACAATAAGTCCCACTTTATAATGATGTATCACCCTGCTACATACCGCTAGATTTACATTGTTATTATTTAGGTTAGGATTTTTGTTTCTGTGTTCATAAGAGAGACTGGCACGGTATTTTCCTTCCTGGGATCCTCCTACGAATCTGGAATCAAGGTACTGCTGGCCTCATGAGGCATGGCGGGGTGTGCTTCCTGGCATATTCTCCGTAACAGTGTGTGTAAACTGCTGCTATCTACTGCTCAAATATGGGAATGAATTCACCCACACAGCTATCCGGGTCTAGAGTTTTCTTTGTGGAATATTTCATTACGGATTTAATTTTTAAAATAAATATTAAGCATCCCAGATTTTCTGTACCTCTTGGTAAATTATAGCTTTCTAAAACAAAAACTTCCTCTAAGCTGTCAAATTTATCGATGTTTATAACGACTCTACAGCTTTTTTTAATGTGTAGGATTGGTAATGATCTATCCATTTTCATTCTGATACTGGTCATCTGTATTTTCTCTCTATCTTGATTAATCTTGCAGGGGTTTAACAATCCTTCCAAAGAGCCGATTCTTTTGGCTTTGCTAACTTGCCTACTGGGTGCCTGCTAGCAATTGCCTATGTCACTACCTCACGCGGCACTCATCCGTGGCTTGCTCAGTCTGCCTTCCATTTGTCTGTGACTTCTCTGATGATGCAAGGACGTCCCAGCGCTTTAACACCGTTCGCCTCCCCTCTGTCTTCTGGGACATTGTCACTAGCACACACCGGGCTGTATGTGTAGGAGTCCTCATCATCACTATTCCACTTGATGTCCACCCAGGCACAGCCGCGTCCAGCTGCTCCCAGTGTCCCTTCCTCCCTGCGCCGGGACCGTGCTTCCCCGAGGCCACTCCTTTTCCACCTGGAGGGGGTGGAACTGTTTTTGCTTTACCTTTATTTCGGAGGCACGTCTTCCCCAGGGTGCAGCTGGAGACTGGTTATTGGTCTTGTGCGCTTTGAAGACGCACTTCCACTGTCTTCTGGGTCCATTGCTTCTTCTAAAAAAGTCAGGTGTCAGTCTTGTTCCTTTAAAAATCATGTGACTTTTTTCTCTGACTTTAATGTGCTCTTAACATTTTTTCCTAGTTTTAATCTGCTTTTCTAGGATTTTATTTTTTGTCTTTGGTTTTAAATTTTTCATTATGCTATGACCAAGGGTGGTTATTTGTTTTTTGTTTTGACATAGAGTCTCGCTCTGTCGCTCAGGCTGGAGTGCCATAGAGTGATCTTGGCTCACTGCAACCTCTGCCTCCCTGGTTCAAGTGATTCTCATGCCTAGGCCTCCTAAGTAGCTGGGATTATAAGCACCCACCACCACACCCAGCTAATTTTTGTATTTTCAGTAGAGAGGGGGGTTTCACCATGTTGGTCAGGCTAGTCTCAAACGCCTGAGCTCAAGTAATCCACCGGCCTCAGCCTCCCAAAGCGTTGGGATTATAGGCATGAGCCACTCTGCCTGGCCAAGGGTGGTTTTTTAAAAGGAGAAATTTATCTATTCATAGAGCTTCTTGAAATCTGTGACTTGAAGTATTTGGACAGCTTTGGAAAACTCAACCATTACCTCTTCAAATATTGTTTTTGACCATTTTCTCTCTCTCCTGTTCCTCTAGGACTCTAACTATATTCTTTAGATTTTTTTTATCATTTTTTCTTTAGTGTATCAATACAAGTTTTCTTATCCCCTGCCTTCTAGTTCACTTTCTTCTGCTTTGTCTACGTGGAGATGTAGCTAACCTACTGAACTCTTAATTTTAGCTATGATATTGCTCTATACGGGAACTCCCTTTTTAAAATAAAATTTAAGTTCTCTGTAAAAGTCTATACCCTTGGCCGAACACGGTGGCTCACACCTGCAATCCCGGCACTTTGGGAGGCCCAGGCAGGTGGATCACGAGGTCAAGAGATTGGGGGCATCCTGGCCAACATGGTAAAACCCTGTTGCCACTAAAAAAACATAAAACTAGCTGGGCGTGGTGGCCCACACCTGTTGTCCCAGCTACTCGGGAGGCTGAGGCACGAGAATTGCTTACACCTGGGAGGTGGAGGCTGCAGTGAACCAAGATGGTGCCACTGTACTCCAGTCTGGCCATAGAGCAAGACTCTCCTAAAAAAAAAAAAAAAAATCTATACCATTTACTATTCTCCTTCACATATTAATAAAACAGGTTGAGTATCCCTCATCCAAAATGCTTGGGAGCAGAAGTGTTTCAGATTTTGAACTTTCTTTCGAATTGTTTAGTTTTTTTCCAGATTTTGGAGTATCTACATGGTATTTATTGGATGCACATTCCTCATCAAAACTCCAAAACCTAAATGTTCCAATGAGCATTTCCTTTGTGCGTCATGTTGGCACTCAAGAAGTTTCAGATTTTGGAGCCTTTTGGATTTTGGATTTTTAAATTAGGGATGCTCACCCTGTAGTTATTTTAAGCTGAGTGTTTAACCAACTATCTCAATATCTGCATGGTCTGTCGGTTGGTTTCTACTTAACTGTCTCTCCTTGGCTTTAGTAATTGGATCCTGTTACCCGTGATGCCTAATGACTTCGGCTTAAATCTCAGACACTGTATGAAAAATCGCAGAGATTCCGGATGACAGAACTGTCCCGTCTCCGGACAGACAGTGCAGACATGACTCCAGGCTACGCTTTAGGTTCTGGTGGTCAGGGCTGGTCTATTTCTGGTTTACCTCCATCTTCTCATTGTCTCAGCTGGAACTCGTGTTTGCAAGAGCCCCTCCTCCTGGGTGGGCCTTCAAATCCGACGTTCATCTTCTTAGTACTCTGAGGATACCCACTTTTGTTCAGCTTTTCTTGTAAAGTGCTTGCTGGTTGACTTGTTGGACTCTCACATCACACACACACACCAGTGACTACGGATCAGCAAAAGCCTGCCTCACAGGGAAAGCAGACTGAGGGCTGCAATCCCCGTGCGCTCCGGGGTTTACTCCTAAGGGTCCTCAATTCCAGCTTTTGTCTCTCTAGCCCAGTAAGGCCACTAAAGCTATAAGCCACCACCACTGTTCAGTCTCCATAAGCTTAGACAGAAGCTGGCAAATGTCCTGGGGGTGAGAAGGAAGTGATGGTGAGCGAGTTACCTGGGAATGCGTGCCTCTCTAGGCCTGGCTCCCAGCTGCTCCCATGCCTCCCTCATGCTGGATCTGTGTGTCTCTGCGTGTCTGTGTTCATCTATGTGTGCATGTTTCTGCATGCGTGTCCATGTGTTTTCTTTCTGTTTGTTTTGAGACAGAGTCTCACTCTATCACTGAGTAAGACTGGAGTGCAGTGGCACAATCTTGGCTCACTGGAACCTCCACCTCCCGGATTTCAAGCAATTCTCCTGCCTCAGCCTCCCAAGTAGCTGAGATTGCAGGTGCTCGCCACCACGCCCAGCTAATTTTTATATTTTTAGTGGAGACGGGGTTTGTCCATGTTGACCAGGCTGGTCTCGAGAACTCCTGACCTCAGGTGATCCACCTGCCTCAGCCTCCCAATGTGCTGAGATTGCAGGTGTGAGCCACCACGCCCAGACACATGTGATGCGTTTTAAGTACGTTTTACAATGGCTGTCAGCAGGAGGGCTGGTCTGAGCAGTGAGTCCTGCCTGGCACGTGGAGCCATCAGTCATCCCTTGGGAGGTGAGTCCTACCAGGCGCTGTGCCGGAGCCCAAAGGTTAAGACGCCTATGTTCTCAAGGCTGTGCATCAGGGCGCCCTCAGGTGAGGCCCTGCCCTTGGCCCTTCCCACCCTTCCGTGGAGCACACATGGCAGTGAACTCCGGGCTTTACCCCAACAGCCCTGACCATGGTCAGCACTCAGCACCCACCTGTTTACCGCCCCTCTGAGCCATGGGAAGCAGTGCTCTGGACTTTTCTGCAATTTTCTGTTGAAAAAAGTACGAGAGAAGAAAGACAGGAAGAGCAAAAAAGTCAGGGAAGGAAGAAGAAACAGTCAGATGAGTGCAGGACTCTGGGCGATGCACCGCAGACCACGTCCTCCACGCCCAAAAGAGGACGGGGGCTGGGCCCAGAGCTGAGCTCTGTTAGCGAGTCGCTGGATGGCCTCTGCCCATGCATGGGAGCTCCCTGGGCCTCAGTGTCCTCGCCTGTCAGAACAGGGTGAGACCTGTTCTTCCTGCTTCCCCAGAGCTGCTGTGGGGCGGCTCTTGAAGGTAAGCGTCCTCCAGGACACGTGCCCTGAGGCACAGTCTGGATCCTGGCTGCCTGGAGACTGTCCACAAGGACAACCCCTTGCTCTGCCTTTGGGGAGGGGGCTGCACCAGGCCCACCCGGGGACAAGACAGCTGCGAGGGTGCTCCGGCAACTGAGGCCTGCCCCACGTGGCCTGCAGGCCCCGCCCCCCGCACCTCACCTTCTGCACCACTCCGTAGCGCTGAATGGCATCCGAGAGCTGGGCTTTCAGCTGGTCCAGCTGAGGACGCTCCTGCTGCAAAGAGAGGGCGTGGCTTGCACGGCATGGGAGGCTTTGCCCTGCCCCAGTGGCCCCACCACCCACACCTTCTCCTGTACCCACGTCCCACCTTCCCACACTCAGAATGGGGTGTGCCATCAGCCTCTTCCCCCCATGTCACTAGTGTCTCGACAGGTACACCCAGATGTCGAGGGACACCATCACTACAAAATCCAGCTCAGGGGTCAGCATCATCAGCCAGAGCCAGGAGCTACTCAAGGCAGGCAAACCTGGCCCCACACCCCACTCCATGAGAAGCACCATGACCCTCTTCCACAGCACAGGACACCAAAGCCCTCCATCCCCAGTGGCTTGTCTGTGGTCACGTAGGTGGTGAGGCCACCGCCAGAATGATCCTTTCCCAGTATCTCGTCTCCAGGGTTCCACCAACCCCGATTCCTTCCTGCTGGGAAGTTCACCACCACACCCCAGCACCCGCCAGGCACCTGCTCCAGACTGGGAGCTGGGGAAGCACTGAGCCGGGGTGGGGCTAGACAAACAGCCCTGGGGCCAGCCCCACAGCTCTGGCTCACCGTGGGCACCGTCCACCAGCAGGAGCACCAAGGAACCCAAGCTTCCTTCCAGCACCCACCCCACGGCGATCAGAGGACTCCAGAGAGCCAAGGCTCAGGCGGGCTGGCCTGGGATCAACCTCTGTCGGCCGAGGGGCACTGGGGGCAGCCTATCACTGCCTTGGCCTCATCCCACGACTGAACGGACTACTTCTCAACAAAGGTCTGCAGCCCACAAAGTCGAAGATGCGGTAGGCACTGACAGCACCACCGAGCCACATGAAGGAACCATTCGCTTCACCAGGAAACGACCTGTGTGGACCACCTGACGCCACTCCGACGCCACGGAAACACCTCTCAGAATCGCAACCCGCGGCCATCCGGGGCCTCCCTCAGCGCCTCATGTAAGCACCGTGTCTCGCTAAGAGGGACCCAGGGCGTATTCTTGGAGAAATGAATAAATGAATGAACAGTGACTCAGGCACACCTGACTCAGAAAACGAAGAACAAAGCTACAGAGGAAGAGGTCAGACACGGGCATCGGTGCTGGTCGTGATGCTGCTGGCACCAGTGCCTGAGGGCACAAGCCAGGGCAGCACCCAGTCCCCACAGAGCGGCCCCCGCAGGGTGGCCAGGACCATGAGGAGAGGCGCACACACAGAGAGGCTCCAGGCTGCTCAGCACGAAGCTCCCCAGGATCCTGTCCTTCAACTTGAGGGAGACTCCGGCCACCCCGTCACCGGACAGGGGCTGCTGCCTCTGCAGCACGGTTTTTTAGTGTAACTGTTGAACCAGTTCTACTTTTCTAAGTAAAAGTTTTATTACAGTATAGTTTAACCTGATAAAACTCAGGCGCTGGAAGTGTAGAGTTCAGTCATTCTGGTGGTGCAGTCATCCCCACAACCCAGTTTTAGAACTTCCCCATTGCCCCAGAAAGGGCCCTGCCTGCCTGCAGGTGCCCCAAAACCAACTCCTGCTCCCAGCCTCGGCCACCACGCTTCTACTTTTAGTCAACAGAGACTCGCATTTTCTGGCTGTTTCACACAAACAGAACCACACACTGTGTGTTCTGCGTGGGGGCACGCGGCCTTCCAGCCCCACGACACGGCGCCCTGCCTAGCTCTCCACCCCTTCTCACTGCTGACCGCACCCAAAGCAGCACTGGCCGCGTCACCCGTGTTTCCACAGGGAGGACGGCATGCATTTCCCCTGCAGGACCGGCTGGTCCACGCTGCTGGCTCTGCCGCAGGCCGGACCTTGCAACCCCAGCCCTGCCGAGGCCATGAAGCCGGTGCAGGCCAGCGGGCTACAGCTTGCTGACTCCAGCCCCGTAAAACCTTAGGGTCCAGCAGCCTTTAATCTTTTGTGACAAGCACCCTCCAATCTTCAGCGACTGGGCACTGACCTGGTGTGGTGGCACAGAGGGTGTGGGGAGGGATGGAAGTGGGGACAGGGCCAGGCGCAGTGGCTTAGGCCTGTAATCCCAGCAATTTGGGAGGCTGAGGCGGGCAGATCACTTGAGGTCAGGAGTTCAAGACCAGCCTGGGCAACATAGTAAAACTCCATCTCTACTAAAAATACACAAATTAGCTGGGCATGGTGACAGGATCGTGTAATCCCAGCTACTTGGGAGGCTGACAGAATCACGAACCCAGGAGGCAGAAGTTGCAGTGAGCTGAGATTGCACCACTGTATTCCAGCCTGGAAGACAGAGCAAGACTCCGTCTCAAAAAAAAGGGACAGGGTGGGGATGAGGGTGTGGCCTCGGCAGCTGAGCCAGATGGTGGTGGTGGCTGTGACAGTGGGGGTGGTGGTGGCCACTGCCATAGTTACGTGTCTGGCCTGAGGCCCACACATCTGGCAAGGTGTGAGGGTAGGCGGGGGGTGGGGAGGGACACGTGCAGGGGCTGTGGGTGGCAGATGCAGGCAGAGGGGACACAGGGCAAGGGAGAGGATGGTGAAACCAATGATGACGGGCCATCAGCCTCCAGTAAGGCCCGGCCTGGAAGACCCAGGACACTCTTGTCCCCACTACCGCATAAGCCAAGGAGATCAGGAGCCCAGGCGGACATACCCGCTCCCACCCAAGTGATGGAACACAGGCTCTGAGCCACGGAGCCACATAAGCTCTGAGCCACGGAGCCACACAAGCTCTGAGCCACGGATCCACACAGGCTCTGAGCCACGGAGCCACGTCAGGCCAGAGCTAGGCCAGCTGTGTCCATCCACGCACCTCAGCCTCCCTGTATCCTGCCTCGTGTGATGCCCCCACCCCCACCACAGGCATAGGGGTCTGTGCCTCCCTCCCTCCCAGCCCCAGACCCCGGGGACATACCGGGCAGGAGCTGGGCAGCAGTTCAGCCATCTGCCTCACGGAGCCGGCGCTGGCTGCGATGGTCTTGTTAGTCTCCTGCTGCGCCGTGTGCCTGGGGGCAGAGAAGGGGCCAGGAGCAGAGGCAGGGAAGGGAGGCAGGGGAGGGGGGCAGGGGAGGGAGGCAGGGGAGGGAGGCAGGCGAGGGAGGCAGGGGAGGGAGGCAGGGGAGGGAGGCAGGGAGGGAGGCAGGGGAGGGAGGCAGGGGAGAGCGAGGGCCCAGGAGGGCGCAGCAGGGAGGGACACACGGGCAGAGTCGGGGAGACAGGGACAGACGGACGGACAGACGGAGAGTGCGCCGAGAGACACAGAAAATGGCAGAGGGAGGAAAACAAGAGCAGGGCAAGGGCAGCAGAGAGGAAGAGCCTCCGAGAGAGAAGGGACGGAGGCGAGAGCAGTGGCTCCCAAGAGAAAGAGGAGGGAGCCCAAAGCCAGGACAGGGAGGGACAGCAGACACCCAGCAGGAGACAGGGAGGGCAGAAAGGCCGGTGGGTGTGGGGCAGGGGAAGAGACAGTGCAGGTAAGCTCTGGCTGGAGTGGGTGGTACAGGCAGCCATGGTGGTGGCAGGTGGGTCTCACCCATCAGCCACTGCCAGGACTGCCTTGCCCCCACACCACAGCCACCCCCAAATGCCCATAGACAGGTGCCCGGCCACAAGCCCGACCTGCAGAAAGGCCCCTCTGGGGTCAGCTCTCCTTGGGAAGGCAACAGCACAACGGCCCAGGAGGCCAGCAGCCCTCAGCCCCCCTGCACACACCTGCAGGGCCCCGGGTGAGATGGTTCCAACACCCAGGCCCGGTGAGACGCAAGGAGACTAGGACAGTCCCAGGCTGCAGTTCCAGGCCTGCCCTCGAAAGCAAGTGGGAAGAGCAGCCGTCTCCCACTTGGGGTTCGCCACCCCCATCCCTGGACAGGGAGGCACCAGGGCAACCGTACCCAGCCTGGCTGCAGGCACACACCCCAGGTGCAGGAGGACCCTGGCCTGGCAGAAACTGGGGAGCCTCGGTGATCCCTCCAGGTACAGCCCAAACGGCCTGAGAGCCCCTCAGGCATCACCCAGGGCCTGCTCCAAGCCAGCCTTGGGGCCGACAGGTGGGAGCAAGCCCGGTGCCACCACAGGCCAAGCCTACAGAAGTGGGCCCACCTCCTGATACCCACCCTGGGTGGGCAGAGCCTGTGGCACACAGAGGAGGAGTGCCCCCAGAATAGGCACCAGCAGGCTAGAGAGGGTGTGGGCCAAGGAGGGCGAGGAGCCACGAGGTTACCACAGCCTGCTTGGAACCGCGGGGACAGGAGCTTCCCACCCTGGGGACGTGGTCGGGCCACCTCCTCCCGGGGCTGGTCTGAGGCTTTGGACAGCCTCCAGTGCCTCCAGCCCCCAAACACGCCTCTTCAGCCAACCACTAGCTTAACACTGCGAGGATTCGGAAGCAGCGTGCCCCTCACCCCTGCTCTCAAGGGTCTCCTCCTCGCCCTGGGCTGTCCACAGCCTCCTGTCCCCGGCCCACTCTCCTGCTAAAGAAAGTTCCGATCCTGCCACTCCAAACCTCACCACTCACCAGCGGTTTCACATTTCATTCCAGTCAAAGCCAGAGTCCCTGCAGCGCTGCTCCAAGCCCTCATGGGCAGCCGCCCTCATGGGCAGCCTCCCTCATGGGCAGCCGCCCTCATGGGCAGCCTCCCACACCTCCGACTTCACCTCCCCACCGCGCCGGTGTTCACTTCACTCCCAGCCCACAGTTGTCTTGAAGGAGCTGGACAAATCCTTGCCTTCGTTCATTTCTAGGCCTGGTACGGACCACCAAGCCCTGGCTGCTGGCCAGGAGCGTGTCTGTGGTCACGCTGCCACCATGGGGTAATGCCCCCTGCGCCTGCCCACACAGCTTCCCAGGGAGGGCCAGGCAGGCCACGGCCCCACACTCTTCCCCGCTCCTCGCTGACCTTTCCCCTCCTCTAGACTGTCACGGTGGCAGGGGCTCTCCCTCATGCCCCCGCTAAAACATCCTCATGGAGCCCTGAGTGCCAGAACAAAGGCGGCCGCTTCCTGTGCGCGGCGGGTCAGGCTTCTCTTTCCAGGGGGGATCTCCTCTCATCTCCGTCTCCCTCACAAACTGTTAGCACCGTGCAGGATCAAAGCGACTGAAGCCTCCTCACCCGACCTGGCAACCCCCCAGGCTTCAGATGACCCTGCCAAGTCTGTCGTGGGAACAGGAGGCTGCCAACCAGAAACCCAGCAAGTGATAGAGGGAGTGAGGAATGAGCCCCCAGTCAGGAAGGGCACGGGGAGGGCCTTCCCCTGCGCTCGTCCCAGAGAAAGGCCTGGCGGACACCTCCAGTCACAGCCACGGTACCCGCAGTACCCCTACCTCCAACAAGTAGACAACACGCTTTAAAACAACACACAAAGCTAAGGGATGCAGCTAAAACAGCACTTACAAGGAAACTGTTGCTTTAAATTCTGATACTAGAAAAAAGAATAAAATCAATGTCCAGAAAGTCCACCTAAAGAAGCCAGCAAATTAAACACAAAGAAAGTAGAACAGAGATAATGAAGTTAAGTTCAATGCTTAATAAAGTAGCAAACAGATCAATAATAGAACAAATAGAATCAAAAAGCATTTAAAGGATTACACAGCTCTGCCAAGACAGGTCAGGAGAAAAAAAACCACATATGCAAATTACCAAGGTAAGAATGAAACAGTGAACCTGACTACCGATCCAACATTAAAAGAACATTTAAGAAATACAGATCCTGTGAGGCCCATAAATTTGACAACTAAGATTAAATAGAAAAACTCCTTAAAAGTCACGAATTATATCGAAACTGACTCAAAAAGAAACAGAAAACCTAAATAGCTCTATATGTATGGCAGGAATTCAATTTGCACTTAAAAACACTGCTGCAAGTACACAGCCACAGCAAGCTTCAGTCTCAACATCATGTAATCCCCTAGAAAACAGAGAAGAGACACACACTGTTTGAGGCCCACGTTACCCTGATGACAAAACCCAAGTAGAAAATCTAAAGGAAAGAAACCTATATATCACTCACCCAGCAGCAGAAATCTTCGATACAATTTTAGAAAAACGCATTCAACAATATGTGAAAGGTATACAACAACATGACCAAGAGGAGCTTACCCAGGGGATCTAAGGTTGGTTCAACATTCAAATATCAATGAGTGTGATCCTCACATCAACAGAGCAAATTTAAAAAGGAGAAAAACATCTTAATAAATTATGCAGAAAAAGCGTGTGACAAAATTCAACACTCATTCTAGACTAAAACTAAGGAAACTAGAAAAAAGAAGGGGACATCCTCAACCCAATACAGAGTGTCTGTTAAATAAAAAAACAAAACTAACACCTAGTATGCTTACGGCAAAAGACGGAATGCCTCCCTGAAAGGCCGGGAAGGAGGCAGGCGTGTGCTTGGGCCACTTTGACTCCCCTTTGTGAAGGTTTGCCTTGGAACAACGGGGAAGGAACTAAGAAGCTTAAAGATTGAAAATGAAGGAGAAAAACTGTCTTCAGTCACAGACACATGTGCATCTATATAGAAAATCTGGAGAAATCTACAAAGAAGCCCCCGGAACTAATCAGCGAGGGAATCTATGCAGGTCGCAGGATTCAAGGAAGTACACGGAAGTCACCCGTATTTATATGGAGTTGCAGTCAGCAAGAGGAAAAGAACACAGATAAGAGAAAGGCCGGCCTGACCACATCCATGGGTTGGACAATGATGTTGTTACGAAGGCAGTTCTCCTTTAATTTGCCTACAGATTCAAGGTAACCCCTAAAAATTACAGCAGGCTTTTTTTTAAAAGAAATAATAATTGACAAGCTGACTCTAAAGTGTAGACTGAATTACAGAAGAGCGTGAGAGATCTGCTTGGGCAGCACTGGCAGCAGCACTGGCGTAGTTGGCTGAACGCAGTGGCATGGGGAGTGGGAGGGGGTGGGACGGCTCGTGGCCTTGGTCTCCACGGTGGACAGTGAGCCGTCGGGGACTCTCTGGAATGCTGCCTCTAGCCAAAGTATGAGAGACACCCTAAAGAGGCACTTTCAGACCCCTGCTGGCACAGGGAGGCCCTGTGGGGGGGCAATGGGGCAGCAAGGCCTAGTGTGGGTCCCACTGGAGAGGGCTCTCCCGGGAAATGATGACTCCACTTTGAGGCTGGACACTGCCCGGAAGGGTGGGGTGCCTCAGCCAGGGCAACAGAGCAACCCAGGACCAGCAAGGCACTTTACGAAGCCCACGCATCCCCATGAACACTTTACTAGCCCACATATCCCCATGACCACTTTATGAAGCCTACACATCCCAACAACCACTTTACAAAGCCCACACATCCCCGTGACCACTTTACAAAGCCCACACGTCCCCATGACCACTTTACAAAGCCCACACGTCCCCATGACCACTTTACAAACCCCACGCGTCCCCACGAACACTTTATTAGCCCACGCATCCCCATGACCACTTTACAAAGCCCACGCATCCCCACGAACACTTTATTAGCCCACGCGTCCCCATGACCACTTTACAAAGCCCACGAGTCCCCATGACTTTACAAAGCCCACGCATCCCCATGACCACTTTACAAAGCCCACACATCCCCGTGACCACTTTACTAGCCCACAACCAGCTCTGCATGGTTTTGCTGAAAGGTGAGGTAGGTGGCTACAGGGTCTGAGGAACGTGACCCAAGCACCCCTCTCCCAGAACTCCTGTGCAAGGCCTGCACAGCTGCCAGCCAGGTGGTGCCATCGCTGCCAGCAGTCAGGTGACTGAGGCACCTGTGATGCCTGCCTAGCAGGGGTGTCACCTGAGACCCACTTCCTCTCGTGCCCAGGTCTGCTGTCCCTGAACTGACCTGAGCATGGAGGCTCTCTTGTTTGCCTGTCATTATTTAAGATGTCGTTTGGAGGTACCTCATGTCCGACGTACATCACATCTGCTCACTGACTCTCATGACCACCTATGTTTTACAGACAAGGACGCAGGCCCTCAGTCACAAAAACACCTGCAGGCTGCAGCTGGTGAGCTGCAGTGGGCAGAAGTGGGGCTGGGGCAGCCCCATCTCTTTCTTGGCCTGGGACTGACAGGGAGACCCCAGGTCAATCCAGAAGGACCCTAACTCAGAGAGCAAGAAGGGAGCAGGGCTGGAGGGACACCTGGGGTTCTGGGGCCCTACTGAGGAGGGATTCCAAGCTGTGGGACATGCAATATCACCAAGGGAAGGGGGGGAGTTCAAAGAGGAAGAGGCTGGAGACAAATGGATGAGGAACCAGCACCAGTGAAGGCAAGGGCCCAGGAGAGCACAACTGCGCAGCAGGAGAAAACTTTTAGAAGGAATCAACTCAACAGTAAAAAGAAAAATACCTGATTAGGACATGGGAAAAGGATCTGAATAGACACTTCTTCCAAGAAGATAGACAAACAGCCAACAGGCACATGAAAAGATGCTTGATGCCATCAAGTACTAGGAAAATGCCAATCATATTACCACAAGACCCCACTTCGCACCCACCAGGATGGCCAGCATCCAAAAGACAGATAACAGCAAGTACTGGCAGTGAGGCAGGGAAAGTAGAGCCTTCCAACAATACTGGTGGGGGCGTCAAATGGGGCAGCCACTTTGGAAAAGTCTGGCAGTTCCTCAAAGGGTTAAAGAGCCACCATATAACCCAGCAAGTCCACTCCTGGGGATACACCCAAGATAGGTGAAAACCTACGGCCACGCCAACACCTACACACAAACATTCACCACAGCTTTATTCATCGTGGTCAAAATGAAGCCACCCAAATGCCCACCAGCTGGCGAATGGGTCCATCCTCACAGCAGGACAGAGGAGCGTGGTTCTGTACCAGCTGGTGAATGGGTGCATCCTCACAGCAAGATAGAGGGGCTCAGTTCTGTAACAGCTGGAGAATGGGTGCATCCTCACAGTGGCACAGAGGGGCGCAGTTCTGTAACAGCTGGAGAATGGGTTTGTCCTCACAGCGGGATTGAGGGGCATGGTTCTGTACCAGCTGGTGAACGGGTCTGTCCTCACAGCAGGACAGAGGGGCGCGGTTCTGTACCAGCTGGTGAATGGGCCGATCCTCACAGCAGGACTGAGAGGCGTGGTTCTGTACCAGCTGGTGAATGGGTGCATTCTCACAGCAGGACTGAGGGGTGCGGTTTGGTACCAACTGGCGAATGTGTCTGTCCTTACCTATGGAGGGTGGTATGAGCCCTCTCTGACCCTCACAGCGCCCTCTGTCAGGCTGGCCAGGGGCTTAGCTCTTTACACCCTGCTGGCCACCTGTGTGCCACAGGGGCTTGCCTTCCATGTGGGATGGGACGAGCCGGGCACATGGCTCGCAGTCCTGCCCTGCCTAAGCTGTCTCTGCAGGAGGCGCAGCTGTGAGGACTAAGCCCCTGAAAGAGCTGCCAAGCACAGGCCCTCACTGCTGGATGATTGCCATCCAAGGCTCCTTGAACCCTTCTGGTGCTGATTCTGACATGTAAATCCTGGGCCGGGAAGGAGGGCACCCCTCAGGCGGAGCAGCAGCCCAGCTCACCCGGACCTCACCCCCATCACTGCCCGTGGGGCGGTGGGCCAGCAGACCCTCAGCCACCACGTCTCATGCACCCCCATCAGGGCCACCCACCCTACACCTCCCCACAACCGGGAGGTGAGCGGGAGGCATCGCTGCATGCCCTGGCAGACCAGGGAATGCGGCCCACGGGACAAGCCCCAAACCCCAGGGAAGCGGGCTCTCTGTGCCACACAGCAGGGGTACGCTGGCCCACACACCATCTCTAGAGTGGGATGACCCCCAGGATGGAAGGGAATGGAGTCCAGACGGCAGGGCGTGAGCCAAGCTGCCACTGAGCCCCCCATGGGATCGTAATGTGGCCACTGCACTCCAATCTGTGGGTCTGTGACAGGGAGGTCTGGGCAGGGTCCGCACACAGGTGACAGAAACAACCTGGCCACGCTGGCCTTGCATGACATCAGGGACATGGGCCCCACCTGGCAAGGCTTTTCTGAAGTTGAATGTGATTCCAGAGGAAGGACCAACCCCCTCCTGAGACTGGGCCCCGCCTGCGCTGCAGGGCTGGAGAGCCTCTTCCCTAATCAAGCGATGGCTGCCATGGATGAAAGCATATTCCTTAAATGTCCTTAGCTGGCGACTTCGTCAATGTGGAGGAAATACAGAACTGGCAATCCTGTTGGTCTCAAGAGTTATTTTTAAACGTTAATGGTCCATGATAGGGGAGCATCAGAGGGGCCACAGAAGTCTCTGGAAGCCATGATAAGCAGGTTAGGCCTGCAGCTGGCCACGCAGGAGGGTCAGAAAAGCACTAAGGCAAGGGTTTCAGGACATGAGCGCTGAGGTCAGCCCGTGGGAAGGCCGAGGCGCCGGGACACCCAGTCCTGAGACCAGGGCAGTCTCCTACTCCACCAGGGCAGCGTCGGGCTTCCGCTAAGCAGGCTGGGCAGCCCAGGATATGCATGTGAGGATCAGGTCTTGAAATGCCCGTCCCTCCTGGCCCTGTGACCTAACCCAGGAGCCCTGCAGAGGCACTAAGACCTAAGTGCAACAGCTGCGCTGGGAACTGCTCAGCACTCTGACGAGACAGGAGAGCCCCAGGTGCAACCCACACACGAGTCACCCAGCTCCAAGCATCGACAGTGCCTCTGAGAGGATGCGCGCTTCCCGTGCCCAAGAACCCCAGAGCCCGGTGTGACCGGCAGGTCCGGAGTCCGTCGCTGAACTGTGACCCTGTGAATGTGTGTGAGTGTGGGGAGGGTTGGCAGAGAACGCTGACATGCTAACCACAGCTCCCCAGGGATCTTGTGTGTCCAAATTCCCTGGCACGAGCCTGCATCACGGTCACATCAGAAAACAGTGTTTCCTTTAAAAAAAGCTAAGAATAGAATTGCCCTGAACCTCTGCAAAGGGTGCTCTGCAGCTGATGCATGAGCCCGTGCAGAAGGGCACTGTGTTATAAACGGAGCCACTGTGAGGAGGAGCAGAGACTCCAGCACCCTCCACCATGGTGGGAGCCGTGACCCTCCCAGCCTCCTCAGTTCTGGCCTTTTCAGGTGCGAGGCTGGTGTGGCCCCCAGTTCTGCACAGAGGAGCCCGAGGACAACCCCAAGCAAGCAGCGCACCCGGGGCTGGTTGCAGGGCGGTGGGGCACAGGCCAGTGAGTGCAGTGGGGACCAGCTGGGGGTCAAAGGTATAGACTGCCAGCATCCCCTCAGACCCCATAGTGCCACACTGACCACACCTGAGGCAGATGCTCCTTTCCCTCTCCAGCCCAGCCCGGGCTCAGGCTTAGCAGACAGCACCTCAGGTGCCTCTGCCCATCCCAGACTAGCCAAACCCAGGGCAGGCCGCTGGGCACCCCTCAAGGAAAGTTCAGTGGGACCCCCACCAAGGCTCAGCTCCCTGAAAGGGCAGACACAAGACCAGACGCCCCACTCCAACCTAGCCCATGGCTGTGCAAATGGCACATCTGTGTCACCTCCTGTGTCCACAGATGTGCAGGCCCCAACAGGGAGCCTTCAGATGTGGCAAAGACACATCTGGAGCATGTTGGCAGGGCAGAGCATGTGCCAGCAGGCATGAACCCCCCACCTTGGCACACACATGCATCTGGGGCATGCACTGGTGCACTTGGCTTCTGTGTCGGGGCAGGCACACCTGTGCCCTGCGGAGGGAACCTGCAGGCCGAGGGCCCAGTCCCAGGTTCACAGCCCTGACCAGGCTTCTCCGCAGGTGCGTATGTGTATGTGCACACGTGTGCCCAGGCAGCTGTGGGCAAGCAGCTGTGTGGACAAAGCCTGTGTGCACAGGACCACACTCCCGCCCTGCACCCCAATGTGCACCGCGCCCAGGGCGGAGATGCTGCACCACACACTCACAGGCTGTCCCGAAGCTCCTGTGTGTCACTCGGTGTCCCTAGGGACCGAAGGCTCTGCTCCAAGGACGTCACTGCCCGAGAGAAGAGGGACAGGTGTGAGGGTCAGAAGGAGCCTCCCTACCCCTGCTACTCCCATGGGTGGCCCACCACAGCCCAGGCACAGTGAGGAGAGCCCGCGGACCAGTGCCTGAGCCGGGGCGGACCACCTGAGTGGTCTGGAGGCCAGGACCCACACTGCCCTCAGCAGGAGGCCATGCCAGCCCGGACCCCTCACCAGCTGGCCTAAGACAGACACTCAGGTCCACGTGCAGCTCAGGGGCTCTGAGGAGCTGCCTCCAGCAGGCTTGCCCTGGTTCTGGGGACAGCTTCTCTCCACCCTGCTCCCCTCACCCCGCCCTTGCCCCTCCCGTGGCCATCTTGGGTGTGGCTTTCATCCCTGATCCCAGCCTCAGTGACCTCTGGTCTCCAAGTCTGAGGGGCCCTAGGATGCTCCTTCCTCCCCTGGGCTCCATCCAGAGCACACAAAAGGCTTCAAGAAGGAGCATCGTGGGGTTGGGAGAGGAGCCAGCAGGGGACAGGGGGCAGCAGGCAGGGGGCAACGGGCAGGTGGCAGCAGGCAGGGGGTAGTGGGCAGGGGGCAGCAGGCAGGGGCAGCGGGCAGGAGGCAGCAGGTAGCGGGCAGCGGGCAGGAGGCAGCAGGTAGGGGGAGCAGGCAGGGGCAGTGGGCAGGAGCAGCCAGCTGGAACGGCACCCAGGCCTGACCCAGCCCTCGCTCCTTCCCACCCGAGAAACCCGGGACTGCACCACGGGAGGGCCTGAGGGGGGAAGCTGTCCACCAGCACCCTAGCCTCCAATGTCTCTGGTGGTCCAGGCACCTGGGCAGAGGGCGCAGACCCGGGCCAGACACAGACTCACCGCTGAAGTTGATTTGGAAGACGTTGGCCGACGTCTCCTGAAACAGCTCGTGAAGGTCTCGTGGATCGGCCTGGGTGGCTGGGAGGAGAGAACACAGGCTGAGGGTGAAGCCTGCGTGCCCAGCTTTGCTGACCACTCTGGGCAGTCCCCCGGGGTGGGGAGCCGAGAGGCGGCAGAGTGGCCCTGAGCCCCATTCCCTGCCTTCACGGCTCGGCCACCTTGGGGTCGAGGCTGGACACCTGCCTTCACAGCACCCACAAGCTGGAAGGCAGGGGGTGGTCCCTCAGAAAGGCCGCGCCCTGAGCTCCCGTACAACCCAGCAGCTGGCGCGTGTGCCAGAGGCTCAGAGTGGCATCACTAAGAGTCAAGCACAGCCCCGCTGATGAGGCAACAACAGACACTACGAGGTCTGGCTCCACGTGGGCAGCTCAGCACTGGAAAGAGAACGCGGGTTCCTGCGCGGTGCAGGTGAGCCCTGAGCGTGGTGCACGCGGAAATGACAGTCAGCGAGGAGAGGCCACAGGCCGCACAGTTCCACACCTCTACAGCGTCAGGACAGACCGACCCGAGGACGGTGCCGCAGCAGGGGTGGGGGGGCGGATGGGTGGGACTGCTGATGGGGACGGGGTTCCTTCTGGGGGTGATGAAAACATTTTAGCGTTGAAAGGTGGTGATGATTACAGAATGCTGAATATTCTGGCACTCAACTGCATGCTTTAATGTGGTTAAGAGGATGAATTCTGAGTGACTGAATTCTATCTGTTTTTAAAAACTCACAGGACATGATGGGGACAGCAAGTCCTCGTGAGGCTATGGCGATGGTTCGCTCGCCTGCTGCGTGGTGAGGATAAACAGCACGACCACCACAGGAAGGGTCTGCGGGCTGCAAACACTCGCCGTCTGCGCACCCCCCAGCTGGCATCTTGGACATTAACACAGAGGGGCAGAGCGCACACCAAACCACATCAAAACACTCGCCGTGCCCACCCTCCAGCTGGCAGCCCTCGGGGTTACAGAGGAGGAGCACACATCCAGAGAAGCTCCTGAAGAGCACTCCCACTCCCAGCAGCTTGATTCCTACCAGCCCACACCCAGAGAGAGGGCTGCTGTCCAGGAGACACGGCAGAAAGGACAGTCACACGGGGCCTGTGTGCAAGGAAACTGCAGGCACGCAACACGGGGAATCTCAGAAACATCGCCCAGATGCCAGCGCCAACGGGACGAAGGACCAGAACCACCAAGGCAATCCCGGGGCCTCTGAGCAGGCTGGGGAGCTGGGGCAGGGCAGGACGGACGCTCCTGGGGGACTGCCCTGTGCCTGGACAGAGCTGTGGGTTACAGATTCTGTCACAACGCCCAGAACGGCACACTTAGGAGCTGTGTAACTCACTGCACATACATGTCACCTTGAAAGAAAAATGCACGGCCAGTCAACCGGCCGTCAGGAGGAAACGCGCCGAGGGCCGGTTCACTCTGAAACGTGCGCAGGTGGAGGCACAGAAGGTGCGGCTAGCCCAGGCAGCCAGACTCCAGGCCCGCGTCCAGGTGCCGGCTGCGCGGGTGTCTGCACAGTGCTTTCGACTTTCTCAGGGTGTTTAGAATTTTCCATATTAAAGCTCAGTAATAAAGGAACATGGTTTGAGGTCTACAAACAGGAGTGAGGGCTAGAAAACGCTAAGGGTGCCGTGGGGACCCTCCCAACACTAACCCTGTCTGGGCGGCCTGAGGTGTCCCAGCATGAAGGGACACGGCACACCTGGCTGGACATGTGGTGCTCCACCAGGGCGAGGCCCCAGCCTGGCTCTGCTCGGGGTCACTGAGCTGCCTGGCCAGCACAGGGCTGACCCTAGCACCCTGTCTGTGAGTGCACAGGCCTGTCATGGCTGCTCTGGGCCCCCCTGGCTCACAGGGCCAAGTCCCGGCCTCTACATACTTTCCGTCTGGCTGCCTCTGCCCTGCCCCAGCCGCAGGCCTCCTGGTCCAGCAGCCACACTCATGCAAGGCCTGGAGAAAGAAGAAACTTCCAGGCAGCCTCCAGGAAGGAGGCCTGAGGAACAGCCCCCCATCACCCAGCACCCACCACCCCTCGATGTCACATGGCCCAGCCCCAGCAAGGTCAAGTCAGGGCATCAGTTGCATCAGTGAAACGACAAGAATGATAATGGGTTAAATCGAGTTTAGCCTCAAGGCGCTCCTTACACGCCTTCCGTCCAGCCTAAAGGGTTCCCCGTACAGCTGTAGCAAGTGGCAGTGTGAACGGACCACGGCCTTCGCTTGTGCCAGTCACTGAGTTTTGGCCACTCTAACGTAGCCAACTGTGGGAACCGTGCTCGAAAGGCAAACACCGAGCTGTCATCGAGCTGTTTCCATGCCTCACTTCCGTTTTCGATACGTCACTTTACTGTTTCTGTCAAAATCTTCTTCTACCCACTGGCTGTGCTGGAGTCTCTGGGCCTGCTCTGGCTCGGGAGGTGCCTGATTCACAAATCGTTCATTCCTTGATTAAACTCCTTTAAATGTAATTCCGCTGAAGTTTTCCTTCTAACATGGGACAAGCTCTGGCAGGAGCACAGGAACTCATACCAGCGCCCTGCGTCACTCCCCGTTCTCAGGCGGGCAGGGGACCTGCTCAAGGTCACACGGCCCACCCAAGGTCGCAGGCCAGTAAGAGGCACACACAGGGAGAGGGGCAGCAGGGGGGGCGAAAACAAAACAAACTAACAGAACCGCCGAAATCTTGACCACAGGCGTCCAAATTTCATGAAACGATGAACTCGGAGATTCAAGAAGTTCACCAATCCACAAGCAGAATAAATACATATTTTTAGAATCCAAGTGCATTATAGGCAAACTGCAGAAAATCAGTGATAAAGAAACCCTAAAAGGGGCCCAGAGAAAAACTGCACATTTCATGAGGAAGAAGAAAACATGAGAAAGACTTGACCCTTTCATCAGAAACTGTGGAAGCCGAAAGTCAATGGAAGGATGTCTTTAAAGTGCTGGAAGGAAAAAGTTAGAACTAGAATTCTATACCCACTGGAAATACATTTCAAAACCAGGGGCAGATTTTGATAAGCAAAAATGAAAAGCGTCAGTTCCAACCAGGTGTAAAGTACAGCAAATGCTAGAAGCAGCTAGTTAGGGTAAAAGTAACAGCAAGAAGCCTGGATCTACACAAAGAACTGAAGAATGCCAGCACGTAAATTAAAAAGAGGTGCTTTCGTTTATTTAAAACACTACAGTTTGTGAAAGCAAAATCCGTAACTATGTGCCAGTGTCATCACGTGTGATAAATAACGCATGGTGCTCAATATGTTGAAAGCACATTGAAGGGGCAGGCATGGGACCCAGAATTGCATCCCTGTGCAGTCGATCCACCACACAGGACACGACCCACCACACAGGACACGACCCACCACAGGACACGACCCACCACACAGGACACGACCCACCACACAGGACACGACCCACCACAGGACATGACCCACCACACAGGACACAAGCTACCACAGGACATGACCCACCACACAGGACATGACCCACCACATGGGACACGACCCACCACACGGGACACGATCCACCAGACAGGACACGATCCACCACACAGGACACAATCCACCACACAGGACATGATATCTCAAGGCGGGCTGTGGAAAGTTAAAGACCTATGTTGTAAACTCTAAAGCAACCACTAAAAAAAAGAAGCAAACAGGAATCTCTCATAAGCCAATAGTGGCGACAAAATGGAATGCGAAACAGCACTCAATTACTCACTCCATAAAAAAAAGGAAGGAAGAGAAAGAAAAAAGAAAAAGAGAACAGAAGGGAAATACAGACAGCAAACGTCAAGACAGTAGATGTAAAGCAGAACATGATGGCCTTACACTAACAACGCTTCAGCCGAACACAGGTTGTCCACTCCAGTAGCCATCAACCCCTTGTGGCAATTTAAATGTACATATTAATTAATTAAAATTAAATTAAATGATAAACTTCGTTCCTATTGCACTAGCCACATTTCAAGTGCCCTGGAGCCCCATGTGGCAAATGGCTGTCCCACTATAGAAAGTAGACTACAGGGCCTTTTCATCATCACCAAAAATTCTACGGAACAGCAGCACTACTTTAACCATTCCGATCAAAAAGCAGAGATTCTCCCACGAGAGTAAAAGCAAGATTCTGGCCAGGCGTGTGGCTCATGCCTGTGATCCCAACACTTTCCGAGGCTAAGACAGGAGGATCGCTTGAGCCCAGGAGTTCAAGATCAGCCTGGGCAACACAGTGAGATCCTCTTTCCACAAAAAAATTAAAATTAGCCAGCTGTGGTGGTGCACACCTGCAGTCTCAGCTACTTGAAATGCTGAGGTGAGAAGATTGCTTGAACCTGGGAGATGAAGGCTGCAGTGAGCCATGATCATGCCACTAAACTTTAGCATGGACAACAGAGCAAGAGGCCCTGTCTTAAAAAAAAGAAAAGGCGGCCAGGCGCGGTGGCTCACACCTGTATCCAGCACTTTGGGAGGCCGAGGCGGGTGGATCACAAGGTCAAGAGATCGAGACCATCCTGGCCAACATGGTGAAACCCCGTCTCTACTAAAAATACAAAAATTAGCTGGGCGTGGTGGCACATGCCTGTAGTCCCAGCTACTTGGGAGGCTGAGGCAGGAGAATTGCTTGAAACCAGAAAACGGAAATTGCAGTGAGCCGGGATCGCGCCACTGCACTCCAGCCTGGCGACAGAGCGAGACTCTGTCTCAAAAAAAAAAAAAAAAAGAAAGAAAAGGCAAGATTGTGCCATACAGTATATGCAAGAAACCTACTTCACATAAAAAATCAGATGAAATTATAAGTAAAAACTGGAAAAATGTATCATGTAAACAGCAATCACAAGAAAGCTGGGAAGGCTACCCTAGTATCAGAAAAGAACTCAGAACCACAAATATAATAGAGATAAACGAAGGACACTTTAAAAACAAATGGTCAACTAAGATAAAACAATTCTAAATGCGTATGCACCTAATATCACAGCTTGAAAACACCTGAAGCAAAAACTGATAGAACTGGAAGGAAACACACGGATCCACAATTACAGGCAGCGCGGTCAGCAGAGCAAGGAGACAGAAGAGCAGAAAAGCCACAGAAACTCCATACCACCATCAACCAGCCTAACCCACACGACAGAGGAATACATATTCCTGTCAAATGCACGTAGAACATCCACTAAGACAGACTATATTTTAGGCCATAAAGCAAGTCTTCACATACTTATAATCGCTGAAATCATATAAAATATATTCTCTGAATAGAGCAGAAATAGAAATCAGAAACAGAAAGGTATCTGTGAATGAACATAATCATCTGAAATCAAACAACACACTTCTAAATAAACATGAGTAAAAGAAGAAATCACAAGAGAAATTAGAACTATCTTAACTGAATGAAATGAAAACACAAGGTATTAAAATGTGTACCAGTAAAGCAATGCACAGAGGGAAGTGTATAGCAATAAATACTTAGGGAAAAAAAAAGACCTCGGTCAATAATCTGACAAAAACATTAACCCAAAGCAAGCAAACAAAAGAAATAATAAAAGTGAGCAGAAACCAATTCAACCAACACCACATCAATAGAGAAAACCAATAATATCAAAATCTGGATCTTTCAAATGATTAATAAAATCCATAGATTTACATGAGAATAATACTGAGATAATAAAATTATTCAGACTAATCAAGAATAAAAAACTGAATATAAATCAGCAACATTAGAAATAAAGGAGGAAATATCACCATGGGTCCCACAGACATTGAAAGGATATTAAGGGAATATTAGGAGTAGCTTCCTGCTAATTAATTTCACAACTTAGAGGATGAGTTCCTTGAAAAATACACAACAACCAAAGCTCACATGAGAAGAAGCAGACAGCATGGATAGCACTGCAGCATTAAAGGAAGAGGATTTGTAGCTGCAGATCTTCCCACAACAAAACTCCAAGTTCAGAGAGCATCACTGCTGAACTCTACCACATATCTGTAGGAAGAGTAATACCAACTCTACACGAACTATTTCAGAAGACAGAAGAGGACGAATTCTTCCCAGCTCACTGCAGGACAGTGTGGCATCAGCATGGGCAGAGACGTATAGATCCACAGAAACAAATCAGTATTCCACATGAACACGAAGCCAACTGATTTTAGACAAAAGTACCAAAGTAATTCAATGGAGAAAACACAGTCTTTTCAATCAGTGGTGCCACAGCATTTGGGTATCTATTGAACATCAGCTCAAAGCTGACGAAACATAAATACTAACTCAACATGGATCATGGACCTACATGTACAAGCTAGAGTACAGGACTTCTAAAAATAAAACAGGAAGAAAATTCTTTGCAATCTTGCAATAGGGAAAGATTTATTCATCGATATACAAAAAGCAAAAACCACAAAAGAAAAAATCTCCCATTGAACAGTAAAACTTTGGCCTTCAAATAACACAGCTTAGAAAATGAGACGACAAGTCATAATGTAAGAGAAAATATTCACAATAAGATACCTGACAACGTCCTGTATCACAAGTAAGTGAGTTCATAATATAGTAAGAACACCCAATATAAAATAAGCAATTAATGCAAACAGACACAACACAAAAGAAGATACACAAATAGCCAATAAGTACATGGCAAGAAACATGCAATGAAAACTCTCACCACCAACACCCACTGGACACCACAGATGAAAACTGTCACCACCAACACCCCAGTGCACAGCACAGATGAAAACTCTCACCACCAACACCCCACTGCACACCACAGATGAAAACTCTCACCACCAACACCCCAGTGCACACCACAGGTGAAAACTGTCACCACCAACACCCCAGTGCACACCACAGGTGAAAACTGTCACCAACACCCCAGTGCACACCACAGGAGAAAACTGTCACCACCAACACCCCAGTGCACACCACAGATGAAAACTCTCACCACCAACACCCCAGTGCACACCACAGGTGAAAACTCTCACCACCAACACCCCAGTGCACACCACAGATGAAAACTCTCACCACCAGCACCCCAGTGCACACCACAGGTGAAAACTCTCACCACCAACACCCCAGTGCACACCACAGGTGAAAACTCTCACCACCAACACCCCAGTGCACACCACAGGTGAAAACTCTCACCACCAGCACCCCACTGCACACCACAGGTGAAAACTCTGAGCAGTGTCATCGCACTGCACACCACCTGTCCTCAGCCACTGTGTGTTGCTCTAAAGGAATCCCTGAGGTTGGGAAAGTTACAAGTGAAAAGGATCTATGGGGCTCACAATTCTGACAACTGGACAAGTTCAAGATTGGGCACTGGGTGAGGGCCTCTGGCTACTTCCACTCCTGGTGGAGAGCGGAGCAAGCTGAGTGTGCAGAAGTCACGGCAAGAATGGAAGCAGGGAGGCTGGGCTCCGTTCACCCACCAGCTCTGGTGAGAACTGGCCAGGACAACTCACATACCCATAAGGGAGGGCATTCACCTCTTCATGAGGCATCTGCCCCTGCCCCTGTGACCCAAACACACCTCCCAGTAGGCCCCACCTCCAACACTGGATCCAATTTCAACAGGATGTTAGGACTGAACAAATGTCCAAACCACAGCACCACCCAGAGTGGCCACACTGAAAATGGCGACCTCCAGGGCTGGCAAGGGCACCCAGCAAACTCAGCTCCCCCTGCTGCTGGGGGACTTAACACAGCACAGCAAGCTCAGCTCCCCCTGCTGCTGGGGGACTTAACACAGCACAGAAAGCTCAGCTCCCCCTGCTGCTGAGGGACTTAACACAGCACAGCAAGCTCAGCTCCCCCTGCTGCTGGGGGACTTAACACAGCACAGCAATCTCAGCTCCCCCTGCTGCTCAGGGGACTTAACACAGCACAGCAAGCTCAGTTCCCCCTGCTGCTGGGGGACTTAGCACAACAAGCTCAGTTCTCAGAACCCTGCTGCTCAGGGGACTTAACACAGCACAGCTACCTTGGAAAACAGCTTGGGCATCTCTTTAAAAGCCACACCAGCCTGATGGCCAGCAATTCAACTTGTAGTTAAGAATCCCCCAACGACAAAATGGAAACATTTGTCCATACAGAGATCCTACAGAAATGCTCACAGCCCCCTTGCTCCTAACAGCCAAAAGCTGGAGGGCACAAAAGCATCCACTGATAAGTGGAAACAGACTGTGGTATGTCCAAAGGCATGCCCACCACCTGGCAATAAAAAGGGGTGTCTCCCCACTCACATGGCACACACTGGGCTGAGGAAGGCGGAAGAGTACATGCTGCCTGGCTTCATGACTGAGACAGAGACATCTGATCTATGAGGGCAAAGAAAGCCATGGGGGTGGGTGGGGATGAGGGCTGAGCTGGGGCTGCACTGGGGCTGGGCCTGGGACTGGGCTGGGGCTGGACTAGAGCTGGGCTGGGCTAGACTGGGCTGGGCTGGGCTGGGCTGGGCTGGGCTAGGCTGGGAAGGGCTAGATTGGACTGGGCTAGACTGGGCTGGGCTGGGCTGGACTAGACAGGGCTGGGTTGGGCTTAGCTGGGCTGGGCTGGGGCTGGGGGTAGGGGCAGGGGTAGGGTTGGGGCTGGTCTGGGCTTGGAGTAAGGGCAGGGGTGGGGCTGGGACTGGGCTGGGGTAGGGGCAGGGGTAGGGTTGGGACTGGGCTGGGGCTGGGGGTCGGGGTAGGGATGGGGCTGAGACTGAGGCTGGGCTGGGCTGGGGGTGGGACGGGGTGAGCGTAGGGTTGGGGATGAGGCTGGGTGGGGTGAGGCTAGGGGTGGGGTTGGGGTAAGGCTGGAGGGTGAGGCTAAGGGCTGGAGCTAGGGCTGGGCTGGGCGCTAACATCACCAGGTCACAGACTTTAAAAGGGTGAAATAACAAACTTTGACATCTGACTATTACCTCAATAAAGAAATAAAATCAGGCTGTGGCACTCACCAAAGGCCCCAGAGCTGGGAAAGGCAGGGCTGGGCCGGTTTATGCCTGGATCTCAAAGGACCTCTCTAGCCCTTTGCCTCAGAGCCCCCAGGGCTGCATGACCCAGCCCACACACAGGCAGGGCCTGCAGACTGCTCGGACATCACACTCCACGGATGACACCACGTGCCCAGAGGAGAAGCTGCAACCCGGAGTGGGGCGGCTGTCAGAGAAGGGGCAGTGTGTGCTGGCTTTTTAAGTTCTTAATATACCTTGGGGACCCTATTTCAAACTCAAAGACAAGGTAAGCAATTAGAGAAGTGCCCCTCAAGGTCAAACTCCAGCGCCCACCTGAGTCGGAGAAGAAGGTACTCACAAAACACTCTCCCCCGCCGGCCCCTCCCCCACCCCACGCCTCCCATGTGTCTGCACATGGCTTCACCCTCTCAGGTGCAGACTCCGACATGGAGGGGGTTCGAGTGGCACAGCAGGGACTGGCAGAGGACAAGGACACTGAGAGTGCCCTCAAGCACCCCCTCCGCAGCCTCCTGCACCCGCCCCCTCAGGCTTGGCCAGGCCGTCTTCTGTGCAGTAACAATCCAGGCCCACATCTCCTGCCAAGGCAAGGGCAAAGGGACTCCTGTTCACAGGAAATGAAGGCTCGTTCTTGAGAGCATGGAGAGGAGTAAGACACAGGCAGTGGTGGGGAGGCCACTCGGGGCTGCGGGCACGTCCCGGGAGAGCCCTGGTGGGGAAGCAGGCTGGCCACCACAGTGGCCCTGGGGGCCGGAGCCCACCCTCCAACCCCAGGCAGACCGCACTCCTGGGGCGCATCTGGGACCAGAGGCGCTGGACACAGGCTGGGACACGAGAGGTAGAAGAGGATGTGAAGCCACCCACCACCTCCCCTGGACCACCTCCCCGTCCACACAACGAGGTCACCCCATCAGTGCCACTCGCTGTCCAGCAGGCTGCACGGAGCTGTCCTGAGGCCCAGGCCTTCTGTGGAGGGCCACGGCTGTGCCTCTCACTTCGCTGCTTCCTAATCATCCCGTTAATTACCCGGTGCTCCACACAGCCACGGGCTGGGCTCACTCAGTGCCCGGCCCTGATGGCACCAGGAAACCCCCAAACCCTGTGAGGAGAGCAGGAGGGCTTCGTCATATAGAAGAAGAGGCAAGTGACCCGCAGCCCGTGACAGCTGAGATCTGTGCTACCCCGACCCAGTCCCTAGCAGCGCCTACAATACGGTCTGACCTCAGGGGCGAGGGCGGGGCGGGGAGTGAGGCGGCTGAGCCACTGCAGCGGCTGCCAGAGAGCAGAGCACCTGTCCTCACACAGAGCAAGGAGGTGGCCCTGGGGCTGGCGATCCCACTGACGGCCAGAGAGGTGCTCCCCCACGGCCCCCAACTGTGCCAAGAGGGAGGGCTGTCGCGCAAACAGTCAAACTGGAGCCTGCTCCTGCAGCAAGGCGGGCTGGCTGGATGCCAGGACTGCCACTGCCTGCGACCTCATCCTGGGGCCGAGCGGGAGGCCGCAGCCCCGTGCTCTAGGGACCCATCCAGTCCCAGGCCATGACCTGTCCAGGCAGCTTCCACAGCAGGATGGAGACCTTATTACCCAGAGCGGGAATCCAGTGCGGGAACCAGGCTGCTGCCCTCCTCTTCCGGCTCTGGCAGCACAGCCCCAAGCAGCAGTCCAGAGGCCTGGGCGCACCCAGCACACCTGCCCAGCACCTGTCCAGCGCCACCACACCAGGAGCTCACACACTGGGCCCGCACTGACCTCTGTGGACCTTCCTGATCCATCAGACACCTGCCTGGCCTCACCACTCCAGGAGCTCACACGCTGGGCCCGCACTGACCTCTGTGGACCTTCCTGACCCACCAGACATCGACAGAGCAGGGCTCTCCCTGGGAAAAGGGTCTCTGCCAGAGCCTCGGCCTCGGGGTCTGCAGAAGGCCTGCTGCAGCTCTGAGCAGACGCTGCCTCCCGGGTCTCAGCCTGCCTACCCCGACACCATGGGTGGCCTCTTCTGGGTGTTGAAAACAGTAACTGAGCAGCAGGTTTCAAAGCACAGCACCGAATCTCAGGTCAGAAAACCAGTTTACTAAGTCACAGCAGCTTTTTCTTTCCTGAGTAGCACAGGACTCAGCAGGAGGAACAGCAGCACGCGTGGCCATGGTCAACGTGGCACAGCTAGAAACACCGGATTCTCAGATTCTCGGCATGCGTAGGTCTACCCCAGGCAGCAACGGCCCATGCCCTTCTCACTACAGCCACGGTCCAGGGTCCCACTGGGTGACGGTGAGCGGGGAGCTCCGTCCCTCCCGTCTGCCCACGCCGTTCCACTCCGCTCTAGGAGGGGTGAGCAAGAGGCCAAGTCCAGAGCCAAGCAGGGAGACAAAATGGGACACAACTGGCTGATGCTCCCCGCGTCCGGAATATACGTTGACCGAATGCACAGACGGGCAGGTGGGTGGACGAGTAGAGTGCCCCAGGCAGAGGATGAACGAACAAGAACATTCCAGATGAGACTGGTGATGGGGGAGGTGGAGGGGAGAGGAGGAGGGGGAGGAGAGCAGGAGAGGAAGGCCCTGTGGAGGAGGAAGCAAGGCCACACAGGCCCCACCTTCCTGCTGGACAGAGTGGCACTCACCTCTGCGCGGCTCCAGCCCGATGCCCTCAGAGGCCAGGGCCTGGCAGGAGAAGGTCTTGGCCACCACCTGCTCCACGGGCGTGAGGGCCAGCGCCTGGGGCTTGCCGGAGCCCAGGCCGGGGCTGTGGGCCGCCTTCCGGAGGTCGCCCAGCTTGCGCCGCACCACGGCCCGCAGGTCCCGCCACTTGTGCTTCAGGTCCACCACGTCGCGGCGGCAGTAGCCCAGCGCGTTCACAGCCTGCAGGATGCGGCTCCACACGCGGTACCTGCGCGTGGGCTCAGCCCTCAGCAGCCCCGTGCCGAACAGCAGCTGGTGGTGCTTGCTCACCTTGGACACCAGCACCTCGGTCTCCTGCGGGCAGAAGTTGGGCTTCCTCTTCTTGGCCCGGGTAGCGCCGGGCCCCACCATCCGGCCACGGGGCCCAGCTGCTGGGTCCTTCCTCAGGCCGGTGGTGGGTGATGAGGTGGGCTCTGGCATCCGGCTGCCTTCAGGGGCGACCCCAGGCCCTGGAAAGGCACCAAAAGGTGGATGTTTAAGGCCCTGGGCCCATGGGGGCTCTGGTGGCAGCTCCCTAGGGCACCTCATCTTTGGTTTCTGTTTCGGGGTGGTCCTGGCCACCACCCCTCCCAGCTGAGTGTCCAGATACCTGGGCCCAAGATCCCCTAACACTGACACTGCCTCACTGGGTGCCGTCAGCAAGCACGCAGCTTCTGGGTCACAGTGCCCCATCTCCAAGACAACACACCCCTAGCCCTGCCTACCCCTGTAGCTACCATAGGGGTGCGGGAGCCGGGCAAGCCAGGTTGCAGCCTTGGGCCCTCTCCAGGGTCTCCTGCCATCAGCCCTGGGCTGTGCTGCTCCTGCGGTCGGCCCTCACCTGTGGACAGCCTTGCCGGCTGGCGTGCTAGAAGGCTCTTGCCTGCCCACAGCACGACTAAGAGCCCCCTGAGCCCCAGCCCCAGCTTCCCCTCCCCCACTTGGGCCGAGGCTGGTGGGGATGCCGTGGCCTGGTCAGCAGCCTCACCCCCTTGCCATCCCGACCTCCACAGCCCTCACCCCACGGGGGAGGAGGGCCACGCTAGCAACAGTGGCAGGGTCTCTGCATCTTTGCTCACATGCGAGCATTGTCATGAGCAAGACCAGCTTCCTGGAGGCAGGGACAGTGCCCAACACCACAGGCTCCCTGGTACAGGTCTGAGCCCCATGGGAGGAGCACTCAAGAGCAGGCCTCTCCCTGGGAGCCTGGCATCCCAGAAGCACCCAGAGGGGGCCTCTCCACCAGGAGGCATGCCCACCAAGACACCCACAGAGGCCACTGCATCTGTTCCTCCCCAAACACGCCAAGCACCCTGCCACCCCTCCCCAGCCCACTACACAAGGACAGTTGAGCTTGGGGGTGAGGGGCCATGTGGCAGGTCCAGAGCCCCCAGCAGGAGCACCCCTGCTCGGTCCTGAGACTACAGGGCCATCCAACTCTGGCCACCACGCGGCTTCCATCCTGCGGCCTGTCTGGGCCGGCTGCACCCTCGGCCCTCCTCAGGGGAAGGCCTGATGGGGGACAGGGGATGCAGGTCCCCAGCCCCCAGCCTCCTCCCTGCAGGAGGCTGCTGACCCCCCCGCTCAGCGCCTGCATCTCTAAGCCGCCTTCCCAGGACCCCTCAGACGCAGCATCTGAGCGAAGTACCTTGCTTCCTGGCCCTCAGGACAATGGGTATGCCCACCGGCCCCAGATCTCCTTCCCTGTCCTTCCCCGAACAGGGGTTCTGCAGCTTGCTGTCCGGCGCCGGGCAGGGGAAATGACGGATTCCATACTCGGTCCAACATCTAGTGCACTCTACGGACAACAAGGGACAGTCACGATTACTCAACTCAGGGCACTCCTGGCAGCGCCCGGCCCCCCAACACACACAGCAGGCACCCAGGACCTGAGACACTCTACTCAGGGCTCCTCCTCCAGGAAGCCCTCCCTGCCTGCTGTATCCTTTGCTAAATGCCAGCAAGGAGTTCAGAACTTTAGATGTTCCAGATTTTTCTCTGAGCCAGTTCTGAAAGGTGACTGCCAAGTAGAATACAACCCTTCGGCCAGGGCCTGCAAGGGTAGCCACAGATTAAACCCTGAACAGCTATTCCCAGTCAGCCACAAAGTACAAAATGGTAAGTGCAGCTCCAGCATTGTTTAAGGCAATTCAAAACCGCGGCACCCTCCACGCTCGCAATCCTACTACTGCGTTTTATACAAGTGCCATTCTGGCCGGGCACAGTGGCTCAGGCCTGTGATGCCAGCACTTTGGGAGACCGAGGCAGGTGAATCATGAGGTCAGGAGTTCAAGACCAGCCTGGCCAAGATGGTGAAACCCTGGCTCTACTAAAAATTAAAAACATTAGCCAGGCGTTGTGGCGGGCGCCTATAGTCCGAGCTACTTGGGAGGCTGAGGCAGAAATCTGCTTGAACCCAGGAGGCGGAGGTTGCAGTGAGCCGAGATCAGGCCACTGCACTTTGGCCTGGGCGACAGAGCAAGACTCTGTCTCAAAAAACAAAACAAAACAAAACAAAAATCCTGCCGTTCCACAGCGTATGGGAGATGAAAAGGCCGTGTGGAGGCAGAGACACGAGCCCCACCCCCCGGCTCCCAGCCCCCACACGGGTTTGGGCCCCACACAGAACACATCGTAATTTTCTCTCATTATTATTTCTATTTGTTGGCAAAACATTTCTGGACTCATTTCACTGAAATTCATTGATCCTCAGATGCGCCTTATAAAAGCATCTTCTCATCTCAGGAACCAAGATGTGTCTTTCCATCCATGGCATCCCCAGAAAGACACAGTGAACACCAGGCTGACGCCTCCAAAGCTGGACCCCACATGCCTGCCTGCAACCTGTTCTCCCAGGACCATCCTGTTAGGTCTCAGGACGCTGCTGGCTTGAAAGCACTCTCCCACCACACCCGCAGCCCCAGGCCGGGAAGTGCTCTCCCACCACACCCATAGCCCCAGGCCGGGAAGTGCTCTCCCACCACAGCCCCAGGCCGGGAAGTGCTCTCCCACCACACCCACAGCCCCAGGCCGGCAAGTGCTCTCCCACCACAGCCCGAGGCCGGGAAGTGCTCTCCCACCACACCCACAGCCCCAGGCCGGGAAGTGCTCTCCCACCACACCCACAGCCCCAGGCCGGGAAGTGCTCTCCCACCACACCCACAGCCCGAGGCCGGCAAGTGCTCTCCCACCACACCTGCAGCCCCAGGCCGGGAAGTGCTCTCCCACCACACCCGCAGCCCCAGGCCGGGAAGTGCTCTCCCACCACACCCACAGCCCCAGGCCGGGAAGTGCTCTCCCACCACACCCACAGCCCCAGGCCGGGAAGTGCTCTCCCACCACACCTGCAGCCCCAGGCCGGGAAGTGCTCTCCCACCACACCCACAGCCCCAG
>NW_022436943.1:65090420-65092778 GCF_009761245.1 Sapajus apella
TCCCACCACACCCACAGCCCCAGGCCGGGAAGTGCTCTCCCACCACAGCCCCCAGGCCAGAAAGTGCTCTCCCACCACACCCACAGCCTCCAGAGCCTGGTCCCCACAGTGGGCCCCAGGGCTGCATCCGGAGCCACATGCGTGAGGCAGCAGCTCTCGTAAAGTTCCTTCGTGCAACCCTAGATAAGTGACCCTAGGGACCGCCCTGGTCAGCTCCCACTCCGTGTCCCTCGAGGGGGCCCTGCAGCCCAGAGTGACAGGGAGGAAGGGACTGCCCCAAAGGCTCTCACGGAACTCCCCAGAGGTGGGAGACGTCCCAAAGGCCCTGGTCCATCCTTCTGCCCCCAGACAGTGCTGCCAGAACCACATAGGCAGAGACAGGCCTGTGGTCACACAGACTCGGGGAAGGGCCTCCAGTGCCCAGCTCACTGTCCTGGACTGTGGCTCACTCACCCTCCAGCTCTGGGCCTGGTGGGGGAAGGGAGAAGCCTGTGGAAGGATGGGAAGGCAGCTGCCCAGCTCATTTCAGGGTGGAGGTTTCTGCGGGGCAGAGAACTGCAGCCCAAATCTGATCAGAGTCAGAAGACAACTCTCTGTGGGGTGCCACCTGGTTCTCCCCAGAACTAAGGCACATCTTGGTTCCAGAGATGTGAAAACTCTCAGCGAGCAGCTGCAGCCTGGAGACAGACACTGCCCTGGGTAAACCAGGCACCCGACAGAGGCCCTGGCCAGGCCCAGAGGGGCCGCTCCTCACAGACGTCTCTCAGCATTTGATGACCTGAGCCTCCAGCACAGCCCCCTCTCCAGCTCCCAGCAGGCCCCGCTCCCCAGGCACCCGCACCACACTCTCTCTGCAGAGACACGCTCTCCAGGCCAGAAACCCTGAACAATGGCCTCTGAGAGGATCCAGGGGATCCACTCAGTGACTGGGCTCAGGCCTCTCCCCAGGCCCCCAGAGAGACCACAGACCCTGCTGTCACTCAAGAATACGCCATCACCGCGCCACGCTGCATCCGCTCAGCCCATCCGGGTCCTGCCCACTGCACACACATTATTCCACACTGTTCCCCATGGCCCTCGAGGGGCCAGGATGCTCTGCCCACCTGAGCCACCTGAATCTAGAACCTGATGGGAACAGGCCTGGGACATGCACTCTTTGCTTTTGAATAGAATAATACACACAGATTACAGAAAACATGTAAATGCAGACAGTTATAAATAAAAAAATTAAAACCTCAACATCCAGAGATAATCATTGTTAGCACCGGGGGTGGGAGGGTGTCTTACACAATCAAACGTTGCATGTGGCTTCCCTTCTTCCATGTACCACGTTCACCATGAGTAGCAGCACGCACGCAGGTCACTCAGGGGTCCCGACGGCGTGATTTCCACGCCCGCATCGCATTCCCTTACAGCTTAAGCTGCGCCGCCGCCATTTCCCGATAGCTAGGTACTTACAGTATGTCTGTGTCAGCACGTGCACAAATCACAGACGGTGAACACCTCCGCCCATGTCTCTGTCTCCTAAGACAGCGTCCAGGAAGAAGTGTGGCTGGACTGAGAGAGAGAACGCTCCCGGCTGCCCGGAAGCTGGCTGCTCCCGGCGCCCCACGCCCACCCTCCCGTGC
Organism: Sapajus apella; assembly: GCF_009761245.1. Lineage (NCBI taxonomy): Eukaryota > Metazoa > Chordata > Mammalia > Primates > Cebidae > Sapajus > Sapajus apella. The sequence goes on from NW_022436943.1 coordinate 65,092,049, forward strand.
ACCCTGCTCCCGCCCAGGCTGGGTCTGGACACTTTCTTTCCCTCCCAGGTCACTGTGCGGCTGAGCCCTGCTGGTGCGCCGACAAGGCATCCACACCTCCCAGCTGTGCATGGAGCTGGCCCTTCTGCATGGAGTGTGGGAGCTTTCTTCCACGTATGTAAGTTCTTTGTGAGTTGACACTCAGTAGCTGGCTTTTTGCTGCCCTTGTCCAGAGGAAGTTACGATGACTCGAGGGCCCTAAGGTGCTGCACGATCAGGGCGGCGGGACCTCAGTGCCGCACAATCAGGGCGGCGGGACCTAGGTGCCGCACGATCAGGGCGCCGGGGCCTCGGTGCCGCACGATCAGGGTGGCGGGGCCTCCGTGCCGCACGATCAGGGCGGCGGGGCCTCCGTGCCGCACGATCAGGGTGCTGGGACCTCGGTGCCGCACGATCAGGGCGGCGGGACCTCGGTGCCGCACGATCAGGGTGCTGGGACCTCGGTGCCGCACGATCAGGGCGGCGGGACCTCGGTGCTGCACGATCAGGGTTGCGGGACCTCGGTGCTGCACGATCAGGGTGCTGGGACCTCCGTGCTGCACGATCGGAGCAGCGGGACCTCGGTGCTGCACGATCGGGGCGGCGGGACCTCGGTGCTGCACGATCGGGGTGCTGGGACCTCGGTGCTGCACGATCAGGGTGGCGGGACCTCGGTGCTGCACAATCAGGGTGGTGGCACCTCGGTGCTGCA
>NW_022436943.1:65092788-65092998 GCF_009761245.1 Sapajus apella
CTGCACAATCAGGGTGCTGGGACCTCCGTGCTGCACAATCAGGGTGGCGGGGCCTCAGTGCTGCACAATCAGGGCGGCGGGACCTCAGTGCTGCACAATCAGGGTGCTGGGACCTCGGTGCTGCACAATCAGGGTGGTGGCACCTCAGTGCTGCACAATCAGAGTGCTGGGACCTCCGTGCTGCACAATCAGGGCGGCGGCACCTCAGTG
>NW_022436943.1:65093008-65094133 GCF_009761245.1 Sapajus apella
GTGCTGCACAATCAGGGCGGCGGCACCTCCGTGCTGCACAATCAGGGTGGCGGCACCTCCGTGCTGCACAATCAGGGCGGCGGGACCTCAGCACGCAGCAGGGACTGGGCAAACACAGCTGACGCTACACCTACGGGGTTTCATCCAGGCCCCACCGTCCCGCTGGAAGGCCTCACCCAATTCTGAGGGCCCTCGAAGGCCCCACCCACACAGAGGGCCGAGAGCTCAGTGGAGCAAAGGAGTGGCTGAGCCCAGCTCACACCCACACCCCAAAAACGGCCGCGGCCGCAGCCTTGACAATTTTCAGCAAACCCAGACAGCACTGGTGCTTTTCTGACAGACGTGAAATCAGGTTTGAAATCACTTTAAAAACACAACCCGCAAGAAAAGCACATTTGCAAATGATGGCGTAAACTTCTAAGTCATTACTAAACAAAATCATAATGGAAAGTTAAAGATATTTAGAACTGAAAAAAAAATTTAAAACACCATATATTTCAAAATATCTGATATTCAACTGAAGAAGTTTCTTGGGAAATTTCTAATTTCAAATGCTTTTATTAAAAATCAATAAAAACTGAATATTAAACATGAATATGGTAAACATTCAATCTGGGAGTCAAAAAATAAAACAGCATCCATGCAAAGAAAGGAGTGAAATGATGAAACTATGAACAGAAATCAATCACAATTTAAAACCGGCATGCACAGAAGGGGTCTAGAAAGCCAGGAGCCGCATCTGCAGAGACCAGCACAACTGCCGACCTCTGTCAATACTGACTATAAAAGAAAACAGAGAAGGCACAAATACAGAATATCAGGAATGAGAACCGGGACATGGTTCAGACGCCATCGCTATGAGAGAGGCAGCAGCCCCCACGGGCCCCCGGCAGCCCTGCCCATGCTTCATGGGTGTTGAGGCATCCATCTGTATGACCTGACCCTGACCTTGCAAAGCTCATGAGCAGCAGGGCGGGCAGGGCTGAGACCAAGACAGGCAGGATGGGTGGACAGGGCAGGGCAGACAGAGCAAGGACCAGGGCGGGCAGGGCGGGAAGGGCCGGGACCAGAGCAGGTGGGGTGGACAGGGCCAGGGTCAAGGCAGGCAGGGTGGACAGGGCCGGG
>NW_022436943.1:65094143-65133702 GCF_009761245.1 Sapajus apella
GTGGACAGGGCTGGGGTCAAGGCAGGCAGGGTGGACAGGGCCGGGAGGAGGACTGGCAGAACCGGGACAAGGGAAGGCCGGTTTCTGCATCTGCATCTTCACCATCACATGAGAGTGCCCCAGTGTCACAATTGATAGTGAAAGGCTACTGTGTACAATTTCATTTCAGTAAGTTGAACCTTTAGATAAAACAGTCAAATTTCCAGCAAAACACAACTTAAGAAAACTGACCCAAGAAGAAACAGAAAGCTTGAATAACATTTCACAACTAGAGGAATTAATCGGTAGTCAGAAAGCTTTAGAGCCACAGAGTTTTACAGCAAGATCCCAGAAACATTCGAGAAATACGTAATCCAGTTCCTCCGCAAACTCACCACGAATAAACCACCATTTCCACTCAACACTGCAGGAGGGGTTCCAGCCAGGAAGAGAAACAAGTAACAGGTGAGAGCATTCGAAAAGGAGCAAAAACTCTGTCATTACGCACAGACACCACCAACTACAGAGAAAGCTCAAAAGATTCCACAGACAAATCATTACAATTAATAAAAAGGGTTTGGCAACACACACCAGTGCACAAAAATCAATTACACCACACATGAAAAGCCTGGTTTCTTCAACAAATACACTTGGAGGGAAATAAACAGAGACAGAAGGAACCCAGAGACAAAGACACACTCGAGGAGGAGCACGGGTCAGCCTCGGGAGGAGCACAGGTCAGCCTCAGGAGGAGCACGGGTCACCAACAGGAGGAGCACGGGTCAGCCTCAGGAGGAGCACGGGTCAGCCTCGGGAGGAGCACGGGTCAACCACGGGAGAAGCACGGGTCAGCCACGGGAGGAACACGGGTCAGCCTCGGGAGAAGCACTGGTCAGCCTCCGGAGCATGGGTCAGCGACAGGAGAAGCAGGGGTCAGCTGCAGGAGGAGCACGGGTCAGCCGTGGGAGAAGCACGGGTCAGCCTCCGGAGCATGGGTCAGTGACAGGAGGAGCACGGGTCAGCTGCGGGAGGAGCACGGGTCAGCCGCGGGAGGAACATGGGTCAGCCTCGGGAGGAGCACAGGTCAGCCTCCGGAGCATGGGTCAGCAACAGGAGAAGCACGGGTCAGCTGTGGCGGGAGCACCGGTCAGCCGTGGGAGGAGCACAGATCAGCCGCGGGAGGGGCATGGGTCAGCCATGGGAGGAACACGGGTCAGCTGCAGGAGGAGCACGGGTCAGCCTCCAGAGCACGGGTCAGCCGCGGGAGGAGCACGAGTCAGCCACAGGAGGAGCACGAGTCAGCCGCGGGAGGAGCACGGGTCAGCCACGGGAGGAGCACAGGAACAGCCTCAGGAGGAGCACAGGTCAGCCTCCGGAACACGGGTGAGCCGCGGGAGGGGCACGGGTCAGCCGCAGGAGGAGCACAGGCCAACATGGGGTCTCTCCAAGGAAGGGCGCAGCTCAACCGCAGCACGGGGTCTCAGGAGGCTCCGGGTTAAACAGCGTCTCTGAAATAGATACTCCCAGAGGCTGGCGGCCACTTCACTGCACAGCGGGTACAGTGACCAAAATGAGCTGTCACGGTGGAAATCTGGTCATGCATAAAAGGAGCTCTTCTCTTTCAGAGACACGCTGAAATATCACCAGATGACATGATCTGCTATCTGGGATTTACTCCAGAATGACACGGCGGGGGCAGCGTGGGCACACGTGCGACCAGACTGGCCACGAGCAGCTGGGGGGGAGCCAAGGGACACCAGGGGCTGCGACGTGACTGTGCCTGCTTTGGTGTGTTTAAAAGTTTCCACATTTAGAAAATTAAAACAGAAAACATTCAAAAATTAAATAAAATGTCTGAACTTTCTTTTTTATTATTATTGTGCTGTAAGTTCTTGGGTACACGGGCAGCACGTGCAGGCTCGTTACACAGGTACGCACGTGCCGTGGTGGTTGGCTGCATCCATCACCCATCACACACATTAGGTGTTTCTCCTAATGTTATCCCTCCCCTATCCCCCCACCCCCCGCTATCCCTCCACTAGCCCCCCACCCCCCAACAGACCCTGGTGTGTGATGTTCCCCTCCCTGTGTCCATGTGTTCTCATTGTTCAAAACCCACTTATGAGTGAGAACATGCGGTGTTTGGTTTTCTGTTCTTGTGTCAGTTTGCTGAGAATGGTGGCTTCTAGCTTCAACCATGTCCCCCATAAAAAAGGGCATGAACTCACCGTTTTTACGGCTGCATACTATTCCACGGTGTATGTGTGCCACATTTTCTTTATTAGGTATTTCTCCTAATGCTATCCCACCTATAGCCCCCCCACCACAGGCCCCAGTGTATGATGTTCCCCTCCTACTTATGAGTGAGAGCATGCGGTGTTTGGGTTTCTGTTCTTGTGTTAGTTCACTAGAATGATTTCCAGTTTCATCCACGTTCCTGCAAAGGACATGATCCCATCCTTTTTATGGCTGTATAGTATTCCATGGCGTACATGTGACACATTTTCTTTATCCAGTCTATCACTGATGGGCATTTGTGTTGGTTCCAAGTCTTTGCTATTGTGAACGGTGCCACAATAAACACAGGTGTGCATGTGTCTTTATAACAGAATGATTTATAACCCTTTGGACATATACCCAGGAATGGGATTGCTGGGTCAAATGGTATTTCTAGTTCTAGATCCTTGAGGACTCGCCACACTGTCTTCCACAATGGCTCGACTAAAAAAGCCAATTGTGTGCACACACCAGCAAGAAGCACTTGGAAAATGTCATATTCAGAATGGTACCACTTACAACAGCAGGAAAAAAAAAGTTTTTACTTTGTTGAAATGAATTTAAAAGATATGGAAGATCTTCAACAGAGAAAGTTATAAGACGTCATTGAAAGACGTTAAAGAAAACTTCATAAATATACAGACATGGGTGCTTGCTCATGGACTGGAAGGCTCAGAACAATAAAGAAGTCACTGCTCCCACGCGGACACAGGGGACGCCAGGCAACCCCAAACTCCAGGGTGCGACAGGTCATCCTAAACCTCATGCTCAACATCAAACGGTCAAACACATCCAACACACCTCTGTAGAAAAAAAAGAGGGGCAATTTGTTCTAAAAAATACTGAGAGTTATAGTAAAGCTATAGAAATGAAGGTGGATTTTGGCACAGGAATAGCAAACTTGACCAGAGAACCCAAATGGAAACTTTAACTATCACAGAGCTGTCACTGCAGGTCTGCAGAAGAATGGCAGATTAAACAGTTCACACAATTTTTTCTTCAAACAGAAAGAAGCAACTTTAGAGCTTCCCCTCCACCGTCATCCCACCTCACACCATAAACAAAAATCACGGGTCAATTAAACATCAAAAACAAAGGGTTCAATCTTCAGAGAGAAGTGAAAGATGACAGCATTATCACCTTGTGACAGAAAGTGCGAGCCCTGAGGGAGTGATGGATAAACCCAAGGCCAACCTGGCTAGGAACTGCTTTGCCGCACACATCCCAGGGGAAGCCACCCGGCCCGGATCGGGCTGTTTGAACCCACTGATGAGGCTTTCCTCTCCAGAACACAGGAGGGAACGCCGCAAACCCATAAGCACAAGACAAACCCAAGGGAAAAACAGGCTCACTGGCAGGAAGACTCAAATGCCCAAAAACATGAAAAGGTGATCCATCCCATTCATTATCAGAGAAACATCCATTCCGAGCAGAGGACAAGCCACACCCACCAGTTCGGCAAGACGTCGCTGTCCAACACCCCTGGGTGCTGACAAGCATGTGGGACGAGGAGGGCTCTGACGGGGCCTGGTCGACTCAGCTGCAAGTGGTCCGGCCCAGGAACGCTACCCCATGGCCTGCGGAGGCCCTGGCACGGGCACAGGCTGTGAGAGACAACACGGGAGCCAGCCTCCGTGCCCCTGAGACACGGAACAGGCGCAGACGCCGTGGGGTGCTCACAGAGCCACCAACGTGGTGCAGCGCGGGAATCAAAGGAGCCACAGCCGCGCACACGTGGAGGCGCTCACAACACGGCGTGGAAAAGCAGCACACCGCAGAGCAACACACATCATCCGAGCCAGGGAAGTGAAACCTGCACAGCTCAGCAGCACGCGGCTCACAGGGACATTCAGACGCACAAGAAAATGACCAAGAAACAGCAAATGCGACAGTTCAGGGCAAGGAGGAAAGAGGCCGGGGGAGGCGCAGGGCCCTGGGGGTCAGGCTCACCACCTCAAAACTGTGAGATCTGAACCTGTATCTGCACCCCACGCACACGTGTGCACGTGAACATGCACACACACATGCACACACACACACACACACATGCACACACTCACGCGCACACACACGTGCACACATACGCACACACACGCACACACGCACACACACGAAGTCTCCTGTCTGCCTAGCATGCCTCAGAACATATTTTTAAACATAAAAAGATCAAGCAGCTGACACGGTGCCCTGCTTAAGGCCACGGAGGCTCCCTTGGCCCATGGAAGGAACCTCCATCCACGCCAGCCCATCCCCCAGGACCCTCTCATTCATCCCGGGCCTGCCTCCTCCAGGGTCCTCCTCTCCTCTTCACTAAGCAGGCCCTCCCCGAGGGCCCTCCCTCACCTCCTTAGTTCATGGAGCCCACCACTCAGGGCCAGCAGTCCAAGAACCTGGGTCATTTCCTCCCTAACACACAAGAAAGAGGATCTCAGAACCACCCCAGTGAGAACACACACCCCCTAAGGGCACAGGACTCACTTGTCTCTCTGCCTCCCGCCCGACCCCCAGAATACCTCCTGGCACACAGCAGACACTGGATCAATGGTCCAGGCAGGAAGGAGAAAAGGGAGGCAGAGGCGGGAGGAGACCAGGGCGGGGCAGCACTCACAGCGGGCAGGAAGGATGGGGGCATCTGGAGGACCTGGCCTTCGAGGCGCTAAGTGGTGATGGCAAGATGAGGAGAGGGCACTTGGTGATGTCAACAATAGCCATCTGCCCCCATGTCCCCCCGGCTGCCATCCTATCCCAGCAGGGCTGAGGCGGGCACCAGGAGCCCTCTTGAGCACAGGCTGCTCTCTCTCTGCAGGGCTGGTGGGGAGACAAACTCAGGGTCCTGGGGGCCGCAAAGGAGCCAGCGAGGGCCCTTCACCCAGCCTCATTCCCTGAACAGGCTGCCCTGGGGACCAGCCCCAGCCAAGAGCCAAGCAGAGCTACGAGGGAGAGGACTCACAGCCCAGCAGAGAAGGGCCCCAGGTGGAGGAAGGCCCTGCTACACAGCTGGCTGAGCCCGAGGCCCGGCCCTGGGAGGACAGACATGAGCAAAGAGCTGGAGCCCCAATGCGGTCCTCTTCCTGCGCCCAGACAGTCCTCATGGCGGCTGTCCTGACTCACTAATGGGCCTGCCCTTGTGAAGGGCCAGATCTGCGGGCCACACTGACGGCAGAGGGGAGAGCGGGGGCAACTGTGGCATTCAGGTGCCATGAGGACCAAAGTGGGGCCAACCTGCAGGGCAGCAGTGGACGAGGTGAAGGGGAAGAGCAGGGGCTCGGTACTCTGAAATATCTAGAAACAGACGCCAGCTTTGCCCTGCACCGGCTACATAGCCCTGGGGTGAGGTTAGCAGCCCCGGGGCCTGTTTCCCCCTCTGCACAGAATGCCTGTCCCACACCACCATTAGGAAGGTCAGGTGAGTCCTCCCTCGCCTCAGCCATTCTCCACCTGCCAGCAGCCTGGTGCTCTGAGCACCAGCTCCATGCCCAGCATGAACTGGGACACCCAGGTCTGCCTGCAGGTGGGGCACAAGCTCCTCCTGCTCCTTTCCAGGGGCCTGAATCGCCTGAGCCCCGCAATCACTCCCCATCTTAGGACAAAGGCAACTTTTCTCAAAAGAACAGAACTGGTTACAGCCATCAGCATGACACAGTGAGGACCCTACCCACTGCCACCCCCCCACCCCCACTGCCAGCTACATCATTACCTAGGGGCTGACAGCCTTGTCTTGAGGGTCCCCCGAAAGGGCCACGGCTCCCCAGGCCACCTCCACCGGTGATGGATCCATATGACATCTTGTTACAGACGTCAGGGCCAGCAGCCTCCGTGCCAAGCTGGAGGAAACAGGAAAACCAGGGGGAGAGGGAGAAGAAACAGGGATGAAAGCTCCAGGTCAGGGTACACAGCGACCTCCGGCCCGCCCCAGCCCCAGGAGGCTGGCTCCACTGCACGCACTCCCTAGGCTTCCCACCAGCCCCCAAACGGCAGCCCCCACAGAGCCCCTTCAAGGTGACCTCTTGGTCCACTGGTCCCTATAGGAACACAGAAACAACCTGAAGAAGGCGTGCCCCAACCCCTCCCAACAGGGACCCCCAGCAAGGAGAGCCCTCTGACGGGCTCTTAAAAACCAACCACCCCCCCGCCAGCCTCCCAGCTGGCTTCTGGGAGCACCGGGCCCCCACTGTGCCCCGACACGCAGGCAGGATGGCATCCGCCGCATGTGAGCCAGGCCCGGGCTGGGCTGAGAACATGGCCCTCCCACAGCCTGCCAGCATCTCCGGCTCCGTCATCCTTAGCCGCACCCCACAGTAGTGGGGCTGGGTCAGGCCCAGGTGGCTCTGCCTTGGCTCAATCCAACCTGCGCAGCTGGGCACATGCCATGGGGCCTCTCTGGGCCTCAGTTTCTTCATCTCTGAGGTAGGGGAAGAAGAGGACCCGTGTCTTCGGCTGCTGTGAGAGGTGACTGGACACACATTAGGGCTGGCGAACAGTAAGCGCCCAACACATAAGTCATGGCACTGGCGCCATCCTGGGCATGGCACGAGCTATCCCTGGCCTGGGGAGCTGGGCATCCTGCCCAAACCTCTCCTTCTGCGGGCTGCAGCTCCAGGGACTCAGAACAAGTGACCAGAGGACAGAAGGCAGCACTCCTGCTCAGACATTGCCAGCGTGTCCTCCCTGTGTGCGGGGTCCCTGTGTGCGGGGTCCCTGTGTGCGGGGTCCCTGTGCGGATGGCTTCTGACCGGCCTATACCCTAATGCTGTCACTATGGAGCCCGCCAGCCAGGCCACACTCAGTTCTAAACGCTGTGGGTGGCGCGGACTCCACCCACACAAACACCTGAAGCAGGGAGGCAGGTTTAAGAGCAAAGTGAGCCTCGCGCCCACTGAGTGCAGCCCAAGTCCCTGGGGCTGGGGGAGGCACGTGGCCCCACGTTCCCTCCCAGCAAGACGACCGGCTGTCCCATCCAGCCCCGCCAGAGCAGGGTGGCAGCAGCACACCATTGAGCCAGTGGGCCCCACTGCCCCACTCAGAACAGTCCGGGACCCAAACAGCTCTGATTGCTGCGGATTGTACCTGCCAACATCGACCGCACTGAAAACTCAAACGGAGCCTTCTGAAAATAGTAAGAGTTCGTTTTGAAATATCTAAGCCATTCCTGTGAACACAGATGACATTTTTGTCAAAGACGGCTGCATTTTCCAAAACGAAACCCCTCCGGGGGACGCGACACTGCCCTACGGTCTCGGGCGGAGAGGAGCCTTCAACACGTAACAGCACAGCAGCCAGCGCTCCCTTCACGCTTGGCATGTGCTGACAGTCACGAAGGTGCTTTGCTCCACACACAGCTCATCCCCACAAGCCTCTAAGCTTGGGGCCACAATGATCCTTATCTTGAAGCTGAGGAAACTGAGGCACAGAGAGGTGAGGTCACTTGCCCAAGGCCACCCAGCTGGTAAGTGGTGGAGGTGGTTTCAGACCCAGGCATCTGGTTCCTGCACCCGTGTTCTCTTTACTGCCCTCAAAGGAACGAGCCCAGATAACAAAGGCTGCATTAACAGCCCCAGGACAGGAACAGAACGCCAAGAAAGGGGCTTTCAGAGAACACAGAGGCGCACCAAGAAGCCAACATGGGGAGCAGCAGCAAAGGGCTCCAGAGAAGGGGCAGGCCAAGCGGGGGCCTCCAGAAACCAGAGCATGATGACATGCGGGGGTGGGGGCGGGCAGAGGAAGTGACCAGCCCTGCACAGGCACCTCTCCGTCCGAGTGAGGGGATTCCAGAAAGGGCAGGAAAGCCAGGGGAAGAGAAGCAGCAGGAACAGCATTCACACCGATCCCAGGCCGGAGCTCATTCAAACTGGATAGGGGCTCCTCACGCCCCGTGAGACCTCAGGGCACCTGGACAGGCAACCAAGTCCCACATCCAGCATCAGAACCCACGGTGACCAGGAGACCCCACAGCTCCAGTGCTGGGAGGAGAACCGGTGTGAGGACCAAGGAGGCCATTTCTGACACCTGGGGGCCCCCAGACCGCCCCTCCATGCATGCTTTCTCAGGGGAAGTACTCAAGGGTGAGCTCTGCCAAAAACCAGGAACCATCTGAGGAGGGAGGAAGGTCTAGACTGCCTGCAACCAGAGGAAGCTGAAGAGCACCCAGGGCAAAAGCTGTGTCCAGGCAAGGAGGGCAACCTGCTGACAATGCTCTGGCAGAACGTTCTAGAGAGACTTCCTCAAGAAGATGAAGGCTGAACCGCTAATGTGAAGGAACGTGAGACCAAGAGAGCTAGAGGATAGCTTCAGGCTAGGCTCCTGAGAAGAACAAAAAACATCAGGCAAACAAAGGCAGTCACAAATTCCAGGGAAAACAAAAGGTTGGGCAGAGACGGAAAATCATCCCGGTTTCCGATGACTAGGCTGATCCTAGCAGCGCACCTGAGAGGGTGACAACACTGTAGCTACACCAGGAGGGGGAGGCAGGAAGTGTGTGCATGCATATGTGCATACATGTGTGGGCATGTGTGTGCATGCATGTGTGAGTATGTACATGTGTGCATATACCTGTGCATGCATATGCATATGTGTGCGTGAGTGTATAAATACATGCCTGCATGTGTGTATGTGTGTGCATGCATGTATGCACATGTGTGCATGTGTTAGTGTGTACATGTGCATGCACGTGTGCGTGCACATGCATGTATACATGTGTGCATGTGTTAGTGTGTACATGCATACATGTATACATGTGTGTGCATGCATGTGTGTACGTGCATGTGTGTGCATGTATGCATGTGTGCGTGCATACATTTGTGCATGTGCATGAATGTGTGTACATATGTGGGGGGGGTGCCTGCATGGGTGTGTGTGTGCTTGTGTGTACCTGTGAGAGAGCAGGTACTTGTGTGTGCAGAGAGACTTGAATCCTCACCTTGCAAGTCAAAAAATAATGCCTAAACATTTAAAAAATCCAGAAGCAATACAGGCCTATTATTTAAAAAAGAGAAACATATCAAAAGAATCTACTAGAAGATGCAGACACTGTGGACTCTGGGGAGGGGGATGGAGAGTGGCTGGGGATGACTGTTTTTCTTAATTAACTTTGCACAACTCATGTAACTCACTCTCTAAACTACATGCACGTACAATCTTAAAGTATTAAAGCTGCATTTGTAAAACTGCAATGAAACATCATCTAGAAAGACGTGTCTGGAAACCAAGAGGAGGGCTGCCGGGGGGTTGTGCCTTCAGCAGACAAGAGCCAGGTGGGCACCCAGGGCTCTCCTCAGATCCCTGGGTGGTGGCCCCAGAGCACCTACCTTTGTCCCACGTGGCCCAGGGAGGTACAGCTGATGCCGGACACGGACCAGTTCTACAGACACACCCCTCATGCCCCAGTGCCACCGTGCCAGCAGGCAGGCCTGTTCTGGCCACAGGACGTGAACTTCCATGGAGGAGCCAGCACTAACTGTCCAGGGCGAGGGTTCCTGCAGAGGCTTTCAGAGAACTTGGGAGGGGCGCTAGAACCCCAGGTCGGGGTCCACCAGTCCCAGGGAAGCGGCTCAAGGGACCCTGAGCACAGGGCACTACTTGCCATCCCCTAGAATGACGGTGAGGCACTGAGGGGGTCAGCCAGGCCTGACGCGACTTGTGTTTGGGGGGCTCCCTCTGCTTCAGGATGGACAGCAGGCTGCTGGGGACATGTGCGGGGCTGGCAGGGCAGTGAGCAGACGGTGGCAGAGCCAGGACCCAGGGAGGGAGGGAGGGAGGGGCTGGCATGGAACCCCGACAGAGTCAAGGACAAGTCCCAAGTTCTGGCCCAGAAGGCAAGCAGACTGTGCTCTGACTTCCTCATACCAGAAAGGGAGGGGAGCCGTGTGCAGGGATGAGCCCAGAGGGCCTCCTACAGGCTGGCAGACACCCCAAGCCCTGGAGGTAGGGCTGGACGCAGAAGGAGAGTCCACTGCGCAGGAACAGGTGTAAGGATGAGACCACTCAGGGAGAGGAGCCACCACGCAGAGAAGAGGGCCCCGCAGACAACACGGGAGATGGGGCAAGCTGGGGTGATGTTAGCCAGAGGCCACATCTGCCACTCTGCCACGGCAGAGCCCCCACGAGAGGAGGGAGCAGCCACCAGCCATCACTGCAGGGAGCAGTGGGGTCTCAGGGTTTCAAGACAGGGAGCACAGGAAGCTTGACGAGGGCCCAGGAGAGGCAGGAGAACTCACGGGAGGAGGGAAGGGATTCAAGTCTGAAAGAGCTCAGCTGAGACAAAGCTGGGGCCCCTGGGAGGACAGGAAGGCTGCCCAACTCCCCTCTGCTCTGGCCGGGCACGCGGAGGAGATTGAAGACTCAGCAGCCCCACCGCCGTCAAGGAGACCACCTGAGCGGACTCGCGATCTCATTTCGCCACACACAGGAGCATGACACACCCGTTTGTTCAGCAGACTCAGAGAAGAAGGCCAACCTCAGGCAGGGCCACCGAGTCACCGCAGGCAGAGGAGGCTGGTCTGGGAACACAAAACGGCAGTGCACATCTTCAGCCTACTCACGGGCCCACCCAGCCAGCCACTCTGGGCCCCTGGGGACACCTGGAATCCAGTGGGTGCAAACTTCCCATGGCTGGGAGACCACACGGGGCCACAGGGCACTGAGCTGTACCAACCCCAATCCCCCAGGTACCCCACGTTTCCACTGCCCTCCAGTGTCCACCTCAACCCCCGGCCTGCCCCAGCCACAGTGGCCCCATGCCCACACGGGCACCCAAGGTCTCTGCGCGCCGGGCCCTGTCTTGCCCCAGCCTCAGCTCTTGCTGTACCCCCGCCCCATGCCTCGCTCTCTGGGGCCTCTGCCTGGCGCACCCATGCTGCCTCCCACCTCCTTGCCTTCGCACAGGCTGTGCCTCAGCTTCCCCATGCTGCTCCTGCTCCTCCACCCTGCAGCCAGCTCACGCCCCACTTCTCAACCCAGCGTCCTACCAGGCCAGCCAGGGGCTCCCATCCTGACCTTCTTGCCCACACCCGACCTCTGAGCCCGATGCTGACCACACACGAGGCCAAGCAGCGCCATGCTCCGTAAGACGTTGAACCCCACCTGTGCCTGCCCTGGGGGGGCTGCACGCCTGCTGGAGCCGCCCTCACCCGGTGCTGGCCCAGTCCAGTGCGTCGTCACCCCAGCCCTGCCCTGACGCAGCATGTCCCAGCAGGCCAAATCAGAAACCCTGTCTCCTGCCCCCAACCAAGGATCCCCACAGGATCGGCCCACCCTTCACTGAGGGGGCAAAGAACAAGAAGTCCACGTGCTGAGCCGGTGTCCTTGGGAGCTCGGCATTGCCCACATCACTGGACGCCACACAAGTCCATGAGGAGGTGCTCTCATGCATTCTGTTCTTCGGGGAGCTGGGGAAATCCCCAGGAGAGAATGTGACTGGCCCCAGGCCACCCGGAGACCACCTGTCTCACCTGCATCTGCTAGGCAGGCCTGGCCAGGGGCCTCACCCGTGTAAGCAGTACTGATCGTCCCGACACAGTGAGACAGGGGTTATAACCCCAAACAGGAGGAGGATACTAAGGTCTGGGGTCAGCCAGCCACCAGTGCAGGGCATGGAACACCCCAGAAGGCGTCAGACCCCCTGGGCGCAGCATGCCACTCCTGTTCCAGCAGGAGCACACTGCCAACCACGGCTGGCACGGCTGCCCTGGCTGCCCTGCCAGGAGGACGGGTCAGTGCCCAGGCATGCTGGCTCACTTGGTGGGACTTCACCCGAACACCACAAGATTCCCCCAGAAGTGAGCTGGGGGCAGGGACGGGCTGTGGCGCAGGAGCCAGGAAGGCAGCCGGGCACTGTGGGGCGCAGCCTCGGAGGCCTGAGCACAGCCAGAGGGAGCCAGGCCTTCCCAACCAAAGCGCTCTGCTGAGTCCAGGACACGGGGGCACCCCCCAAGGCCTCCAGGAGAAGGCAGGCCAGCATCAGGAACTGCACTGGGCAAGGGAACCCAGTCAGGGCCAGCGCTCAGAGGAGGGAGGGCTGGGTAGCCAGGGGCATGGCCAGGAGGGGATGTGGCAGAGGACAGAGACGAGGCATGAGGAGGACATGGAGCCCCTCGGGGGAGCGTGGCAAGGGCAGAGAGGGCAATGCCTGCGCCAGATGCACCTGGGGGGCTGGACGATGGCCACAGAAGCCACTCGAGGCCCAGTTGGGCGGAAGCTGGCAGCCAGGCCAGGCCGGAGGGGTGGGCAGAAGCTGACAGGCTGTTTTGCCCAAGAATGGCCCAAGTCCCAGGGCTGCCTGAATGAGGCCGGACGGAGGTCAGGGACAATGACCCGCTGGCTCCCGAGGAGGCTTCCTACCGAGCCGCTTCCGTGCCCGCCAAGGCCAGCCATGGCCCCTCCGGCCTCGTGCCCCTCAGGCTGGCGCCAGCTTTCCCCAGGGCCCCCGGCCCCTGCCAGCCTGAAGGGAGCCATCTGTCCTTGCACTGCCCAGATCCCGTTTGCAGGGCGCCAGGGGAAGTGGGGGTGCCAGGGAACACCCACCTCAGTCAGGCGTGCCACCACCCCGGCAACTCAGCCTGCCCCCAGGACAAAGCGTCCAGGCCCAGGAGGAGGGGAGGCCAGGCAGCAGGCCACACCAACTGCCTGCCAGGCTCCCAGTCCCAACTCTGGGGCTGGGCCCCCAACTCCTAGGCTGTGGGTCCAGTGCGTGGGTCTCAAGCCCTTCAGTCAGGCTCCCGGACAGGGCCTCTGAAGCAGGGGGCTGGGCCCCACACAGGCGGAGAACACCCAGGCAGATGGGAACAGGGTCCCCAGGCTGGGCCCCTCGGCCTGGATAGAGAGCGGTCGCACATGGGTGGGCCGCACACACGGCACATCAGCTCTGCCGCTGGGGGCTTCCTCACCTGTAAACACACAGCAGCCCTTCCCTCAGCTTTGGACGCGCATTCTGTGACCTCTGACCCAGGCACCGTGGTGGGGACACAGCAGCTCTGGACAGGTCTGACCTGCTCTCAGGGACTCTGAGCTCCGGATAGGGAAGGGCAGGAATGCAGCACCATGCTCGCTCCGTGGGGGAGGAAACGACTGGCATGGCTGGCTGGACGCGCCCAGTCAGTTAGGGCACAGGAGGCCCCTGAGGGCTGGGGCTAGAGGACGCAGATGCAGGAACAGGCTCCTCCGGCGAGGCAGGGCTGAGCCGCCCACGGGGACACACAGCCCCAGAGGTGATGGCAGGAAGCGGCGCTGCCTCCCGGGAGCCAGGGCACACACCCGGACCAGGGGCCAGGGCACGGGCGACCTGTGGCCTCCACAGTGCCCACCTGCGGACCCAGTGCAGGGGAGTGAGTCCTGGGGCAGGCTCTGGCCCCAGGTGGGCTGCTCATGAGTGGGCTCTTCGGGAACAACGCAGTGACAGGGGTGGGGCTGAACCTGCTCAGGGGGAGCGGAGGCTCGGACTTGCCCTTGCACAGTGGCTGCATGCTGCTTTCACACTCCCTAACTGAGCCTCAGACCACCTCCACCGCCGGCTGGAAAAGACAGAGGCACTGTCAGTTCACAACCGGGTCGGGGGCGCCGCAAACAGGGAGCACAGGCCCAGGCCAGCAGCCAGCCCCCACTGCCCACTGCAGACCACTGAGAGACCTCGGCCACGCCCCAGCACAGGAGAGACAGGCCGCACCCCGCAACACACATCTCTGCTCCCCAAAGCCTGCCCTGTGGGGAAAACCATTTTCTACGGCAAAATGAAACTGCAAAGTTCAAGAGGAGAAAGTGAGTGAGGACGAGGCACCCCATCGCCTGCAGCAGGGGCGCCCGCTGTGCAGAGCGCATGCCCACAGGAACCTCCGTGGGGGCCCACGCTGCAGCCCCCCGCTGGGCGCCCAGCTTCCACCACGCCCCTAACACAGCCTCTCCGCAGGCAGGAATCAAGAGCAGTACGGGAAGGGGCAGTCCCAGGAAAAGTCAGCACCAGGACCCCGAGGAGCTGTGGCCTCAGGGTTTGCTGCTGGCGCTGTCCTCACCGTGAATCAGCCGACTCCCTTATTCGCCCTCAACAGACCCATGTTGACAACAGTGGGTCACCTGCCTGCCCTGGACACACTCGGCCTCTTTAGACTTCTTTGGACAATCCCTCAAAGCATTCGGTGTAAAGCAGAGAACACAGCCTGAGTCCCCTTTCTGCTGTTGTAATGGAACTCCACACAGAGGGGGGTTTATAAAGAAGAGATTTCCTTGGCTCATGGCTCTGGGGACCAAGCAGTCCAAGATGGAGGACGCTGGGGGTGGCGAGAGCCTCTTAATACAATGATGACTGGATTTCAATGAGCTTTGGACATTCACACCACAACACAGTCCCAGGAGCAGAAGGCCCGGCAAAGTCCCAGCTCAACCACTGGCCTGCTGTGTCCCAGCAAGTCCTGGCCCTTGAATCTGTTTCCTCATCTGTAAAATCGGACCACGAAGGGAAACTCAGAGGGTGGGATGAAGACCAGTGAGATGAAATATGTGAGCCGCTCTTAGGTCCCAGGCAGGAGCTCAAAGCCCCACTTCCAAGTCCCTGGCCCCTCTGGTCCCTGGCCCCACCATAACACACAGACATCTGGAAGGGTTCCTGGTCCCCCAGAAGCCCACAACCACCATGCTGTGCTCAAAGAGGCCAGCATTCAAGCTACCAGCAAGGAAGAGGACCTTGCTGCCATGTCCCCTGTGGCTGTGTAAGGGCCCGCAGCTCCCTGTGTGCTGGTATCTGCCAGGGCTGGCCCTGCAGGGAGAGCCAGCCCAAGACCACACCGCCCAGAGGAAACAGCAGGGCCTGGTAAGGAGGCAGGGAGCCTCTGGGTCCTGTTCCTGGTTCCTCCAGCTCAGTGCAGAGGCTGCTGGCCCGCCCTCGGTAAGAAAATGTTGTACAGATCCATCACCAGTGGAGGTGGCCTGGGGAGACGTGGCCCTTTTGGTGGGAACCAGGGAGGAGAGGGACAAGAGGTGGGGGTTAAAGCTCCATTCAGGGTGCACAGGGGCCTTGTGCCCCTCCCCAGCCCCATGAGCCTGGCTCTCCTGCACCCATTCCCTAGGCCACCCCAGGCTTCTCACCAGCCCCCAAACAGCAGCTGCCAGAGCCCCTTCAAGGTGGCCTCTTGGTCCACTGGTCCCTGCAGGAACAAGGAAACACAGCCTAATGACGGTGTTGCCAGGGAATACTGAGCTGCCCAGGCTGCCACCCACCCCGAGGGCCAGGCACACCACGTGCCAGTCCCCACAGGAACCTTCAAGCTGCAACGGATGCCCCCTGCCCACGGAATCCACAAAAATGGCACCCGCCCATAAATATGCCCTCAGGGTGCTCTGAAGCCAACTGACCCAGAGATCTCAGGGCAAAGACGGGGCTGCCTGGCAGGCAGTGCCCCGTGTCTTCACACCTGCTCACGAGACTGCAGTCTCACATGGAGATGGGAAGGACCTGTCCAGGAGTCACAGGGTACGATGGAGGATGACAGGCAGCACAGCTCCAGGTGAGGAAGAAGAGTCACCTGTACCAGGAATTCTCTCATCTAATTGAAACCCCAATTTTTTTTTTTTTTTGAGACGGAGTTTCGCTCTTGTTACCCAGGCTGGAGTGCAATGGCTCGATCTCGGCTCACCGCAACCTCCACCTCCTGGGTTCAGGCAATTCTCCTGCCTCAGCCTCCTGAGTAGCTGGGATTACAGGCACGCACCACCATGCCCAGCTAATTTTTTGTATTTTTAGTAGAGACGGGGTTTCACCATGTTGACCAGGATGGTCTCGATCTCTTGACCTCGTGATCCACCCGCCTCGGCCTCCCAAAGTGCTGGGATTACAGGCGTGAGCCACCGCGCCCGGCGAAACCCCAATTTTTAAAATGAGAAAACAAAACCGGGGAGGGGAAATCATTGATCAAGGTCACAGGGACAGAGCGGATCTGCAATAAGGAACCTAGCTCCCCACAGCTGCCATGCCTTCCCCTGCCCCAGCTCCCACTCGACGCCCTCCCTGCGCCGGCACTAAGGTCTCAGCTCTGCCCGCTGTACCATGAGCTACAGAGGAAGAGGAGCACATCCTCACCATCCCACCCCCCCACGCTAAGCACTCCCGCACTCACTCACCGAACAGTGGTACTCCATTAGAACTTGGAAGAGTCGGCATGAATTCATAGTTTTTAAGATGCACAGAGAAATACAGATATAGATGTGTGTGGGTATATATAATCACACAGGCACACTCATCTACATAGCTGAGTGTGGACATGACAGACAGCTACTCCCTAGCTCTGTCCACTGAGAGAGCTGAGACACTACACACCCCCATAGCACCGGGCACGCCCAGCACAGAGCTCTTGCCTCCTAAATACCAGGCTTCACTGAACGGAAGTCAGAGACGTTAGGATGCCTTAGAGAAATGGCTGATTCCAGGGCTACAGCCCGGAAAGTAAAAGATGAGAGTCTGGAGCATGGAGCATGCTGTCCTGCAAAAGAGAAAGTGCTGGAATAAAGGTGGGGGCATCTCAGAACGACGCGAGGACCAGCGTGCAAAGGCTGGCCCTGGCCAAGTCTGGACAATCTGAGTCTGCAAATAAATAATGATAAGAATTGCATAACTCACTGAATAAAATAAAAATCCATGAGCCCACACTGCTATAGATGAATAAATTTTAAAAAAACAAAACAAAAAACAAGAAGAGCTCTTCTTCAGAGTAGAAAGCCAGTTGACAACTGCAGAAGGAATGGTGGAACCAGCGGCCATCACAACGATCATTCATTCTGGTAAGAATACCCAACAGATGTTAAAGCTAGTGGGTAAAAGTTTGATGAATAACAGGATATTTACATAATCTCAAAGGATCTTCCCTGAGATGCTTATAAATTGAAAATGTAAGCAAATAACTTTACATAAGAGAAGGCTGGTAGGCATCGCCTTAGTCAAATGATCTCAGCCAGCATCGCCAGCCCTGGGACAAACCAGAGCCACGTACCCCCCTGACACGACACAGAGAAGCAGCACGATGTCACTTCTGTGGTCTTCCTGCCCAAAGTGGATGACTGAGAAACCTCAGAAACACCCAAACCAAGGAGAAGAACTCACCAGCAACCTTCAAAAATGGCTGTGTCATCAGGGACAGACTGCAGGGCCATTCTAAAGAAAAGGAGGCTAAAGAGACAAGCACATGACCCGGGATCTCATGCTACTAACAAGAACATTTTTCTAAAAAGAACGCAGTTCACAAGGTCTGTCCCAGGACAGGAACGCACCCTTTAGAATGGACAAGGCTACTGTATCCACGTCAATGCCCCGATCTTGATCACCGTGCAGCAGCTACGCACGTTGTGTATTTGGGGATCAAGGGGCATCACGTCTGCAACTCACTACCAAGTAGTCCTAAGAAAAACCACACAGGCGTGCGCGCGCGCACACACACACACACACACACACAGAGAGAGAGAGAGAGAGAGAGAGAGAGAGACAGAGAGCGAAAGAAACAATAAACCAAATGAGGGACACGTTAACATAAGAGAAATTAAGAACATATAAATGAGTGAGGGGACCACCATGTTCACCGACAGGAGCGCTCAATACTGCGCAGCTGCAGCAGCTCATGGTTTTGCAGAGGAATATGGCCAAACATTTCCAAGGTGCCACCAACTGGCCCAGGGCACTGGACATTTGCTTGCTTTTATGAAGCTTGTATAACCATGCCACCAAAACCTAATAAACCTCCCCTGAAAACAGGAAAATGAAAAACTTATAAATGAATATGTTATAAACAATGATGCAAAAACACTAAATGAAACACTGATCAGTAACATCCAAAACCCCCTCTGCTTGCTTTTCCCTGGAATGCAAGGCTAGCTCAACGTGAGGAGGCTCATCAGTGTCTGCACCATGTTAACCTGAGGGGAGAAGCTGGTGAGCTTCTCTACAGATTCAAAACAGCATCAACAGAGTTCAACACTCACTCCTGGTGAAAACACAAGAGGCTGTCTTAGAAGAATAAAATAAAGAGCCTTTCATCCTAAACGAGGATCTTATTTAGTAACAAAAAAGCACGAGGAGCCATTCCCAAAGGGCAAGAAGAAAACGAAGGTGCCGGCTGCCTCTAGTCCTGCTCCCCACTGTTCCGACGCTGTCAGCCAATGCAGTTAAACAGGAGATCAGCAAGACATTTAAATTAAAAAAAAAAAAAAAACCAGAAATGAAACAAAATTCCCTCTCCTTGTAAATGATATGACAGTATACTTGGAAAACCCTAGCAAAACAATGTTAAAATCTGAACAACAAAAGACTTGGTAAAGAATCAGGATATAAAATTAACATCCAGAAATCCACAGCCTTCACACATACAGAAATCAGTCTGAGGCTATCATGGTAGGAAAAAACCCATTGACAAAGCAACAAAGAATATAGAATACCTAGGAACAAATTTAACATGAAATGGGAAAAACCTCTACAAGGGGCCTTAAAGTATGTCAAAGTTCACAAAACTAGAACTGATCAAATAGAAAGACTTCCCTTGTTCTTGAATGGGATGACTGTATCATAAAGATGTCAGCTTCCCTGTCGCAATAAAAACACTAACACGCGTTTTTACGGAGCTAGACGAGTTGGCAGGGCAGTTCGTATAGGAAAACAAAGACATAAGAAGAACTGAGAAAATACTCAATAAAAAGGGCTCGCCCTTGCGGACTTTTAAAATCCTGGAGAATGAAGTCCTGATACACGCACACTACAATAGGGATGGATCTTGAAAGCACTGTGCTAGGTGAAAGAAGCCAGACACAAAAGACCACATGTGTGATTCCACTTTCACGCACGGTCCCTGAGACACAAACCCGCAGAAAGAGAAAGCAGATAGATGGGTGCGGGGTGGGGTGAGGGGACCTGGGGAGTGACTGCTAATATATGTGGGCTTTCTTTTCACAGTGATGGAAATATTCTGGCATTTGATAGTAATGAATGTACAACACTGTAAATAGACAAAAATTCACTGAATTGTACACTTCAAAAGGGTGAACTTTGGGATATGTGAATTGCATTGCTATTATAAAAATGCAAGAAAGCCTCTAAAATTAAAACTGTGCATGAAAATATAAATAGACCAACGGATAAGGAAGAAAGTCTAAAAATAGGCCCACGTACATATGGAAATTTAGTATATGATGAATGCGGCATCACAAATCAAAGGACTTTTTCATTAACGGTGCTGAGACATCTGCTCAGCCATTTGGGAAAAAAAATGGGTTCATACCTCACATAATAAAAAGAATACACTCCAAATGGATCATGGCAGTCAATATAAAAAAGATAAAACAATGAAAGCAAGTACAAAAAAAAGAATTCCTCTTTAACCTCTATGCAGGGAAAAGTTTCCCAAGTAAGACTCAAAATCAAGATACTATAAACTTCTGCATGGAAAAAAAAAAAAAAAACACCCTAAGCAAAACAGAAGACAACAGGCAAGCAGAGAGAAAACACGGGCGAGACACGCCAGAGACAGAGGGTTAGGGTCACCCTTAACATACAGAGCTCGAAACGGGCAAAAGACACAAACAGAAAACTGACACACACAGGATGTAAAACTGGTGCTGAAACATATGAAAAGAGTGTTCTAGCTGACTCATAACTAGGCAGTTTACACTGGCTCGGAGACTTCCCCTTCTGCCTGTGACGGAGGGAGCTGGAAGGAGTGCTGCCCTAACCGAACGATGAGAAAAGGCCACAAAACTTAGACTCATCCGACACCTGAAGCATCAGGGCCAGGGAGTAGCCTAAAACCTAAAGAAAGACAGAGTCTCGGGAGAGAGGATGGGAGCACTGGCCTCCATAGCAGAGAAAGGACGGGGACCCCGGGGGCCACACAGGCAGGCAAGAATAATTCAGCCACCTACAGCCACATCCACTCACAAGCCCTTCTCCGTGGACCCATCGGCAGCTCAAGAGAAAGACTAGCCCAGGATAAGGCAGGACACCAGGGGTGCAGGTGCCAGCACAGAGGCGGGCAGCCCTGCAGCTGAAAAGCAGGAATCCCCTCTCCCCTGAGGAATAAGAGGCCAAGCCTATGGGCTAACAGCAGCAAGGGCTGAGCCCTGTGGCCCCAGGTGATCTGTCAACACCCACAGTGGCTAAGGAAGGGTAAAAACACACTTTACGGCAGAGCGTGGTGGCTCACGCCTGCAATCCCAGCACTTTGGGAGGCCGAGGCAGGTGGATCACCTGAGTTCAGGAGTTCAAGACCAGCCTGGCAAACATAGTGAAACTCTGTCTCTACTAAAAATACAAAAATTAGCCAGTTGTGATGGTACGTGCCTGTAATCCCAGCTACTCGGAAAGCTGGGGCAGGAGAATCGCTGGGACTTGGGAGGTGGAGGTTACAGTGAACCGACACTGTGCTACACATTCCAGCCTGGGCAACAGAGTGAAACTCTGTTAAAAAACAAAACAAAACAAAACAAAACTATGTTCCTGGAAAAGGGGCAGGACACTTCCCGGGCCCACTGCAGGAGTGCAGGAAAGGCAGAAAACACTCTCCTCTAAAGAGCAGCAGAGGATTCAAGCAGAGTTTGACTGCTGCAGGGAGAGGGAAGGGTCACTACAAAAGCCCCACTCCCCAGACCAGGCCTGCCTGAGACCGAGGCTGCCACGGGACAACCCCACAGCTCCCGGGCTCCCAACAGCTAGGAGATGAACCTACTGCTGCAGGACGGGCAAGAATATGGGGAGAGACCGCCTCTGCATCCACAGCATGGGCACAGGAGGAAGACAGTGCTGTGGGGTAGGGCAGGAACACCCACCCCACCCTAAACACAAAGTAACTGGAGCAATCTGCAGCTGGGTCATACACTGAGGGTAAACACTGCAGCAACAAAACCCAAAGCCAGGCCAACCTCTGACCAGGTGGACCCAACCCCCGCAAAAACGGCCTAGCATAAGGGACATGGATTTCTCAGCATAAATACAGCTAGTGCTCAACTTATGACCACGGTCGGAACTGCGGACCGGTCGTGACACGATTTGGTCGTAAGTTGAGTAGGCTATATGTACAGTTGAAATGGTGCACACGGAGATGGTAGTGCTGCCGGAAGCTGGTCCGCACTGTCGTACGCCCAGCTGGGCAACGTTTGCGCTGCCAGACGCGGAGCAGTCGTGGCTAGCGATTGTGGTCGTAAAGTCGAATGGTCGTAAGTTGCATAGGTGGTAAGTCGATCAATACCTGTATTACTTATCTCAGTCTGAAGTCCTATGTCTGAAGTCAAAATCAATCAAATCAATCAAAAAGCACGTACAAGAACATCAGAAAAAGCAAACCACTGTCAAGTAACAAGACAATCAGCAGAGCCAGACTCAAGAGAGGTCAGAACATCAGGGAATGTAAAATAAATGACTTACATGTGAAAGACCCCAGAAAAGATGGACAGAATTCACAGGCAGCGGGGAAGCTCAGCAGAGAAATGGAAGCTAACAGAGGGTCACAGGGAAACGCAACATTAGAAACACGAGGCAGGAATGGAGAAGGCTGACGGAGCTCGTCCACAACTGAACACCACCAGGAGGGAAGAGCCAGGGAGCCTGCAATCACCCAGAGACAAGTGAAAAAGAAAAACAGAAGGCCAGCACCAACCAGACGTTACCAAACGTTCTAGCAAATGTCTAACTGGAATCCCAGAAGGTGAAGAGGGAGAGAGCAATGGCAGAGAATTTTCCAGAAAGAATAAAGGCATTCGTTCTAGAAGGAATGTGTCTTCCAAGGCTGGAATCCTTACCCCCAACCTGACAGTGTTAGGAGGTGGGTCCTTTAGGAGGTGATGAGATCATGGAGGGGGAGCTCTCACTGGATCGGTGCCCTTATAAATAAGACCCTGGAAAGACCCTTCTCCCTTCCAGCACGTGAGGACACAGATAGACAGCTCCATGTATGAACCAGGACACAGGCCTTCACAGGACACCAAATTGGCTGACCTTACGGCCTTCAGAACTGTGAGAAACACATTTCTGTTGCCTATGGTATTTCTGTTACAGCAGCCTGAACAAACTAAGACAGTAGCATCCCACAGACCCAAAAAGCTCAGAGAGGCCAGGCACAGTAGCTCATACCTGTAAACGCAGCACTTCGGAAGGCCAAGGCAGGAAGATCATTTGAGGCCAGAAGTTCAAGACTCCTCTACAAAAACATGAATTTAAAAATTTGTTGGGCACAATGACATGTGCCCTGCTACTCGGCAGGCTGAGGTGGAAGGATCACTTGAGCCCAAAAGTTTGAGATTACAGTAAGCCAAGCACCACTGCACTCCCGCCTGGGTGACAGAGTGAGATCCTGTCTCAAAAACAACAGCAACGAAAAAACCCAGCTCAGAGGATACTAAGCAAAATAAATACTAAATAAAAAAGAAGACAGAAAAACACATAGAAATATCATACTCAACCTGATGAAAACCAAAGATTAAAAAATCCTGAAGCTGCCAAACAAAGAATACAAATTGCATGCAAAGAAATGAAGAAAAGAATCACAGCTGACTTTCCCTCAGAAACCACACAAGCCAGAAGACAATGGAGTGACATCTTCAAACGCTGCTGACCTAAGTACCTTTGGAAAACAGCGTTTTGACTGGAAATGTCAGACTAAAGCAAAAGGAACTGCATAAACACACTCCACTTTCAGTTGACAAAGTTGCTTCTCACAGGCACAGCAGGACATCACTACAGATCCTACAGACGTTCAAAGAATAATGAGGGAAGGTTACTAACAGCTTTATGCCCATAAATTCAACAACGTAGATGAAATCAACAAATTCCTTGAAGGACACAAACCTAAACAGTCTTGTATCTATTAAATACATTGAATTGGTAGTTAAAAACTTTCCATTAACCAAAACCCCAGGCCTAGAGGCTTCAGAGTAAATTCGATCAAACATTTAAACAAGTCATACCAAATACACAAACTCTTCCATGAAAGGAAAAAAAAAACCTGCAGGAACCAAAGTCAGGTCAGCAGCTGCCAGGGTCTAGGAGTGGGAGTGGGGATGGACTGCGAGGGGGCAGGAGAAGACATTGTGGATGGCAGAATGTCCTCTACCTTGATAGAGGTAGATGGTACTGCACAACTGTATAAATTTATCAAAATTCACTGCACACTTAAAAGAGCCAATTTTACTGTATATACATGACACTTCAATAAGCCTGACATCACAAAACAACCAGGCCACACTCATTAACGATGACAGCTACGACTCAGTCACCCCTGCGAGGAGGTCCTGGGCTGGAGAGGTGCCCTGTGGGTGTTGGAGACGCTCTGTTTCTGGTTCAAGGTGGTGGTTCTGGGGTGGACACACCTATAACCATTTGTCAGGCTGTATACTTAAGATATGTGTCTCTCACCATATGTGAGCTAAACCCCAACTCTAAAATAAAGAGTACGAATACAAAGTTTTTAGCCTAAGCCGAGGGCTGGCAAACAACAGCCCACAGGCGCTCCGCCGGCATCTGCAGTAAAGCTTCACTGGCATGCAGCCACGCCCATTCATCCATGAGTTGTGTATGGGCTGCTTTTGTACCCTGGGGCAGAGCTGGGTACCGCAACAGACACTCTAAAGCCTGTGAACATCAACATATTTACAGTCTGGCCCTTTCCAGGAAACGTGAGGCGATCCTGGTCTAAGCAAGCGGGAGCACAGGGTTGCCATCCACCATGGAGACGGAGGCTGCAGGAGCAGGGGTGGATTCTCAGTGCTGCCTGGCAGACAGTAACCTGGAGAAGCCACCTCACTGGAGGCACGGGATGGGCACAGGATCTGAACACAGGATCTGACCTCAGGGGAGAGATCAGACTGAAGGACCCGCCACGGAGCCTGACCCCGGCAACTCCGCCGCACGAAGACGCAGGATGAGCCCTGGGCGAGCTCTCTGCAGCCTCAGCTCCTGGGACGAGGCATCCAGCCGCAGAGCGGGAGGAGCTCCACACCATTTGTCGAAAGAATGAGAGAAAAGTGAAGAATGAGTGGGAGGGAGGAGAGAAGAGCTGGAGGGGCTGGGACACGGAGGGCAGCCATGAACGACAGCCTTACAGCAGCCACACATGGACCCCTCTTCAAGGGCTGGGGCACTGGCTTGGGAAGGATGGGGAAGAGATACCAGGCCCCAGGGCCAGACAGAGGCTGCAGGGCGGAGAGTGGGCGCTGACTTTCCTCAGCCCTCACACGAACAGCAGGAGCAAAGGGGATACTGCCTGGATGGCCCCTGGCACGTTCCCTAGCCTCCGTGCCCCTCCTCCATGAAATGGCCTTAACGGCAATGCTGGAGGATGAGCTGAGCCCACACTGTGGAAGGGCCTGGTGCCAGTGCTGAGGCCACCCCACCAATGCTGTCTCCTGCCCTACTGCCTCTCCCAGCTGCCTCCCCACGGGCCTCCTCTGTGGCCTCCTGGCCAAGGCCCTGCCCTGACTTCTGGATACTTTTCCTTGCTCCGCTCCCTCCCTCTGCCCCTCCACCCTACCCGCCCTGTCGCCTGTCTGCTAAGACCCTTGAGTGGGTCTTTCTCTCTTGGACTGTGTCTGTGTCTCCCTCACCCTCTGTCTCTGGGTGTCACGAGGAGAGAGGAAGGGAGGCTTTGCAGGATGAGGCGGCAGGCACGTGAGCCCGGGCTGGAACTGGGTGCAGCTCCCTTAGGAAAAAAAAACATCTGGTCTTTGAAGGTGCCACAGGGTGCAACCTGGGCTAGGGCCATGGGAGTGGGCTCAGGCCCGGCTGTGCTGCCACCTTCAAAGGGCAGCTGGGTGGTCTCTAAGGTCCAGCTGGGCCTCACACAGACTGGCAGCTGGCAGAGAGGAGGTAGGGAAAACACCCACCTGGGAGGCTGGCAGCAGGATGGCATGGCTTATCCAGACTCCCACCATTACACCCCCTGCCCAAGAAACCAGGACACTGGCATCAAGAACAACATCAAGGCTCACTGCCAACCTCCAGGAAGAAAGCCTGGCAGGCCCACGGCTCCACGGGACCCTGAGACCACAACCCATCCCACAGCAGACGGACTCTGGCCCCTGTTCTCTGTGGCACCTCCACCCCCATGCCTCCGACACAGCGACCTGGTCACAGGCAAGAGAAGGTGAGTCAGGCAAGGAGGGGCTGGGCACAGAAACCTACCAGAGACCCGCCTGCCGCCCATGGGGGCGGTACCCAGACCTCCAGGATGCAAGAAGACGGCTTCACCCACTCCAGGCAGAGGCAAGGGGGCAGACACAGGAGAGGGAGGCAGGCGGGGGGGTTTGGGGGGCAGGGAGAGGGACGGCCGGGGAGCAAGGGCTCAGAGCACAGCCAGCAGTGTCCTCATGGGATTAAAATATCAACAAGAAGAAACACCCCAGGCTCCAGGTAATACACTTGTGTGTGGAGCAAAGGGGAAGTCTCCAGGAGGCATCAATCAGGAAAACAAAGACGAAAGCTCAGCCAGGCGACATGGCTCAGGCCTGTCACCCCAGCACTTTGGGAGGCTGAGGTGGGTGGATCACTTGAGGTCAGGAGTTCAATACCAGCCTGGGCAACATGGTGAAAGCCTGTCCCGTCTCTACTAAAAATACAAAGGTTAGCCGGTGTGGTGGCAGATGCCTGTAATCCCAGCTACCGGGGAGGCTGAGGCAGGAGAATCGCTCGAACCCGGGGAAGCAGAGGTTGCAGTGAGCCGAGATCACACCACTGCACTCTAGCCTGGGAGATGGAACAAAACGTTGCCTCAAAAAAAAAAAAAAGAAAAAGAAAAAAAGACTAAAGTTCACTCACTGGGACTTGGCTTCCAGGCAAATCACTTCAGAAGTGGGAAATGCATGAATTATGGCCCCAGGAGAGTTTTCTGAAAGGAAGACCACCTGAAAAGGGGAAAGAGACTCTGAGAAGGCTCCAGGGGCAGCGGGGGGCAGGGCTCAGCAGAAGGAGGAGAGACTCCGCTCATCCTGGGGAACAGGCACTGGCCTCGGGGCTGCCCTGGGAAGACCCCGCACACACATCCGACTGCTGCCACCAAACCAATCCACGTTTGACAGAACCCGCTGGGGACCCAGTGCCAGGCAGATGCCCAAGCACTGTTAGCTCCTGCCCCCTTTCCCCAGGGAGGAGGCACGCTTGCTGGAAAGAAAAGGCCCAAGTGTAGGGGCGTCACGCCTTGACCACAGCACTCTCCCACAGTACCCAAACCAAAGTGGGTCTCCCATGGGGCGGCCCCACTGGTCACAGTGTGCTCCGAGCCTGCCATGTGCTGCTCCTGTCCTCAACACTGGGGTGCAGCAAGGGACAAGCCACACATCTGCCTCTGGATGCCCGTGAGAACGGGGCAGGCTCCCAGCTGCTCCCGGCAACCATGAGGACAGGGGCGCACACCCAGGGCCTGTGCTGGACAGAGTGGCAGTGGAGCAGTGCCCTTGGGGAGGGCGGGTGGCAGCTGAGGAGCGCCACACACGGTGGTCAGAGCAGTGCGGTGGTGTCCCTAAGTCTTCACAGGAAAGGAAGCTGGACTGGCAGAGGATGGGGCAGGTCCTGGCAGGATGGGCCCTGGGGCTGGGTACCAGCTTCCTCAGCTCCGAGGGGCTGGCAAAGCGGGCCTGGCAGCAGCTGCCAGAAAGCTCCGCCCACTGGGCAGCCTTCGGAGCACCTCCCATGAAGACCGCCGTCCAACTTGCCACAGCGTGCACAGCATGCTGTCTCAGAGGTCTGACCTTTCAATCAGCAAAGCAAGTGGCTCACTGAAAACGAAAATCGTGCCTGTGATGCCACCAGCTCTCCGCTGCCGGGCCAGCCTCGCCGCACAGAGACCCCAGTCACGGCAACGGAGGCCCAGGAGACGCGGCTTCCTAGCAGCAAGAGGCAGCCTGCTCCCCAGGCCTGGCTGGCTCCCATGAGGAGCTCTGGCTTCCAGCACAGGCCCAGGCTGGGGTTCCAAATGACAGAGATGTGTGGACGCCTGCAGGATGCAAGGAGAGGAAGAGGGTGGGCTGGGCCCAGAGAACCCCAAATCAGGAGGGCAGAAGCAGGAGGCAGGGCCTCCTCGCTCAGGCTGCCCCTCCAGGTCCACGGGTAGAACAGAGGTCCCCTGGTCTGGAGACTTCACAAGCTGGACCAGCTGCTATAAAGCAAGGCAAACACGATCCCAGCAGTCTGCGGAGGTGCAGACCTTGACCCGCATGCAACCTTGAGAGAGCAGCTCCACCTCTCTGAGTTTATCTACACAATCCAAAATGGGGGCGCAATTTGCACCCCGCAGGGCTACTGAAGGAGAGAGAACGGGACGAAGGTGTCTCTCACACAGGCAGACGCACGTGTCTTGCAGCCCTGCTTTCCCCTGCAGGGAAGTGGAGAGCTGCAAGGCTGAGCCTGGAGCCCAGTGAACGCTGCTATGGTCCGAATGTTCCAGTCCTCTGCAAAGCCCCACTTTGAAATCCTGCCCCTGAAGTGATGGCATAGGAGGTGAGCATGTCATGAGGGCTGAGCCCTCAGCCGTGGGATGCGTGCCCGTATCAAACAGACCCCAGACAGCGCTCCCGCCGCCTCTCCACCACGTGTGAGAGGTCAGCAGCCTGCAGCCTGGAGGAGGCCCTGGAGCCGCCCTGCCGGCGTCCTGACCTCAGGCTTTCAGCCTTTGGGGAAATGAGAAACAAACGTCTGTCACCAGCCAGCTCAGCGCCTGATGGACTGAGACAGGCTCCATGCTCTGGAGAAGCAGCGGCAGGGAGACAAGGCCAGCTGGAGGGCCAGCCAGACATGGGACTCCCAGGCCCAGGCATGGGGCTGTAAGCCCGAGGGGCAGACACGGGCCCCGGAGTGCAAGGGAAGGGGGTGCCGAGCCACCACTGGATACCCCAGCACAGAGGTCAGCCCTTCCTTGCCCTTCCCCAGGGCTAACAGCTTCAGGCGGATCAGCAGAACCCGGGCAGGGCAGAGAAGAGCCACACAGGACCCTGGGCTCAGGGAGAGAGGGAAGCACTCCTGAGGTCACACGGGAAGCAGAGGGCAGCTGCCGGCAGAGCCCCACACCTCAGGCCCGCCCTCCTGTCCCGTCCCTCTGCTGTTCCCACCCTGGCACCTCCCCGTCAACGGGGGCCGCGGCAGCATGCTCAGAGCCGATCCCTCCAGGAGCATGTCCTCTTATGTCCTCCCCAGACACTCCTCGTCCAGTGTCACACAAACCCACAGGTGACCTGGGACAAAACATAGTCCAGCGTATCTCACAAGTTTCCCAAAATCTACCCCAGATGGACGAAAGGGTTAAATCACTGACACGTAAACCAAGAGTAAAACATTAAGACAGCCCCACGGAAAACACCTACCAAATAGAGAAGCAACGTTACCCTCACACACAGACACACGAAAACAGATGTGGCGGCATACTAAAAAGGAGCTTCTACCATTTAAAATGCAACCTGGCAAAATTAAAAGGCAAATGATAAAGCAAAAACATATTTGCGACAAACATGGTAAAGCGTATCCTTAATAAACAAAGCCCTCCTGCAAATTCATTTTTAAAAACATTCAACCGGAACATGAACTAAGTCAGCGGCGTGTGCAGGAAGGCAAGCCCCAGCAGCGTGAGAATCAGCCCAAGCCACGGGAAGGCCGACCTCAGCCAGAGGACTCCAGTGCCTGCCGTCGGGTGAGTGCTGGCGGGTAACTGGGGGCACACAGCGGCCCCAGCCTCAGGCCCAGCTTGTGGGGGTACGAAGCAGCACAGCCCCCTGCAAAATCATCAGGCGGGGGAACCCCCTCCACTGCACCCCCCCCCCGAGCTCTGCTCCAAGGAATCCAGACAGAAGCTACCAGAACTGGAAGCACCGTAAACAGAACACAAGGAGCTGGAAACGTCCTAAAGACTCAGTAATAAATAACTAAGTAAACCACGCTACACATTTACATAACATGCAGCAACTCTAAATAGGGTCTAAACATGCATCTTCAGCGATGTGGGTAAGTGCTCAGAAGATGCCGAAGTGAAAGGCTGCGCGTGTGCGTCACACGGCCATCCCACACAAGAAACCACACACGGGGTGTACTGTGTGGCCCTTTCTGATGAAGATGCAGCAGCCCCCAACCCAGCCATGCCACCCCCAGCACCTACAGGGCAGCTGGAAATGCGCGGCCCCAAGACCCCATACACCACAGTCACAGCGGCCTTGGGCCCATCACCCCGAACAGCCAGGACACGGGACACACTGCGGTCTGTCCACACCCGGGAACACCGCCCAGCATCACAAGGGAGAAGGCCCGGACGCCACACCCACAGTTCACTGAGCTAAAGGCACCCAGGCCGGAGTTATGCTGCGCAATGCCATTTACAGGAAATTCTAGAACAGGCAAAACTGCAGTGAGTGACAGAACTGAGAGGCGTGGCGGGGGGCGCGAGGGACCCTCTTGGGGTGGAAATGCCCTAGAGCACCTTCGTGGCTCGGGCAAATGCCGCTGTCAGAACTCATCACAGAGAACGGTGGGGAGCTGCGTGTCCTGCTGTGGGCTAAACACACTCGCAGCACCTGTGCATACGCGCAGCAGAAAGACTAGAGAGAGATCTGTTAAATGCCGAAGTGACGTTCTCCCAGATGTGACAGCAGAGCCTTGAATTCGCTACTCAAGGTAAGAAGTCAGGCCCAAAGCACCACGTGTTGTCCCAGGTCACTTACAGGAAATGCTCAGAACCCACAAAGCCACAGAGCCAGAAGGTAGATGAGACGCTGCTCAGCGGTAACCGGGAGACGACCTCAGGAGCTGCTCCTGCTGGGCCACGGGGAGCCCCTGAGCTACTGCCCGTGGGTGCTTCAAGGTGCATGGGCGTGTTGCCAAGAGCCCACCACAGGCCCCGCACCCCTGGTCCCACTGCAGCCTCTGAGTGCAAGCTCCTCTGACAACCCGGTAGCCCACCCTTCACCACCCAAGGCCCAGGCAGACACCCTTCCCAGCACCAGACGCTGTGGTCACCGGGCTCACAGGGCACTGGGTCCCTCCCTGGAGCTCTCATGCAGCTCTCATGCCAGCCCCGGGGGGGCCAGGCCAGCAGCATCCCTTTGCAGAGGACCCTCAGAGCAGGGGCCCCAGCCCGCAGCAGCTCAGCACCGCGGCAGCAGATTCGGCCTCAAGAGCCTGTCTCCTCATCTGTACAGTGGGCATGTCTCAGAGGGCCAGCCGCTGCCAGCAAGGACAGACCATCCACCACAGAGTGGGCACCCCACCTGGGTGAGCCTCCCGGTGGCTGCCTCTCCTCACCCCCAGACCCAAATGGCCCCAACCTCGTCCTCCCGGTGAGCAGCGGCACTGCACTGTGGCGCACTCACGCCTGGGGCGGGCCGGTAGGGAGAGCAGCCGCAGGCTGATTAGCTAGGCTTGCCCAGAGGTGCTTGTCTGAGAAAACAGAGTGGTTTCACAACCTCTAAATTAAACGTGGCCAGGAAGGGGGCGGGGGAGGCATGGTGGGGGCGGGGCCTGGGAGGCCCACCTGTCCCTACACCTCCGTTTCCTAATTCAGTTTTCAGGGTTCAAAGTGCCACAAGTCCTTCCACACACTTGAAAGCCCTTCTCTGCCTGACGGGCAGGTGCCAGTCCCAGAGCACCACGTGTCGTCCAAGGTCATTTACAGCAAATGCTCAGAAATGCAAGAGAGAAGAGCGGCCCCACCAGACAGACACAGCCCCCAGTGCTCCGCCCAGGCCCCCAGGTCAGGTGCAGGGCCCCAGCTCAGGGCTCCAGCTTCATGGGAGGGGCCTGTGGCTGCTGCCACCTCCAAGGCTCCAGGGCTCCAGGCTGCTGATGCAGGCCTGGCAGAGCAGGGGGATGCCCCAGTGCCCCCACCCAAATCTGGCTAAACCTTCAGCAGGTACTTGTCCCAAGCAGGGCTCTGTGGTCCCCGAAGAAATGGAAGCATCCAATCCCCCTCTCCCCAGGGTCTGAAGGGCCTTCCTGTGCCACTGTCCCCAGCAGAGAAAAGTGACACTGGAGGAGAGGGCAGGAACCCATGGGTCCCACACACTTGGCACCGCCGACTCTGCACCAGGAGCCCCCAGATCACAATCACATGAGTGTGGGCAGGTGGGTGGACATCCAGGCCAAGCCTCCTCCAGTGCTCACCATGCCGCCAGGCACTGTCGTAAGGCACCGAGCTCATTCCCTCCTCCCAGCAGCTCCACAGGAGAGAACGGAGGCACAGACCAAAGAACCAGCAGAGAGCCTGCGGCACGTCCCCGGGGAGGCCAGCCTTGCCCTCCGCAGGCAGATGCAGAGCCCGGGCTCCCACCAGTGGCCGACGGCCCCTTCCTCCTTCCAGGCACCATCAAACACAGCAGCCAAAGGCCCAGGGCAGGGACGGCACAGCTGGGCCAGGGCTCTGTGAGCCAGGACAGGCTCACAGCATCTCGGAGGCCCCAGAGCAGGGAGGGTGCGGCCAGGACGCTCACCAGGGGCTCTGTGGGCAAGGACAGGTTGACAGCATTGCGGAGCCTCCTGCTGGCCGAACTGCACGGAAGGCAGAGGGGACAGGCCCTGAGGGGATGTGCCCCTGTCACGCTGCATCCTAACCCCACCCCACCCACCCTCACCTAACCAGGGCCACCCCACTTCTCAAAGCAGCCCCTCCACAGGGCTCCCCAGCCAGACTGTGGGCTCCCTGCAGAGGCCCCTGCTGCAACCCCGAGTCCCGCCTCCCGCAGGGGGAAACAGCAGCGTGCAAACAAGCTGCGTGGGGAGGCTGAAGTCTGGTAAAATACCTGTAACAGAAGACAGACTGGAAGGAGAAAGTTCTCCAGGAAAGCCTGAGTGGCCACCAGGGGCGGCCCACAGCGGCTGCCACCGTCATCTGCTGAGAGGCGTGGTCTGAGCTTTCCACAAGGAATGGGTACTGCTGTTTGGAAGGTGCGATAAAGTCATTTTAAAAAATAATAAAGAGGGAAAATGCCAGGAAATCCTCCAATGCCCTTCCCTCCTCGCCCTCACCCCCACACACATGCTCCTGCACACACGCCTTCACAGCTGGTCTTGTAGCGTCCCCCCAGCAGTCCCTGGCTCCAGCCTCAGTCCCAGCACTGCAGACTCAAAGCAGGCACAGCTTGCCAGGCCTCAGCAGCCGATCAGGGCTGTAACGGCATTGCCCTGGCCCCGCTGCTGGACTCCAAATCACCTTCAGAATCAGCACCAGAAGCTGCCCATGGGCATCCTGCCTGGCCTTCTCCCCTGACTCCCGGAGCACTGGGGAAACTCCTGTCTCCACAGCATCTGCCCGGCCCAGTACCTGCAGGCCATGGGCAGCCCAAAGCCACATCTCAGCCCCCTCCATGTGACCAGCACCTGCCAGCTCCAGGAAGAACGGCTAAGTCCCAGGGCCAGGCAGCAGGTGACCAGGGAAGTGAGCTGCCCAAGGCTCTCCTGTCGGTGGTGAGGGAGCCTCCAGCCTCCCCCTTCCAGCACACCATGGGGCCTCCCCTTGCTAAAACCTATCAGCGCCCCCTGCCAAGCACAAGGGTGGAGGTCAGAGTGGGCTCAGGAACGGTGGCACAGGCAGGAGCGTGTCCTGGAGCTCGGCGCCCTTGCTAGGAGGCCCCAGAAGCAGAGGCAGGCGCCCGGCAGTGCTGAGGGGCCTGGCGTGGAGCAGGAGAAGGGCAGCACCCAGGGGAGCCAGCACCCACACACCTAAACCAGGAGCCCTGCAGGGCAAACCAGAGTCTTCCGGTTTCCTCTGGCGGGAGTGCTGGTCCCAGGCTGCAAGCAAGTCCCCAACTCCAGGTGACCTGGGCAAGCACAGTCGCCTCCCTGCAGCCCGGCGTCCTGGGCCAGCCTCTAAGAGCAGAAAACAGGCGCTGCTCACCTCAGCATCAGAAACAGGCAGCGCCGCGGGTGCCGCCGCTCACTCTGCGTGTGGGAGACACTGACTCAGGCCACAGCTCATGTCTACACCCACTCTCACATGGCGCCCAGTCCCCTTGGTGAGCAGGCCACCACCTCCTCCTCCGACGGGTACCTGACACCCCCTCACACACAAGCCAGATGCTCAGCAGCGCAGCACCGGGGAGGGGGAGGCCTGGCCGTGCCCAGGCCCACGCACCCCTGCCAGCACCAGCCCTGTGCAGCCTCCGTGTGGGGTGGGCCCCACGCATATGCATCCGAGTTGCATGTGTGAGCCTGTGTGCCCGTGTGTGCCACAGAGAGCCGGAGGAGGAGGAGGGCCCAGCTGGGGAGCTGCAGTTACATGAATCCGTGTTGTTATGGCAACTTCAACTCCACATCAAGCAGAATGCCAACCAGGCACCCCCAGGCACCTCAGAGACCGCGCCGAGAATCAGCAGTGGAGAAGCGCCCATCGCTAATAACACAAATAAGCGGTCAGAAAGCCAGCAACACACACCCCTTCTCCCGCCTCCACCTGCAGGACTGCCTCCATCCCAACCTCTACCATTCCCCGGGAGGCCGGGCTCTGCCCACTGTCCAGCTGCCAGCACTGCCCGCCAGTCCCTTCTCCCCAGAATGATAGCAGCAAACAGCAAGATGCCACCCGCCTGAGTCACACAGGCATGGGGCAGGGAGCGCCCCCGCCCCTGCGCACAGCTGCACACAGCCCAGGTGTCATGCTGTGCCCTCAGGCAGGGACCGAGGGCAGAGAGAAGGTCCAACCATGGCCAGGAGAAGCAGGGCCACCACTGTCACCTACAGGCCATAAGGAGGAGGGACTAT
Source organism: Sapajus apella (assembly GCF_009761245.1). Lineage (NCBI taxonomy): Eukaryota > Metazoa > Chordata > Mammalia > Primates > Cebidae > Sapajus > Sapajus apella. The sequence goes on from NW_022436943.1 coordinate 65,128,069, forward strand.
GGCCCCATCCACTTAAGCACACTTCAATCTGGAGGAAAGCCGCTCCTTCACCAGGGCCTGCCTAGAGCCAGTGGCCATCACTTCAGTGAGCTCCCAGGTCTGTGTGGAAAGCACTTTTCTGTCCTTCCACAGATGGCAAAACTGGAGGTCAACCATGGAGTGGGCCCAGCCCTCCACCAGGGTGGAGGAAGCAGGCAGCGGGCAGTAGGGGCCCGAGGTTCAGGCTCCTCACCACTGTGCTGGAAGCCGAGCCAGGTCTAGGGAAAAGGAGAGAGGGGGGCAGGGAAGGGCCTCAAGAGAAGGTGGGATCAGCTCTGGAGAAGTGCACAGGGACCCACCACAGGACAGGGAAAGTCTGGCCCCAGTCCTGCCTGGAACCAAGGAGAGCCCCTTCATGCAGGTGGCTTTCCCATGGGAGCCTCAGAAACAGGAATGGAGTCAGAGGCCACAGGACCTAAGGGTGGGGAGGCAGGAGGACCAGGGGTCAGTGTGCGTGGAGAACAACCCAGGGTCAGGCTGGGCAGCAGCAGCTGAGAGAGACCTGGAGAAAAACAGGCCGGGGCAGGGCACGAAGGCTGGGTAGGATGTGTGGCCAGAGAACAGGATGCTGCCACTTCAGGGCCCAGAGACAAGGCACCACCCAGGACAGAGTGCAAATGCCAGACAGCCATCCTCTATAGGAGTCGCCAAGCACAGCTGGCCAGGCGCTGTCCGTGGTGCTGAGAGCCACAGCCCTGAGCCACCCCCATCGGCCCGGTACACATCCACTAAAGCCTCATGGGGTCAAGCTCAGCGGGCTGGAGGCCCTACTGTCATGGCAGGAGGGCAGGGGTGCGGATGTGTCTTTGCTAAGTGCCTACTGTGTGCAGCCACCAAAGGAGGCATTGGAACCATATTTCCTTTTTCAATGTTCACAACCTTAGAAGGTTATCAAGGTGAGGAAGCTGACCTTGAGTGTAAGCATGGCTACAAACATTAGCATATTTTTTCCTATTTCCTTCTAGAAATAAATTAAAACAACAAGGAGAATGCCCACATCACTGCTACCAAATTAACAAAAAGTTTAAAAACCCAAGCTTCACGTTTAGAAAAGGCAGGAAATAAATATAATCTGCAGGCCCTAAAGCACAGTGAGGGCTATGACCAAGGGCAGAGAGAGCAGGCAGGGCCCACGCAGGAGGAAGCAAGGCGGCACACGCGGTGGAAGGGGTGCAGGGCAGCACCTGCAGAAATGCGCTCCCTGATCATGGTCACTGACCCAGAACTCAGATGCTTTCTTTGTCACACCACCAGCAACAGAGCCAGATGAGAAGGGCTGGCATCAGGAGCCTCCTGAACAGTCTGCAGGCCCAAGCAGCAGAGTGGGTACCACACACAGAGTCATCAAGAGAGCCACATGTGCAGTCTGCCTCCATGGCAAGACTGCAGGGGAAAAACAGGACTCTGGAAAGCTACTGGGTCCCCTACATCCCCATTCCCTACCTCTCTGAGAAGGGAGCAGTGAGGACTCTTACAAGGAACTGGCCCAGGAGAAAAAAAAAAAAAAACAATGCATTCTAAAATGAAAAAATAAAACCCCGACAGCCAAAATAATCTTGAAAAAGAAAACCTTGGAGGTACATTCTTTCTGATTTCAAAACCTGCTACAAAGCTACGGTTATCAAAACAGTATGGCAGAGCATAAAATCAGATCTACAGACCGATAGAATAAAGAGTCCAGAAATAAGCCATGGTGTATACATGGTCACATGATCGCCAACAAGGGTGCTAAGACTATTCAATGGAAAAAGGATCATGTTTTCAACCAATGGTGCTGGAAAGGCTGGATAGCCCCATGCAAAAGAATGAAGTTGGATCCTCACCTTCAAACACACACTAAAATTATTAACCTCTTACAAGAAAACATAAGCAAAAAGCTGCATGACATTGAATTTGGCAATGATTTCTTGGCTATGACAGACAACGAAAGTACAGACAAGAAAAGAAAAAAATAGACAGATGAGATTTTATCAAAATTAAAAACTTTTGTACATGAAAGTACATTATCAACAGAGCACAAAGGTCACTCCCAACCTGGGAGAAAACATGTGCAACTCATGTGTCTTTTAAGGGATTAACATCCACAATATATAAGAAATTCCCACAACTCAACAACAACCAAATAATCCAATTTTTAAAGTATCACAAATGATAGAGACAAGAAGAGTGAAATGAAGTGAAAGAGAGAGGAGAAAGAAGGAAAGAAAGAGAGAGAGAAAGGGAAGGAAGGAGAGAAAGAGAAAGAAAGAAAAGGAAATAGAGAAAGCAAGAAGGAAAGAAAGAAAGAAAGAAAGGAGAAAAGAATAGAAAAGAAAGAAGAGAGGAAGGGAGGGCAAGAGAGGGAGGAGAAAATAAAGACCAAGGGGGGAGAGAGAGAGAGGAAGGGAGGGAGAGAGGGAGGGAGGTGGGAGGGGAGGGCAGGGGAGGGGAGGGCAGGGGAGGGGAAGGGACGGGAGCAGGGAGGCTGGGGAATAACGTATAAAGGCAGGAAAAACCAGCCAGACCACAGGTTGCACTGAAGCAACATTCAAGGTCGAAAGACAATGAGGTGACACCCCCAAGACGCTGAAAGGACGGGCCCAAACCAAGGGTTTCAGCAACATTCAAACCCTCCCACAAGCCAAGAAGCCACAGCTTTGAATATGCAGCACTTAGGGACTGTCCCCACCCACCATTCTGAAAAAACACCTTCAAGACAAACCTCAGCCAATCAAAAGCCGACAGGAAATGCCATCCAAAGCGCTGTCAGTGAGCATGAACTATGAATATGTTTACCAGTACTGGATTTAAGCCTGAAGCACACGTGAGCTTGCGGTGACAGAACAGCATGCAGACAGGCCCTGACTACGAGTGATGACTCAGCTGAGGACACCTGGGAGGTAAATGAGACCAGGCGGAGTGAGGTACAACAATCAGCCCCTCCCTCACCTCATTAGTAAGAACTGGAGGCACAGGATGTCATTTAAAGCTGACATCTCAGTAAGAGAAATACAGGAAGATTTAATAGTATAAAGGCAAACACTGAGAAAGGTACCACTGTCATCTGAAATTGGTGATGGGAGGAAGAAAACAAAATACATTAATTTTGTAATTACTCATAGAGGGTGTACTAATTTCCAATTGCTGCCACATCAAATTACCGCCAATGTAGCACCTTAAAACAGACAAATTTGCTCTTTCACAGCTTCTGTAGGTCAGAAGTCCGGCTGGGCCATGTTCCTACGTGGAGACTGGGAAAGTCACTTGGATATCGGGAAGAATCCAGGTCCCTGTGGCTGCAGGTCTGAGGCCCTGTTTCCCTCCTGGCAGGGGCCCACCTTGGCCCCTAGAGTCCCACCTTGGCCCCTGCAGTCCCACCTTGGCCCCTGGAGTCCCTGCATCTGGGGATCAGCAAATCCTCCTCACTCTTGGGACCTCTCTAACATTCCCCTTAACTACACAGCTCTCATTTCCTGCTGGAGAATGTTCTCTGCTTTTCAGGACTCAGATAATTATATTCAGCCTCCCCAGGTAATTCAGGACAATCAATCTACATTGAGATCCATATCCTTCAATCACATCTGCAAAGACCCTTCTGCCACGTAACATAACAGGCTCATGGGTGCTAGGGATTAGAGTGTGGCTAACTGGGTGAATGGGGGAACATTATTCTGCCTACCACCAAAGCTACTTAATATACGGTCCCTCTCAACACGGAGTACTAGAGGCATTTACAAATTACGTGAGATACTGTAACATAGAGACAAAAGTATAGACTCTCTTAAATATAAGAAGAACTCTTTTAAAATTTTTAAAACGAAAAGAAAATGGACCACAGAGTAAAAGACTTAACAACACATGCACACACAAAGCACGACAGGACTGAGGTCTGACAAATGGAGCTGACCTACCAATAAATGTACATTAGTATACTGCACTAGGCAAGAAAAAGAAAAGATTCTGTGACTGAATCACAAAGCAAAATCTAACTTCATGTCGTATAAGAGACACATTTAAAATAATTCGATATGGTTAAAATTTTGTAATGGGCAAAGGTATGCCAAGCAGGTCCAAACTCAAGAAAGCGCTAGTCATGATCTTACAGTCAGACAAGTAGAAATGAGAGAGAGAAGGGCACTTTGTTGCTAATGTATGCACTTCAGAATAAAAATGTAACCGTTATAAATAGCTATGCAACAAGTAACATGGCAGCCAACATGCACAGGAGCCAGGAGAAACAGACAGCAATGCATCAATGGTAGACATTAATTCACTCCCCTTGGTCCACAACAGAGGAAGAGACGAAAACTACGTAAGGGTTACACATGACCTAAATAACACGATGAAGGTGGTAAACGTGCTTGATATACACATCAAACCTCTGTGACCCAAAACAAAAACCCGGGCTTCTCTTCAAGCCCCAGTAGGGGAGGAGTGATGCAAACTGACTCCACATTAGGAACATAAGAAACCTCCTGAAACCCAAAAGTTCAAGAGGGAGCAGTGAACATTCTCTCACCAAGATGCAACTGAAACTGGAATAACAACAAAATCAGGAAATCAAAAGACTTGCTACTTGGAAATCTTAAAACTTGCTCCTGAAAAACTCTCGAACCAAAAAGAAAATACAAACCAAAACGGCAGAACTTCTGAACAGCAATGATAAGGAAACTGTGTCTCAACAGAGCCTGGGCATCAGCTCTTCAGTACAAACTAAGTGTGAATAGAATGATAAAATTGAATCACGCATTCACACCAAACATTTAGAAAAAAGGATAAGTAAACTGAGGAAAAGTAGAAGGGATTGTTAATTATTAGCAAGAAGCGGGGAGTTTAAAAAGCAGAAAAATAAAGATAATTAATTTAAAATTTCAAAAGCTGAATCTTTGAAGAAAAGTAACAACAAAACGGGAACTATTCACTAGCCCAATCAAGAAAAACAAGAGGAGTGACTGAGACGGAAAGAGCCCCAGGAACCAAAGGTACTGGAAGAGTCACAGGGGATCATTTCACTGACGCCTAAAGGGGCAAATACAACCGGAAGAAAATCATAATTGTTTAGGAAAATATTTACAAAACTGATCCCAGAAAAGTTTAAACAGAATCATTTCCATAGGGAAAATAATGAAGAGAAAATCATAAAAGAACTTTCTTCTAAAAAGCACCAGGCCCCAAGAGTTTCACAGAGGAACCCAACCCCTCTCTAGAGATCAGGCAATTCAGTGCTGCTGAAACATCCCAGAGAATGACATAAGAAATGCGATCATTAAACAATCTGGAGACAACAGATGCTGGAGAGGATGTGGAGAAACAGGAACACTTTTGCACCGTTGGTGGGAGTGTAAATTAGTGCAACCATTGTGGAAGGCAGTGTGGCGATTCCTCAAGGACCTAGAAATAGAAATTCCATTTGACTCAGCAATCCCATTACTGGGTATATATCCAAAGGATTATAAATCGTTCTACTATAAGGACACGTGCACACGAATGTTCATTGCAGCACAGTTTACAATAGCAAAGACCTGGAACCAACCCAAATGCCCATCAACGATAGACTGGATAGGGAAAATGTGGCACATATACACCATGGAATATTATGCAGCCATCAAAAACGAT